>NW_027185771.1:17291620-17307985 GCF_028583685.1 Petaurus breviceps papuanus
CCTCTGTTCCCTTCTCTCCTTTTATCTCTGTTTCTCTCCTTCCCTCTTCCTTCCTCCCTTCTTTCCCCCTCTCTCCATCCATCTCTTCTTTCTTGCTCACCTCTATCTCTTTCTCTCCCTCTCTCTCTCTCCTACACATCTCTCCATCCATCCATCATCTATCTATCTATCTATCTATCTATCTATCTATCTATCTATCTATCTATCTATCTATCTATCTCTCTATCTAGCTATCTATCTACCTGTCTGTCTGTCTATTTTTCTACACATACATATACATGTATATGCTAGTTATAGTTAGTTAGGAAGCTTAGGTTTGAGTCCAACTTCAACTCTGTGACTTAACCTTTCCAGGACTCAGTTTCCTCATCTGTAAAATGAAGGGGTTATACTAGATGATATCTAAGGTCCCTTGATACATTAAATCTCAGGAGTGTACAGCCCCAGAGGAATCTGTTTAGAAAAGAAGATGAAGTTCTTTCACTTAAATCCTTTTCTAAAGCCCCATCATTAGCACAGAGGCGATATTGGGTACTTGAAGATGATATCCATGGACTATGAGTTTTGGGAGGTCCTGCCTCCGAGAGGCAGAGGCATGGAGTAGTATGTGTAGTAATTGACCATATGTCTGTCAGGAGACAGATATATGGTTAGGATTCAACCTAGCTAAGTAAAGAGCCCCATCACCAGCTGTACCACAACATGGTCTAATTTGAGACCACAGAAACTCTGGCAGACCATCAACTAAGTTGGGGACGGGTTGTGGTTTGTATGAGTCTGCATACCCCCACCAACAAAGTATGATGTAATAAGAATCCTGGACTTGGATTTGAGTCCTGGCTCTGAGAGTTAGGTAGACCCTGCTTCCAATCTCTGCTCAGGTAGTAATTAGCTGTATGGCCATGGGCAAGTCATTTCACTTTCTGAGCCTCAGTTTCTTCCTCTGTCACATGAGAGGGGTAGGGACCAGAGGCTTCCAACCCTAAGATTCTGTGATTTTGTATTTTTGAAGAAAACATCTTGTCTTAAAAGCATTAAGTTCTTATCCCAAAGCCTGGCGTTCAAGGCCCTCCAAAACCTGGCCATAACATATCGCCTTGACCTCAGTTCAAGATATTGACTAAGAGTGACTCTCTGGTCTGATCCATTGTCCTCTCACCTGTCCATATTCTATCCTGCTGGGTTGGAGAAAACATCTCCCACAGGTTTAAGTCTGTAGTCTAGAAACTTCCTTCTTGCCTATTGAAATCATCTAACCTGTGCACAGAGCTGGAACTCAATAACCAGGTACTGAATGCAGGAGTCAGTTATTACCAAATCTGATTGGGAAACTAGAAGTCCTGGTCTCCTGACTCCCACCTCACACATGGCCCAGTTCCTAGATTCTAGAGAGAGATAGAGGCAGAAGGTGTCTGACAATTATGATTTCTTGGCTATAACATTTGGTGATGTTGTTATTTAAAACTTGTTGACACCCACAATTTTAGTCAGGGCATCAAGCTCCTGGGACAGAACCAAGAACTGGAGGCTGATTTTCTTAAGGATAGTCCTAAACCTGTCAAGGGCAGCTAGGTGGTACAGTGGATAGTGCACTGGGCCTTGAGTCAGAAAGACTCATTTTCCGTAGTTAAAATCTAGCCTCAGATGCTTAATAGCTGTGTGACCCTGGGTAAGTCAGCGAATGCGCTTTGCCTCAGTTTCCTCATCTGTAAAATGAGCTGGAGAAGGAAATGGTGAACCACTCCAGTATCTTTGCCAAGAAAGCACCAAATGGGGCCACAAAGGTTTGAAGTGAAAAACCAATCAAGAGGGGATAGTCTGGCACACCAAGGAAACACTTCATAAAGGGTTCTTTAGTCCTTTGTTGGCAAAGCAAATAATTCCTGTCCTTTAGGGGTTGCTTAGTCATCCTTTCCTTCTGTGCAGTTAGGCTAAGGAGGCTGCTGGCCCATACTAGCACCATAAATATGATGACCTTCTCTCCAATACCTCTCTCATCCTCCATGAGACCCTGAAGCATGTCAAGAATGAATTCTCAGAAACATGAGTAGTTGTCTTTTTAGCTGAAGTGCAGATTGCTGGGTGGATATTAAAATTCGCTCAAGTAATTGACCTCTGATAATTGGGATTTTCATTCAAATGGAGATTTTGTGAAAATATAAGCTTTGAAATGGCTAGAAGGGATTGATAAATGGGGCACCAAAATACCTATGTCTTCTCTGCCATGTCTTTGGGCCTCTCAGGAATCAAAGTGAAAGTCACTGGCACCTATTTTGATGTTTTAAGCCTCAAACTCCTGGGAGTGTATAGTAGTGGCTATAAGTTATAGCTTTATTTTATGTCTTTGTCAATGTGCATTTGTGAATCTTTTGTGTTTTTAGCATTTCTTTTGGGTTAAGAAAATAAATAGCTCTATACCTAATTAGCATAGTACATTGAGTATCTTCTTACCCCTTTTGGTGAGATCCCACATATAACCCAAACCTAAGCTTTAAGTGATTTTTTTCTCGGAGCCCCAGGGTAGGATATAAAGAGTCAATGAGAATAGGCTAACGCAATATAGTAAAATTGACAATACTACCTAAACTAATTAACTTATTTAGCACCATAGGAATGAAACTACCAAAGGATTACTGTATAGAACTACAAAAATTAATAACAAAATTTATCTGGAGGAACAAAAAAGGTCAAAAATTTTTAATGGAATTTTTAAAAAGTGGGAAGGAAGGGGACCTAGCATATCAGATCTCAAACTATACTACAAAGCAGTAATTATCAAAACAATTTGAGACTGAGTAGAAAATAGAGATAATGATCTACGAACAGATTAAGTACACAATACAGAAGCAAAGGATTACAGTAGTCTAGTGTTTCATAAACCCAAAGATTGTTGCGATTAAGGCAAGAACTCACTATTCAACAAAAACTGATGGGAAAACTGGAAAGCAGTCCAGAAGAAAAGAACAACATCTCACATCATATACCAAGACAAGTTTGAAATAGGTATGAGATTTAGATATAAAGGTCGATTATCATAAACAAATTAGAGGATCCAGGAAGAAATTTCCTATTAGATCCATAGATAGGGGAAGAGTTTATGACCAAACAAGAGAAAGAGAAGATCATGGTTTGATAAAATGGACAATTTTCATTGCATAAAATTAAAAAGTATTTGCACAAATTAAACCAATGCAGCTAAAATTAGAAGAAACACAGGAAACTTTATGGCAAGCTTTTTCTTTTTTGACAAGATCTCATTCGTAAACTATATAGGGTACAGATTCAAATGTATAATAAGAACCACATCTAAATAATAAATGGTCAAAGAATATGAATAGGTAGTTTTCAGAGGAAGCTATCATTAGCTATATGAAAAATGCTCTAAATTACTAATAATTAGAGAAATGTAAAATAAAACAGCTCTGAAGTTTTACCTTACCTGCCATCATATTGGAAAAGCTGAAAAAAAAGGGAAATGACAAATAGTGGAAGGGCTATGGAAAAATAGGTATAGAAATGCACTGTTGGTAGAACTGTGAACTGGTTTAGCTATCCTGTAAAGCAATTTGGAACAATATCCAAAAAGATATGAATCCGCATATATCCTTTGTCCCAGTGATATTGCTACTAGGTCTATACCCCAAAGGATTCAAAGAAAGAGGATACATATAAAATATGCACAAAAATATTTATAAGAGCTCTTTTTATGGTGGCAAAGATTTAGAAATTGAGGGAGTGTCCACCATTTTGGGCAATGGCTAAACAAATTATAATATATAAAGGTGAAGTAATACTATTGTGCTGTAAGAAATGATGAAGGGGATAGTTTCAAAGAAAACTTGGAATACTTGTATGAACTGATGCAGAGTGAAATGAGCAGACTCAGGAGAACAATTTGTACAGTAACAACAATATTGTAAAGGCAACTTTGAAAGACTTAGTAACTCAGATCAACACAATGACCAATCACCATTCCAGAGGATGATGAAACATGCTACCCACCTAGGTGATGAACTCAGAGTGCAAATTGAGACATATATACAAACATACATACATATAGAGATAGGTAGATAGATAGATAGATTGACATGGCCAACACAGGAATTTATTTTTCTTGACTATGCATATTTATTACATGGGTTTTGTTTTCCTTGCTTTCTCAATGGGACAGAGATAGGAAGAACATAATTTAGACTTGAAAATAAAACAAATTTTAATTTTGAAAAGAGAGCCAGTGAGAGTGAGGAAGAGTCTGACCACTTTCTTTAGAGGCTAGTATCCCATAGGACTGAACTTGGTTCATATGTGTTAGTCTAGTATTAGGAGCTCCTTTAGAAGGAAACAGTGAGAGTGCAGTTGCTCTGGGCCCAGCAGCAGAATCTATCTTATTACAGATAGCTTAAATGGCTATCTCCCTGTATAAGGTTATTTTTGAAGCTCAAACGGGACACTCTATAGTAAAACATTTGGTAAATACCAGTCCTGGAGTCAGGAAGACTCATCTTCCTGAGTTCAAATCTAGCCTCAGACATTAGCTGTGTGATCCTGGGAAAGTCACTTAATTTTGCTTCATTTTCCTCATCTGTAAATTGAGCTGGAGAAGGAAATGGCAAATCACTCCAGTATCTTTGCCAAGGGAATCTCAAATGGGATCATGAAGAGTCAGACATGACTGCACAACAGCCACTATATTTACCTTGGGGAAGTCATTTCATCTTGCTTGGCTCAGTTTTTCCATTGGTAAAATGAGGGTATTGGACTCTATGAACTGATGATCTCTAAAGAGATCTAAGATTTCTACAAACAACTACTTGTTTCCCTCCCAGGATTAATGTGAGGGCCAAAAGTCTGGAAAGCATTTTATGACAAACACGATGGAAATGTGAGGCATTATAGCTAGCATTTATAAAGTATAAGGTTTGTGAAGCTCTTTGCATATATTAACTCATGTGGTCTTCACAACAACCCTGGAAGGTAGCTTCTATTGCTATTCTCATTTTATGGATGGGAAGACTGAGGCCGAGAGAGGTTAGCTAACTTGCCTGGGGTTGCACAAGATTCAAACTGATTCTGTCTTGTACTCTATTTTACTGTGCAACATACCTGGGAATAAATGGACTGCTGCTGGCCTTAAGTGCTCCAGAGGGAGTGGATTTTTTTTATTGGATTGCAACAGTTCAATGCTAATATAAATGATAGCACCCTATGTTTTTTTTTTCCTCTGCCTTTACATTTTAGTAGTCAAATCCAATAAAAATAAGAGGAGAAATTGTGTTAGTTTGTAAGGCTTTTTTCCTCCTCTCTACTTCCCCATTCAGGAAAGTAACTTGAAACTCCATCCCAAAGTCACTAATCTATGCATATCCTTTGACCCAGTGATACTCCTATAATCACATACCCTAAAGAGATTAAAGTCAGATGGAAAGGACATATGTGCACAAAAAATATTTATAACGGCCCCCTTTTTTGTGGTGGCAAAGAACTAGAAACTAAGGAGATGCTCATTAATTGAGGAATGCTGAGTAAATTGTTGTATATGAATGTTTGTTGTTCAGTTGTGTCCGACTCTTTGTGATCCCATTTTGGGTTCCATCTTGACAAAGATAATTGGAGTGGTTTGGCATTTCCTTCTCCAGTGGATTAAGGAAAACAGAGGTGATATGACTTGTCCAGGGTCACACTGCTGGTGAGTATCTAAGGCTGGATTTGAACTCAGGTCTTCCTGATTCTAGACCTAGCACTCTATCCACTGAGCCACCTATCTACCTCTGTATATGAATGTAGTGGAATATCATTGCACTGAAAAAAATGATAAAAGGAACGGATACAGAAAAAGCTAGGCAGACTTCAATGAACTGATGCAGAATGAAGTGAAAAGAATCAGAGTAATTTATGCCATGATTATAATAATGTTAAGAAAAACAATGTTGGAATTGATCAACATACATGATCAATGCCTTCTGTTTAAGACGAAAGAACAGTGACCATAGGTCATATTTCCCAGCTTTAGTCAGAGAGGTGATGCAATGGAGGTGCAGAATGAGACATTGCATTTGCAGATATGGCCAATGCATGGATTTTTGTCCTTGATTATTCAATTTTATTTTTAGGTCTGAATTCTTTCTCTCCTACTTCCTCCTCCTCTTCCCATTGAAAGGGCTAGAAAAACAAAGCCCATTATAGACAGGCTCTGTATTTATTTGTCAAAAGAGAGGGTTTTCATTTGGGAAAGGGGTACTATTGTTCTTTTACAAATCATAGTGATGAAAAGAGAAGCATCAATGAAACACTAAAAAATGCACAGAAATGAGCACAAATGTTCAGAAGGGGACAACGGACAGCAGGACAGTGCGGGGACTCTCGGTTAAATTTAGCACATACTCTAAAATACAAACTGCAGGGAAAAGCCATTCGTGGACATTCATGGTCTCAAAGACAAGCCTCTTTCTCTGTCTCCCTGTTGTTGTGCTGGCTGCTGCCTCCTCCCCCAACCCTCACAATCCTTCTCTTCAAGATGCAGCCTCTTCCATAAAGCTTTTCCTGATTTGCTCACCTCTTCGTATTTTTCTTCTGTAATTATCTTTCTTATTCTCTATAAACGGTATTTTGCACACAGCAAATGCTTAATAAATATTTTTTTCATTCATGTAATCTACTATATGTATGTGTTTCTGCCCCAAAGAATGGAAGCTCCTTGAGGGCAGGGATTGTCTTTTACCTTTCTTCTTATTCCCAGTGTTAAGCATTTTTGTTCAGTTATTTTTTTTTCAGTCATGTCCAACTCTTTGTGACCCCATTTGGGGTCTTCTTGGCAAAGATAGTGGAGTGGTTTGACATTTCCTTCTCCAGCTCATTTTACAGATGATGAAACTGAGGCCAACAGGGTGAAGTGACTTGCCCAGGGCCACATAGCTAGTAATTTTCTGAGGCCAAATTTGAACTCAGGTCTCCCTGACTTCAGGCCCCCACTCTATCTCCTGTGCTAACCAGTTGCCCTAGTGCTTAGTATGGTGTCTGGCAAATGATAAACATTTATAAGCAATCGTTGTTGATAATTTTGCAGACTCTTTGAGAGCTTCACTTTTTGTAACTCCCGTGCCTAATACTGGGCTTGCCACATTGCTGTTCAGTCATTCAGTCATGAACAACTTTTCGTGACCCTGTGGACCATATGTAGCATGCCAGGCCTTGTCCATAGGGTTTTCTTGGCAAAGATACTGGAGTGGTTTGCCATTTCCTTTTCCAGAGGATCACTCACTATGATCTTGTCCATCTTGGGTAACCCTGCATAACATAACTCATAGCTTCATTGAGCTACACAAGTCCTTCTTCCAAGATAAGGCAGTGATGGAGAAGGGACCAGGGAGGGCTTGACACATAGAAGGTGCTTAATAAATGTTTGTTGATTAAGTGAATGAATGAATGCCTTAGGGTGGTTCCAGTTCTGGCCAGGTGCAGCAGGTGTGTGTCTATGGGGAAATACTTAGGACTGGGTGAGAGGTGGCGATTATTGCAGACTGAAGCTAGGTCGTTGGCCCACTTGCAGACTGAGAAGCATCACTGAGAATGTCATTGGGCATGATTTCAGCCAACTCACTACCAGGGGAGAAACAGCAGAGTATACTTCAAGGAAGCTAAAGACTATCATATACGAATTGAAGTTTGTATTAGGTGGTCTATAGGGTCCCTTCTGGCTCTGACAATCTATGATTCCATTTCACACTTAGCCTCTTTGTGGTCAGTTTCCTAATCTGTAAAACATGGATAACATTACATGTTCTGCTGTCTCATGGGGTGGTTGTGAAGAAAGTGCTTTGTAAAGCAAGGTGCAATAGAAATTTGAGCCAGTGTTATCAAGTGATACATGCAAATGCATCATAAGTCATGACTTTTGCAAAGGAATATAGAATACAGCTATAACACTTGCATCACAGAGCTTATTGTTCCTACTTATATGATCTGTAAACTTTAGTGTCTGACAGCTGCTTAGAGGTGGTAACCAGTTTCCCTTTAAAGTACACCCAGTTCACAAGGCTTGAAACATTAACAGTTTTGTTTGCAAGTTAACAGAAATAACCAAGACTCTCAGTTGATCCCATATGAGTAATGACACCTCATAGTAGGTGTCAACCCTTACCTTAGACATCTATTGAGTCTCAATGATTTACATTTTTCTGGATATGGTTGCAACTAGGGGTGTTCAGGGTTTGATTGCCCACACTGGTGCTCCTTCTATGATTTGTCTGTCTTGCTTTTTTCCTGAAGCTCTCACTTTCAATTGCTGAGAGCAGGAGATGACACTGACAGTTTAGTGTTGCTGCCCTCCACTGCTCTCCTTCCTGAAGCTCTCCTGGCTTACTAGTCTAACCTTGAAGAACTACTTCTATGTCACCAGAGGAGTTGAAGGAACTCCCTATTTTGAGCCCAGGAATAAATCAGGTTTAAATTGGATGCAAATCTGGATAGACTTGCTTCTAATTAGAGGGATTAGGCTCCCTTTTCCCATACTTTTGGGCTCATTAGGTCCCCACCCTGGCCTTTGGGATGATTTACTTATAACTAACGAGTCTAGGGGTTCCTCAAAAAGGAGGAGGTAGGTGGTACAGTGGACGTAGCCCTGGGCCTGGAATCAGGAAGACCTGAGTTCAAATCCAGCCTCAGACACTTACTAGTTGTGTGACACTGGGCAAGTCACTTAATCATGTTTGCCTCAGTTTCTTCATCTGTGAAATGAGCTGGAGAAGAAACAGGCAAGTGTATTTGTGAAGAAAACCCCCAAAAAGGATCACAAAGAGTTGGAGATGACTGAAAAATGACTAAACAACAATAAGGGAGAATTTAAAAAGATACTCAATTCAAAATATGAATCCAATTTACATAAGACTAGTAATTTATTCCTACACCCAAAAAAAATGTTAAACATAAATGACAGCCTGCATTAACAGAACAACTTAAAGATAGGATTCAGTAACTTAAGTACTGTTACAATCTTCTGGAAGGCTGATACCCAGAATTCGTCAGAACATAAAGCAGTCTGTGGGATTGTTGATGACATATTTTATATTTCAACTCAGCTCTGCATCTACATTCTAAATCTAAACCTCCTTAGACCATCAGGCTCAGCTGCTTATGATAGTTAATTGCTCCTACATTGCTGCAAACTCTTCAGCATTTGTCACGAGTAACTATTCCTTTAGCCTTCACAACCAACCATCTTCCCATTGGACCTATATATGTCAAACTTATGAAGTTGCCTTCAAACCAAGACACATTCACCTTTATAACTATATTTAGTCACCTACTTAGAAAAACACAAAGTGGAAAAGGTAGACAGGGCCTCAGATGCAAGCTCATCTAATTGAGGCCATGCTTAAACATGGGGAACAGACACAGGGTGGAGGAATGAGTACTGTATCTCTCTTTATTAGGGTCTAAAAATACAATGTACTACTTGCTACCCAGGAGGGTCACAACCAAGGGAGTCAAGAACTCTCTCCCCTTCTCCTTCCCTCCTCTCTCTCTCTCTCTCTCTCTCTCTCTCTCTCTCTCTCTCTCTCTCTCTCTCTCTCTCCCTCCTTCATTCATTTGGTAACACACCCAGCACCTTGCCTTCTGCCACTGTCATAGAATGTAAGTGTGTGCATGTGTGAGTGTGTACGTGCATGCATGTGTGTGTGTGAAGAAAACACAGAATGTGGGGGGTGGGGAGAGGACCAAGGGAAGATTCCTGGTTTGCCAAGTCATGCTAACAACCAGTTTGACATTTTGACAGTTCTTTCAGTGTTGGGTCACCACATGCCTGAAAGCACACAGGAAGTTTGTCATCCCTAAAGGGCTCAAGCACTGAATCTCCATGTCCTTGTCTGGAGGCCCTGGAAGTATCTAGGAGCTCTCTGGGCACATTATTTGTGCAGTGGTCCCTAAATGCCAAGTCAGCCTCCTTGATCTCACTTGGCTTTTTACAATTCTGCTATTCCCTACAGCATCCAGCAGATGGAGCATGTTGTTTTCAAGGGGGACGGAAACCAAATCCTAGAATCTCATTCAGAAGGGAATTCAGAGGTCCATTTAGTCCAATACCTACATGAATAGAAATCCCTTCTACAACAGAATTGGAAAGTGGTCATTCAACCTTCTCTTGGAGTCTTCATTTTTCAAAAATAAAATTTTATTCTTCCATCACTTTATATAACCTACATTGTCCACTGTATCGCTTTCGCTACCTAAACACAGAAAGTTATCCTTGTAATTAGAGATAAACAAAAAGTAAAAAAAAATCACAAAAGTTCATCAAAATTAAAATATTGAAAAAAACCTGAAGTTATATGCAGTGTTCCACACTCTTGATTCCCTATCTCTGCAAGGAAGGGGGGAGATACCTTCTCATATCTCATCTTGGTCATTATAATTTTGTAGCATCCAATTTTGATTATTTTGTTTTTGTTGCTTGTTCTGTCATTGCTATAGCCACTGTATATATAATTTTCCTTGATTATTACTTGGCTTTAGTTCAGTGCTCTTTTATCATCCTTGCTATAGGATGAAAAGACCTGGCGTATTCTTCTTCCAGTTGTTCCACCATGTTGAGGAGATGCCACTTCTATAAGCCTCCAGAATCTCCTCTCCCCCTTCCCCCATTTGACAAAGTTTTTCATTGATGCTTTTCTCTTAAAAAATGCTAGCGCCATTTCCCAATATATACTCTTCCTTGGAACAAAGAAAAGCAGTTAAGCAAAATTGACTGACAAAACGACCACATCTGATAGCACATGCAACATTCTGCACCTGTAGTCCCACTTTTCTCTACCAAGAGGAGAGATGTATATTTCATCATTTGTTTACTGGCATAAAGATTGGTCATGGTAATTAGTCTGATTGTCTTCAAGTATTGTTTCCATTTCCATCATGGTAGTCGTTGCATATATTATTCTTCTGGTTCTCATTTCTTCACTCTGTATTACTTTATGCAAATATTACCACATTACACTGAATTCCTCATAGCCATCTTTTCCTAAAGTGTAGTAATATTTCATTGCATTCATATATTTCTGTTTATTCAGCCATTCCCCATGATGGATGCCTACTTTATGTCCAGTTCTTTAAGATCACAAAAGGTACTGCTATGACTACCTTTAGAAAATGTAGGAATTTCATACTGTCATTGACATTCTTAACTTATAGACCCAATAGTGGAATCTTTGGGTCAAAGGATATAAATAATTCATTTTACTGCATAATCAAAAATTATTTTTCAGAATGATAGGACCAATTCATGACTCCACCAACAGTGTTTTTGTCTACTCATAGTCCTTCCATGACAATTTCCATCTTTTGTCATCTGCGCTCCCTGGACTTCTCCATATCAGTCACCATACTATCCAGTCCAGAATCATACCCTGAAAGATTTAACCTTTTCATGCTTTGAACTCTTGGCCTTCCCTCCCTCTTCTTCTTCCCTGCACTGAAGTCCTGATTTGTAGTTGCCTCAGGCCCCACTACAACTGGGCCCAGGTTTGGGCCAGATTTCACTTCAATTTCTGGGATGTCACAATAAGCTTCCCTGTCCCTATATGTGTTGTCGGTCCCTATTAGATTATAAGCTCCTTGAGGGCATGCTACTGTCTTCCCTTTGTATCCTCAGTCCTAAACACATGTCAAGTACTTAATAAATGCTTCTTCATTCATTCATTTGTTGTCAATTTGACGGGTGTGAATTGAAATCTCAGAGTTGTTTCAACGTGCATTTCTCTTATTGGTTATTTTGAACCCACTTCCATATGGTGGTTGGTAGTTCGCATGCCTTCTTGTGTAAACTGTTCATGCTCTTTGACCATTTGCCATAATCTTGGAGGTGTCAATTTTTGCCTAGATGGAGGAGTGAATGCTTCCCCCCTTGTGTCTTTCCCTTGTTGCCCCTGTGTCCCACTCAGTGGTGCCGATGGGTGTCTCCAGTTAAGCCATATTGCTGTGCCAAGAATGCACCAATAAAAGGGATCATAGGGCTGGAGGGGACCTTAGAAGTTAGAGGAGGCAGTGCAGTGACTGGAATGCTGTGCCTAGTGTCAGGAAGACCTGAGTTCTAGTCTGGTATCAGATACTCACTAGTTGTGTGATCCTTGGCAAGCCACTTATTTTCTGTCTCAGTTTCCTCAACTGTAAAATGTAGATAAAAATAGCACCTACCTCCCAGAGTGGGGAGGAACAAATCAGATAATATTTGTAAAGCCTGAGGTAGGTTCTTATTGTTGCTGAGTCATTTTCAGTTATGTTCAACTCTTTGTGACCCCATTTGGGTGTTTTTGGCAACGATCCTGGAGTGGTTTGCCATTTCCTTCTCCAGACAGTAGATGCTTATAAATGCTTATTTCCTTCCTTCTTAGTCCAAACTCCTCTTTTGACAAATGGAGAAACTGAGGCTCATAGAGATTAAGTGACATACACAGGGTTACACAGCTAGTAACAGAGTTGGAGTTTAAACCCATATGCTTTGACTGCAAATCAGCACATTTTCCACTGGTATTCTGTCATCATCACTGATTGGTTTTTCTACAAAAGCCTTCTAAGTACCAGCAAAAGACCCCAGAACCAAGACTAATAGCATATATGGCATGTGCTTAAACTATTAAGTATTCATATATGAATATTTAATATATTAAAAGAATATATTCACACAACAGACTCATATAACTAATATAATTAAAGAAATATAATACATTTCTATATTAAAAGTAGAATATGTAGTATATTAAATGTTTATGATATATAAATATAATACATATCCGTATGTTAAAAAGTAGCATCTCACTGAACAAATGAAGGACATATTTCCCTCATCTTCCTCAGTTATCTGATAGAACTGGGCAAGGTTCCCTCCCAAAAAAACCCCTAAAACCATTGACTGTCTTTCAGACAAGGCATTCAAACTACGGGACTCCATGATAATCCTGTTGACTAGTAGTTTTTCAGGTGATTCCTGAGGTGATTAAAAACCAGAAATGTTTTATTGATATTTTGTTAATATTTTTTTGCCTTTATACTATAGTCATTCCAAATCCCAGTCCCTTCACTTTGAATCTTCTTTTATGAAAAAGAAAATAATTAAGCAAAAACATCTGATTAAAAAGACCGTATCTAACAAAAAATATATATAAAATATATAGCTTCCCCCACTTTTCTGACCTGGGTGGGGGAAGTATGTTTCATCCTCTTTTCACTGAGATATTCCATGATTTTTCTTTTAAAATGTTTTTAATGTCTTTTTTAAAATAACACCATAGTTTCTCATTTATCGTTCTCTGTCTTCTTCCCTGAGACCCAATTTGTGTGACAGTATTTTTTCAGAAAGGAAAAAAAAGTCAGCACAACTAATTAATATATTGAAAAAATTTGAAAACATGTACAATGTATACCATTTATATCTTTCTCACCTCTAAGAAAGAGTAGGTTGGAGGTGTTTCCTCATATCTCTCCATTCAAGTCCCACTTGACTGTTATAATTTTGTTACATTTACTTGTGATTTTGTGTGTGGTTCTTTCATTTACATTGTTGTGGTTACTGTGTATACTGTTTTCTTACTTCACTTTGAATCAGTTCATAGGGATCTTTCCACTCTTCTCTGTCTTCATCACATGCATCATTTCTTACAGCATAATATTTCATTATATTCATGTAGCACAGTTTGTTTAGCCATTCCCCAATGAGAGACATCTACTTTGTTTCCAATTTTTAGCTATCACAAAAAGTGCTACTATGAATAGTTAGTGTAAATGGGACCTTTTCCATGGCTTTCTTGGGATATAAACCTAGTAATGGAATCTTTTGTTTAGAGAGTATGGATATTTAGTGACTTTATTTGCATAACTCCAAAATGCTTTCCAAAACAGCTGTAATACTTTCCAACTGCACCAACAATGTATTCATATGTCTCTCTTTCCAATATTGACTGTTTGCTAATTTTTGGCAATTTGCGGAGTGTGAGTTGAAACCTTAGGGTTGTTTTTGATTTGCATTTCTCTTATTGTTAGTTATTTTTCACATGGTTTTGAATGTCTTGCAGTTCTTTTGGGAATTGTTTTTTCATTATTCCTTCATTATTCAATGCCTAATTCAATTTCTTTTTGTTATCTTTCCACTTATATTGTTGTGGTCATTATGATTATTTTTTCTACATTTTGCCTATATCCCTCTACGTCAATTCAAATAGATCCTCCCATGTTTCTCTGAATACTTCAAATTCGTTAAGGAAGGTTCGTTTTCAGAAAACTCAAAAAAGTTGGGAATCATTGAGGTGAATTGTGTGCATTGCTGCTTGGACACCCTTCCCATCCCACTCAAGTAGAAAAATGCCAGATCTCACAGAGTGCCTTCCTTAGACTATATTTCCATTCCTCAGACTTTGGAAAAGTCATCAAAATTAAATTTTTCTTGCTCCATAGAAGGGTTCAATGCTTTTTTATTTTTATCAGTCATCACTGGCCTTTTTTTCTTATAAGTTTATCCAAAGGAGGTATGAATTGTGAAGGTATCAAGATATTGAGTCCCAGCTAGCTGTCAACAATGTTCTGCCAATATTTTGAAATGCTTGAATCAACATTGACACTCCAGAGATAGTTTCCATTCTAGACACATCAAATCCTTGGCAGCTATCTTACTGACTCCTATGACTTCTGAAGGGAACTCCAAGTTCTTTCTGATATAACCCAAATATGGGTAATATTTACTTAGTGTACAAAAACCTAGCTCCTGTATAGGTTATAGTGGTGTGTGTTTCAATTGTCTTTCATAAAATAATGGGAATATAATTGTCACTTAGAATATACTGTCTAGCATAGCAAGACTTTATCTATGGTCAATAATAACAGTAATAATGATAATAAAAAGCAGCATTTATATACTGCCAGGCACTGTGCTAATCGCCTAATAAAAATTATCTCATTTGATCTTCACAGTGGCTCCTTAGTCCTATGAGTGGAGATAGAAAGGAAATTTTGGTGGCTCAGGATTAAGTTCTTTGGGGCCTGAGATATTCCCTATTACAAGTTCCAGTTCCATTTTCTAGATGGAAATCATAGCTCCTAAGCCTTGTTCCAGTATCAAGTAACCTGACATACATGTCCTGTGTGCTACTTATACAACCAATTGTCCAAAATAGTCCCTCCACATACCTAAGTGCCAAGACTTCTGGTTGTATTTTCAGGGAGCAGAAAAAGTCAAAAGCAAATTCCCTAAGGTTCCAGTCATTAATATTTCATATGATTCCCCTATCATTGCTGCAATACTTTTGTGACATGTCCCAGTCAGGATTCAAAGGGTTCTCCTCATGATGGGTGGAGGATTTCCTTTGAAAAAAAATTGTAGCTTTCCACATTGGATCCCTTCATACTTGTAGATTGACAGTCTGCCCTTTGTAACCAACATGGTAAATTCAATCATAATTTATTAAATACCTACTATGTGCAATGGGAAATTTGAAGAAAAACAATCATACTAGCTAGTATTTATATAGAACTTTAAGGTTTCTAAAACACTTTATAAATATTATCTCAATTTTCACAACCCTATAAAGTAGATGCTATTATTATCCCCACTTTACAGATGAGAAAATTGAGATTGAGAGGTTTATTGACTTATTCAGGTTAATAAACAAGTCAATAAACATTTATTAAGTGCCTATTATGTGCAGGCACTGTGCTAAGCACTGGGGATATACCTTATACCCATCAGATTGGAAAAGTTGACAAAAAAGAGAAATAACAAATATTGGAAGAGCTATGGGGAAAAAGGCACATTAATGTACTTTTGGAGCTGTCAACTAGCCTAGTCATTCTGTAAAGCAATTTGGAACAATGCCCCCACAGTTATTAAACTATATGTACCATTGACCCCATGATATGGCCACTAGATTTATACCTCCAGAGAAATCAAAGAAAGAGGGAAAGGACCAACATGTAAAAAAATATTTATGGCAATCTTTTTTTGTAGTGGCAAACAATTGGAAAATGAGGGTTCGCCCTTATTTGGGCAATGGCCAAAAAGTTGTAGAATATGAAGGTGACAGGATAGTTTTGTGCTGTAAGAAATGAGGAAGTAGATAGTTTCAGAAAAACCTGGGAAGATGTGAATGAATTGATGCATAGAGAAGTGAGCATAATCAGGAGACTAATTTATACCATAACAGCAATACTGTAAAGACAAACAATTTTGGAAGACTCAGGAACTCATATTAACACAATGACCAACTGCAATTTCAGAGGACTTATGATGAAGCTTGTTTTCCATCTCCAAATAGAGAGCTGATGGACTCAGTACCAGCTGAAGAATCTCTCTCTCTCTCTCTCTCTCTCTCTCTCTCTCTCTCTTCTCTC
>NW_027185771.1:17308385-17375703 GCF_028583685.1 Petaurus breviceps papuanus
CCTTCCTTCCTTCCTTCCTTCCTTCCTTCCTTCCTTCCTTCCTTCCTGTTTCTTTTTTATATGGTTATTATGGGAATTTGCTTTGCTTGACTATACACATTTGTAATGAGTTTTGCTTTTTATTGCCTTCTCAATAAAGGGGGCAGAAAAGGAGGCGAGGAGGAGAAAGGTCAAAACTTAAAATAAAATTGGATTTTAAAATGCAAAGAAAAGTAAAAGATAGATCTTTCTTTCAAGGAGCTCACAGTTTAATGTGGGAGAAAATATGCAAACAACTGTGTACAAATGGGCCATATACCGGATAAATTGGAAATAATCAACAGAGGAAAGGCATTAGAATTAGGATTGAGGGATTGGGAAAAGTTTCCTTTAGAAGGTGGGATTTTAACTGGGACTTGAAGAAAGCCAGAAAGCAAGGACCAGAGTCTGTGCCACCTAGCAAAGCTGACACACAGCTTTCTCAAGGATATAGCTTATAGAGAATATTGGGTCCATGTCAGCACACTGCTTCCTGCATTTGTGTAGTTGTATCCTTGGAATAGCTTTTAAGCTCTTTGACAACAAGGATAGTCTTGTTGGTTTTTTTTCAATATGTCCAATGCCCAACACAGTGCCATGCACAGAGCCGACCCTTAAAAAGTGGAGAAGTGAATTGAATTAGATGGGACAGTGTCTTTGCCTTCATGGAGCTCACAGTCTAGAGAGGTGATCATATGGAAACACATATAATTATGAAACAAAATATTAAGTGATAAACACCCCACAAGTTTGTAACAATAAACTTTTGTGTTAGTTCTACAGGGAGAAGGAAACAGTTACAAGTGAGGGTGGTGAAATCAGGGAAAACTTCTTAGAGGAGGTGGCATGAGTTAAGAGAGATAAAAATTTACCAGATAATGAAAAGGAGGAAGGACATTTCAAACATTAGGAATAGTTTATGAAAAAGTGAGAGGGCACAGAATGTGTTCAAAGGGTCACAGAGCAGTCTAGTTTATCTGAAGCGTAAGGTTTGCACAGGAAGGTTAATATAAGATAAAGTTGGACAAATAAGTTGGTACCATATTGGAGAGGATCTTAAATACAAGGCAAATGATCTAATGAGGATTTTAGAGCAGAGAAGTGAAACCACCAGATTCATGCCTAACAAAAATGAGTTTGGCTTATGCATAAAGGACATAAAATGGAGGAAATGGAGGTGGGAAGATGGGTTCAGAGGCTATTGTAATAGTCTAGGCAGCTGGTGGTGATGATGCATAATAGGGTGATTTGAATGAGGAGGAGAGGAGAGTGTGTTTACAAGAAATGTGGAGGCAGAATCAACAGGACTTCATGTGACAACTTTTTAATGAAATTTAACATGAAAGGGAGGAGAAAGATGAGGTGGTTGATAGGCTAAAAGTAGTAGTATGCTGGTAAATGTTTAACAGCTCTCCAAAATGCATGAGGGGTTTTTTGCACATAATAGTATTTACATTTTTTCCAATTACATATAAAGATAGTTTTCAACATTGATTTTTTGTAATATTTTGAATTCCAAATTTTTTTCCCTCCCTCTCTTCCCCCCTCCCCAAGATACCTATATCAATCTGATATAGGTTATAAATGTACAATCATGTTAAACATATTTCTACATTAGTTATGTTGTGAGAGAAAAATCAGAACAAAAGAAAAAAAAGAGAATGAAAAACAACAACAAAAAAGGTGAAAATAGTATGCTTTGACCTGCATTCAGACTCTATAGTTCTTTCCGTGGATGTGGACAACATTTTCCATAATGAGTCTTTCGGAATTGCCTTGGATCATTGCATTGCTGAGAAAAGCTAATTCTATTATAGTTGTTCTTTTTTGCACAATGTTGCTGTTACTGTGTACAGTGTTCTCTTGGTTCTGCTCACTTTACTCAGCATCAGTTCACAAAAACCTTTCCAGGTTTTTCTGAAATTTTCCTGCTCACCATTTCTTGTAGAACAATAGTATTCCATTACATTCATATGGCACAACTTGTTCAGCCATTCCCCAAATGATAGAGTGCATGAGTTTTAAATTTAATCTGCATTAGCATTTTCTCCATCACATTCTTACGACTAGACAATCAACAAAACAAGAAATTAAGCCCTGGTTTTGTAACATTTACTGATTTCCAAGGTATAAATGCTTACACTGAAAATTTAACCATTCGTTTTTGGGATCTGGTTCCAGCACACCCCTAGCTAGAAGAGTCTAAGGAAGGCTTTTTTAGGATTGAGAAGACCTGAGCATATTTGTAGACAGATGATGGGAAGGAGCTAGTAGAGAGGAAATGAACAAAGATACATATGCTAACTAGCATATGAGCAAGGATTGGGCTGGCTGCCTTGGGAGGTGGCCTACATTGGTAATACCCTAGGAGCTGTATTTCTTTCCAACTTGGGAAGATACAAAACTATCATGGGATTGGAAATGGGAGGTGAAGTTTTCCGTTACAGTGGCAATTTGAAAAAAAAAAAAGCCCTCTTAGGGAGAGATTGGTGACAGGAATAGCCAGCAGCATATGGATGACATTTTCCAGAATACTGGCCCTAAACCCTGTGGAGGTTGGAACCTTCTTCTTTCTTTGCTGTTTTGTTAAAAGAATCTGGCAGGGAGCGAATGAATTATGGCTATTCAGTAGAAACCACTGGAATAATGGTGAATTTATAGCACTCTGTTTCTCCTTAGTTTTAATTGCTGCATACAATAGATGACATGTTTTACTGTTGTTTTAAATTTTGTCATTGTTCAGTCCTTAGACAACTCTTTGTGACCCCATTTTGGGGTTTTCTTGGCAAAGATTCTGGAATGGTTTGCCATTTCCTTCTCCAGCTCATTTTACAGATAAGGAAACTGAGGCACACAGGGTTAAGTGACTTTCCCAGGGTCATATAGCTAGTAAGTATCTAAAGTCAGATTTGAACTTATGAAGATGAGTCTTCCTGATCAAGGCCTGGCACTCAGATGCCCTGTTTTTAAATCTGACACACTGGCTATTTATATTTTTAAAAAATTGTTTACTAGATAAAGCTTATTTTAATTTCATCTGTACTAGCCTTCTTTTTTTTTTGCCATAGAGAATATAATGAGGGGGAGGAGAATGGAATTATAGAAACCTGTGGATGACTAATTAAACTAAATTCATCTGCCAGGGAGGCCACCTTCTCAGCAAGTCTCAGAGTATTTTTTGAACATTATTTACAATATGTATTTTTTTTATTTTCTTTCTTTTAAAAATATGTAATTAAAATACATATTTCTCATGACTGCCTTCAGTTGATGTGTGTGTATATATATGTGTGTGTGTGTGTTTGTTTGTGTGTGTGTGTATGTTTTGTAGTGAAGCCCATATAAAACTAAGCATCTGCATCTTAACTCTTCTTTCACAGATAGGTCTGATCTCTGAACAAGGCTAGTTACATCTCTCCCTCAGGGTTCTAATCATGTCCCTCAAGGAATGGGAATGTTTTTCTCTAATTCAATTGTCTTGAGCCTTCATTCTAGTAATTAGCATCCCAGGTTCATTTAATCAATGGACATCAGTTGGCTTTTATAAAGGGTTATTGACAGGAAAGATATAGCAAAGAAGAGAAGTTACAAAGCATTTTCCCCCAAGACATTCCCAGTCCCTGGGGAGAGTGGGCTCAAACTGAAAGGAATTTTTTTTAAGCAATTGGGGTTAAATAACTTGCTCTAAGGTTACATGGCCAGTTATTTCTGGGTGGGTGCTAAGTGTCTGAGCCCCGGATTCGATCCCCAGGTCATCCCGACACTGGGGCCGGTGCTCTTACTCGCTGTGCTACCTGGCCACCCCAACTGAAAGGAATTTTTACATAACATTTGCCCCACCTAATTCTCTTCTGAATTTGGCATCACTGATGGATGAATTGCTGTAGCTTTCTCATGGCTGCCTTCAGTTGATGGTGGTTTAAGACAGAGGTTCCCAAACTTATTTGGCCTACTGCCTCCTTTAAAAAAAAATTACTCAGTGCCCTCATGGAAATCTACTTTTTTTTAACCCTTTAATGTTTTTTCTTAAAAATATTTGCACCATTTCAAAAAATATAATATATATATATTTAAAAAAATGATGCATCTTAAAATTTAATAATTTATTATAAATTTGTGGTTTTTTCCTGCATTAAATTTCTTTCCCATTTTTTTGGAGGGCAGTTGGTGTTAAGTGACTTGCCCAAGGTCACACAGCTAGTTTTTGTCTTAAGTGTCTGAGGCCAGATTTGAACTCAGGAACTCCTGACTCCAGGGCTGGTGCTCTATTCACTGTGCTGCATTAAAATTTTTATGATGCAATTTTAGATTGTATAACCATATAGTATCAAATTGTAAACAAGTCATTACAGGTACACATTCCTGCCCTTGTATGCTGGGCTTCCTGATAATGCCTGAAATGCTCTCTTGCCAACACTTGCTTGTTAAGACCTGTCATTGGACTTGACCACTGATTGGTTATAACTTGCATTTTGTGTGTTTATTTGGAAAATAATGTGAATACCACGACATTAACTCTGTTGTACAACAGATGAAACATGTATGGATGGTTTTTCAAAATTTTCTTCTCTCCTTATGCTTCTACCACCCCCTTATTTTTATTCAATGCCCCCCAGTTGTACTTGAGGCTACTATTGCCCCTCTGGATCATTCCAGCACCACCACCCCCCCCCCCCCCCCCCCCTCCCCGTGGCAGTATTGACCATTTTGGGAACCTGTGGTTTAACAGGTCACTCAGGACTTTAATCCTTGCCATTTGGCTTCCTGAAAATCCTAGCATAGATGCCACCTCCTAGACTTCAAGTTGCTCAGTCTTCTGACCTTGAAAGCACATAAGGTGATAGTCATCTCTAATTCTCCTAAAAACAGAACAGAAGAGACAAATCAGACAGAAGCAACATTGGGGCCATATGTTTATGGGAACCACAAGTTATAATATTGGGTGAGGAAATAAAGGACTGAGATCTCTCTCCCCACTCAAAGACTTACAGCATTCCTTGACTCCACACTCAAATAAAACTAGGCAGGAAATAGGAAGAGACAAGAGATATGCTTTGAACAGTTAGTCCCTTTTGAATGCATTCCAGTTCTGTTGGGATGGACAATTTGCAATCCATATCTTCACCTTGGATACCAAATTAGAAGTGTTACAGAGTATCTGCGCCTGCTACAAATCACAGAGCAGGTCCCTTCTATTAGGGAAGCAGATTCTCCAGCCTCTTCCACGTGACCTGGCAGGTCTTTGCCTTAGACCAGAAGTTCTCAAAGGGTGGTCCTCACACACACCAAGACCCTTTGCGGGGAGGTCTGGAAGGTCACAATCATTTTCATGATAATACTTAAATATAATTTGCCTATTAAATGTTCCTTCATATTCCAGCTACATATCTGTGAAAGGCCAGACTTCCTTTACATACTTCAGCTAAAATAACAGATTGCAATGGATTGAATCAGAAGCAGATAGGAAAATCCAGCTGGCTTCTATTAAAGAGATTTGCAAAAAATATATAAATAATGCCACTTCTTGCTATTATTTTTTGTTGTGGAAAATGTTTATTGTTATTCAGTTATGTCTGACTCTTTCTGATCCTCTTTGGTTTTTCTTGGCAAAAATACTGGAAGGGTTTTCCATTTCCTTCTCCAGCTCATTTTATAAGTGAGGAGACTGAGGAAAACAGGGTTAAGTGACTTGACCACAGTCACATAACAAGCAAATGCCTGAGTTTGAATTTGAACTCAGGTTTTCCTGACTCCAGGCCCAGAGCTGTACCCACTTGGCACCTCCCTGCCCCTTGAAAAATATAGCCATTTTAATTAAAATCTTATTTTAATATGTAATAGATAATTTAATATGTTATGTTACACAATTTATTGTTGTGTAATTGTACATTATATAATTTGAAATATATTAGTAATATTTCAACAACACATTACATTATATTAATAAAATTAATGTATTAATATTACATGATACATAATATTAATATTATTTTAAATGATTTAATAGCTGGTTGGTTATTAGTCTTCCTCCAAAATGAATTAATAAATATAAATTTTAACATATTACCCATTTAAATTTAAAATATGATAAGTAGTAATAGATATAACCCACACAAGCAAAATCTCTTTGGAGTCCTCAATAATTCTTAGAAAGGCAAAGGAGTCCTGAGACCAAATAATTTGAGAACACTGCCCTAGTCTAAAACTCTTGTGAGCTAATCTCATTATTTCCAAACGGATAAGTTGCTTTTTACCTTGGGCCATTGAGTTTTTCTCCACCTCTCTTACCTGAGGTAAGGGGGTTCAAAACCTCGAGAAGGTCAGTTCTGAGTCAGCCCCTACTGAGTGGAGCTAGGCATGACCAGGTAAAAACAATTGTGCCCACTTGGCCTGAAGGGAGCAGGCCTGTTGGGGATAAAAGAGACAAAATGAAAAACCACTCCTGCCTTCAAGGAACCTATATTCTCCTGGGGATTTTCTTCTTGCCAAGACTATGGGTGCCACAAGAGTGGAGAGGGATGTCTAAAGGATCTGCTATATGATGTTACCCTGGGGAGACAAAGGGAGTGGTGGTGGTGGCGATGATGGTGATGATTCTAGCTTATGTACCTGGCATCTCTGTTGCCCTCAAAGAAGTTCCATTGGCCGTAAGTATCCTGCATGCAAATATCTCTGACCCAAAATCTATTTCCCTGTTGTTTCGCAAGCACAAGTTTGATTTGCAAGAGTCCACTGCCCTCTAGTGGAAAAATCAGATCCTGACCACAAGGTTGGCCATCACATTTGATCTGAAGGTTGTTTCTCAAGCTATGCAGTTCAAGGACCCTTTGGGCTGCCAGGGCGGTATTGCAATGGGTGCAATCCACATGCATTCAAAAAATATTATTGTAATTCTAGCTCTAGCAAATTATGCATGTGAATAATTGGCTTTCTGTCTGTGGTTTTATGTGATTGATATTTCATTTGTGCCCAAATGGAAAAGTCCTTTTTTTCTTTTTGGTTCCCCCTGGGATGAGTTTCTGTGAGTTGTTTATTCTCAGATTTTGTGAGGATCACATACAAATCCACTTCAATGCTTTGTTGAACTCATAGAAACTTTTAGGCTGTTCTGTGTTTTCTCATTCATCAAATGCTAATAATTCTATCTCTATCTCATGGGTGGTTTGAGAAAATTTTTGTTGATAAAATGGATATTTGAAAAGGTTATGAATCCCTGATCTAAGATCAGAGGCCATCAGGTAAGAGGCTGAGGGAGATCTTGTCTCTAGTTCAATCTCTTCACATTCCAGAGGAGGAAACTGAGGAAATGGTTTCTGCCATTGGTTTGCTCAAGATCACACAAGTGTCAGAAGTGGGACTAGAACTCAGGTCTCTGGTTCTAAATAGCAAGCTCTTTCCATAACTCCACACCAAGTCCCCTGTTAAGAAGCCACATTTTAGACATGACAAGAAGCACATCTTTGGAGGCAGCCAGGTGACTCCATGGATAGGGTGCTGGGCCTGGAGTCAGGAAGATGGGAGTTAAAGTGCAGCCTCAAACACTTGCTCCCTTGTGATCCTAGACCAATTACTTAGCCTCTATCTGCCTCAGTTGCTCAACTTTAAAATGGGGGTAATAGCAGTATCTATATCACAGGACTGTCACGAGGATCAAATGGGATATTTGTAAAGTGCTTAGCACAGTATCTGGCACACAGTAGGTATTTCATATAAATGCTTATTCTTTTCCTATGTCCGGGACCTTAAGACTGGAGAAATCCAATAAAAATGAGGCAATGGGTCTAATAAAGAATATAGTGTTGAGTGCATTGGAGGCAGAGGACTCAGGTTCAAATTCTGGTACTGCTTCTTAAATTGCTGCCTTGTGTGACCTTGGACTAGTCATTTTCTCTCTAAGAGCCTCATTTTTTCCTCTGAAAAATGAGGAGAGCAGGACTAAATTATTTCAAAAGACCTCTCCAGCTCTAAGTCCAAGATCCATCTAAATCCATGACCTTTTGAAGAGGTATATAATCCAGTTTCTAACTTCTCAGCCTTCTGGAAGCATGAACCCAAAGTGACATGTACACTATGGCAAGGGGTCAAGAAGCTAACGCAAAAGGATGCTGAGCAGGGAGTAGGGTTCCTGCTGGCCCATCATCTGGGGATGACTAACTGTAGGTGGATAAACTGAAAAACCAAGAGTTGGTTGCTATGGAGGACAAAGGTTAGTTGATCAGAACTTGGCTTTGTTGTTGTAGTTGATCAGTAGAGTCTGACTTATGTAACACCATTTGGGGTTTGCTGGGCAGAGATACTGGAGTGTTTTGTTATTTCCTTCTCTAGCTAATTTTGCAGATGAGGAAACTGAGGCAAACAGGGTTAAGTGACTTGCCCAGGGTCACGTAGTAAGTGTCTGAGGTCAGATTTGGACTCAGGTAGATGAGTTTTCCTGACTCCAAGCCTGTCAGTGTATTCACTCCGTCACCTAACTGCCCTGGAGTTTGGCTCCTCCTCCCAAAAAGGGAGTAGCTACTTCTCCCAGACCATGCATTTGCCCTCCCACTGGGAGAGTTCAGGGCAAAACATTTCATTTGGTCACTGCCCTGTGCACCCCCTCCTCTTCACTATGGAGGCTACCTGGGGCTCGATTTCAAAAGTCATCTAGCTACAGCAAGCAATGAACTCATGATTTTGGTGAACTTAAGATCCATATGGATTCCTTTCCCTGATATTTTAAGCAGTTTATGAATTCAAGTTATTAATAAAAATCACCATAAGCTACTCATATCTACATTGCTTATCATATCCCCAATTAAAGAAATCTCCAACATTTGGCCACAGAAGGCTATCTCCACCATGTGTAAATTCTATATATTTCAGCAAGTTACTGTGAACCCCTTATTTGCAGTCTTTATACACAATTAAAGGCATAAGGAATTAAGAAGTAAATAAAATAATTAAGATGTAATAAGTAACAAAAAATAATTAAGATGGTCTTATCTTTATTTTGAGAAAGCTGGCTACAAAGTGCTGTTGAAAACATCAAGGAAATAACTTAAAAGGAACAGAGCATTTGGGATTTAAGCTTCTATCCTTTCAGATGGAAAGAGAGAAAGGAGAAACAGAAAGAAAAAATCCCTAAACCATCACTCTCTTCAATTCTTAAAAGATCAATCACATCCAGCAAGTTTTAAAAACAACAAATAAAGATGCATCCTAGATAGGAAGGGGAACAGTATTCAGAGACTACCTTGGAAAGATCACTGGATTTGGAGTTGGAAAACTTGGATACAAATGTTGCCTCAGACATGAACCAGTTGCATAACTTAAGGCAAGGACTTAACCTTTCTGGTCCTCTAATCAGTCAGCAATCAAACATTTATTTTTGCTGTTTCAGTTGCATCTGACCCTTTCTGACCTCAATGGGGGTTTTCTTGGTAAAAATACTGGAGCAAGGCAAAGCCAATATGGTGGCATAGAAGCAGGAAAATTCTGTGAGCTCCCCCCATAACCACCTCAAAGACCTATAAAATGTAACTCTAAACAAATTTTAGAGCTACAGAATCCACAAAGTGACAGAGAGAAACAAATCTCCTGTTGAAGGCAGCCCGGCAGGACAGGAAGAGTCCATTGCAGTGTGCTGGGAGCTGAGCCCAGCCCTGCATAAGCCAGCAGGTTTTAGCCCTAGGGTGTCCCCAACCAGCAATGGTTAGAGTGGACTTTGGGAGAGTGGATCATCAGCAGCTGTGGAAGTTTCCAGAAATATGAACCCATAAATGACAAAGAAAAAGTAAAAGGTCAGTGTAGAACTCTTTTGGAACTGTGGGGGACAGAGGCACAGTCTGGAGCAAGAAGTGGCGGAGGCACAGCAGCCATGCAGCCATCTCCATGTGCCTGCTTCAGAGCTCATGGCCTACAGATCGTAGCGGGGCCAGGTGACCATTCAGAGGGTAATAGCTCTTGCTTTAACCTGCCTGGATCGCGGTCTTGGGTGGTGGTCCTGAGGTGTGTGACCAGTGATCCAGAGCCTGTGGGGGCTGTAGAGACAGTGCCCTCCTAATAGCTCCTGCAGAAGCAATTTGGGACAATGCTCTCCCCTCTGGAAGAAGAATTCTACCGTGGCAAAGAGCTCAAAAGTCAAGTAATTGAGTGGCAATATGAGCAAGCAAAGGAAGCAAAGCAAGCACAGCAATCCAACTTTAGATTCCTTTTTTGGGGACAAAAAGGATCAAAGCATGATACAGGAGGAAGACAATGAAGTCAGAACTCCTGCACCAAAAGATTCCGAGAAAAACATGAACTGCTTACAGGCCATAGAGGAGCTTAAGAAGGATTTTGAAAACCAAATAAGAGAAGTGGAGGAAAAATTGGGAAGAGAAATGAGAATGATGCAAGAAAATCATGAAAAGAGAGTCAACAACCTTACTGAAGAAAATAACACCTTAAAAAATAGATTAACTCAAATGGCAAAGGAGGCCCACAAAGCCAATGAGGAGAAGGATGCCTTAAAAAGCCAAATTTGCCAGATGGAAAAAGAATCTCAAAAGCTCACTGAAAAGAATAATTCCTTCAGAATTAGACTGGAACAAATGGAAGCTAATGACTTTATGAGAAATCAAGACATTATTAAACATATCCAAACAAATGAAAAAATAGAAGGCAATGTGAAATATCTCATTGGAAAAACCACTGACCTTGAAAATAGATCCAAGAGAGATAATTTAAAAATTATTGGACTACCTGAAAGCCATGATCAAGAAAAGAACCTAGAAATCATCCTTCAAGAAGTTCTCAAGGAAAACTGCCCTGATATTTTAGAACCAGAGGGCAAAATAGAAATTGAAAGAATCTACCGATCACCTCTTTAAAAAGATCCCAAAAAGAAAACTCCTAGAAATATTATAGCCAGGTTCCGGAGTTCCAAATCAAGGAGAAAATATTACAAGCAGCCAAGAAGAAACAATTTGAATATTGTGGAAACACAATCAGGATAGCACAGGATCTAGCAGTTTCACATTAAGGGATTGAAGGGCTTGGAATATTATATTCTGGAGGTCAAAGGAGCTGGGATTAAAATCAAGAATCACCTACCCAGCAAAACTAAGTATAATGTTTCAGCAGAAAATATGTTCATTCAGTGGAATAGAGAACTTTCAAGCATTCTTTTTTTTAATACTTTATTAACTTCTGATTTACATCATTCATTTCCACCAGATTTTGAGTTACAAATTTTCTCCTCATTTTTCCCCTACCCACTGCCCCCAAATAGCAGTCCCACAGGATATCCCCTCCTCCAATCTGCTCTCTCCCATATTTTCTCCCATACCTCTTTTGATTTTTCCAGTGGATCTCTATGCCTCAGTGCCTGTATATCTTATATCCCAATTACATGTAAGATAGTATTAATAAGAGTATATATATATTTGAATATATGATTTTAAAACTTTCAATTCCAGATTCATTCTCTTCCTTCCTTGTCACCCACCCTTACTGGGGAGATAAGCAGTTCAGTATAGGTTGTACATGTGTGGCTAATGCAAAACAATAACATAGTAGATATTTTGTAAAAGACTGACTATATTTCCCTCCCTCCTACCCCACCTCCCACTTGTTCTATTCTCTACTTTGATCCCATCCCTTTTCAAAAGTGGGTGCTTCCAACTTCCCTCCCCCCCAGCCTGCCCTCCCTTCCATCATTCCTCCTTCTCATCCCCTTCTCCCCCTACTCCCTTGGAGTGTGAGATACCCTATTTTGTGTGTATTTCATTCCCTCCTCAAACCAAATTCAATGGGAATAAGGTTGACCCATTCCCTTTTGCCTTCCTATTGTTCCCCTCCATTGTAACCATTTTCCCTTGCCTCTTCTGTATGAGATAGTTTACCCCAATCTGTCTCTCCCCATCTCCTCTCATTATATTCCTCTCACCTCTTAACTTCACCTTTTAAGTATCATCCCTTCCTATTAAATTGGTCCTGTGCCCTCTCTCTATGTATACCTGTAAACATATATACACACATTCACATATGTATTCATATGCCCATATACCCTCATATATAGACATATAAATATATACATATAATTTCTAATCCCTTCAACTACTGAGAAAAGTTTCATAAGTTACAATTATTGTTTTTCCATGTAGGAATGTTAATAGTTCAACTTTGATAAGTTCCTTATGATTTCTTTTCCCTGTTTACCTTCTCATGCTTCTCTTGCTTCTTGTATCTGAATGTCAAATTTTCTATTCAACTCTGTTTTTTTAAGCAAGAATGCTTGAAAGTCCTCTATTCCACTGAATGACCATATTTTCCCCTGAAATATGATACTCAGTTTTTCTGGGTAGGTTTAATCCCAGCTCCTTTGACCTCCAGAATATCATATTCCAAGCCCTTTGATCCCTCAGTGTAGAAGCTGCCAGATCCTGGGTTATCCTGATTGTGTTTCCACAATATTCAAATTGTTTCTTCCTGGATGCTTGTAATATTCTTTCCTTAATCTGGGAATTCTGGAACCTGGCTATAATATTCCTAGGAGTTTTCTTTTTTGGGATCTTTTTTAGGAGGTGATCAGTGGATTCTTTCAACCTCTATTTTGCCCTCTGGTTCTAAAACATCAGGACAGTTTTCTTTGAGAACTTCCTGGAGGATGATTTCTAGGTTCTTACTTTGATCATGGCTTTCAGGTAGTCCAATAATTTTTAAATTATCTCTCCTGGATCTATTTTCCAGGTCAGTGGTTTTTCCCGTGAGATATTTCACATTGCCTTCTATTCTTTCATTTGTTTGTGTCTGTTTAACAGTGTCTTGATTTCTCATAAAGTCATTAGCTTCCATTTGCTCCAATCTAATTCTGAAGCAATGATTCTCCTCAGTGAGCTTTTGAGATTCTTTTTCCATCTGGCAAATTTGGCTTTTTAAGGCATTCTTCTCCTCACTGCCTTTTTGAGCCTCTTTTGCCATTTGAGTTAGTCTGCTTTTTAAGGTATTATTTTCCTCAGTCAGGCTGTTGACTCTCATTTCATAATTTTCTTGCATGGTTCTCATTTCTATTCCCAATTTTTCCTCTCCTTCTCTTATCTGCTTCTTAAGGTCCTCTATGGCTTGTAACCAGCCAGTATTTTCCTTTGAAGCTTTTGGTGCAGGAGTTCTGACTTCACTGTCTTCCTCCTGTTCCATGCTTTGCTCCTTTTTGTCCCCCAAATAGGAGTGTAATGTTGGAATCTTCTGTCTGCTTTGTTTCCTTTGCCTGGTCATGTCGCCCCTTAGTCACTTGACCCCTGGGCTTTTTGCCAAAGTAGGACTCTGCCACCAGACAGGGGAGCTCTCGTCCCAAGTGCTGGGGTTTTCTCAGCTGTCGGAGGTATTAGATGGGTGCCCTCTCTGAGGTCTCCACATGCTATGGCAAGCTGGACACACACCCCAGGACCTCCACCCTAGACTGCAATCCAGATCCAAGAAGGTTAAAGCAAGAGTGATTACCCCTCAGACTGGTGCTTGGTCCCCCTACACTCTGCAGGCCAGGAGCTGAAGCGGCCATGTGGTGCTGTCTGGCTGTGCCTGCACCTCAGCAGCTTCTTGCCCAGGGGGGCAAAAGCCACGCACTCCCACTTACTGGGTCCCAAAGTCCAGACTGCACTGACCTCTCACTTTGTCCTTCACATCTATGTGTTGATAAATTTGGAAATGGCCACAGCTGCTGCTGATCTGGAGTCCCTCCTGCTGGGGGCTGGTCCGTCCCACCCTGGGGCTAAAGCCTCAGTGTGGGGCTGGGCTTGGCTCCCAGAGTGCTGCACTGGATTCCTGCTGGCCTGCCCTGCGGGGCTGTACTCAGTGGGAAGTTAGCTTCTCTGTGTCATTTTGTGGGTTCTGCAGCTCCAAAGTTTGTTTAGAGAACCCTTTTTACATGGATTGGGGAAGGTGTATAGCAGCAAGCACCCCAGTGTCCCCAGGGTATCTGCCAATACAGGTTCTTGGATCTGCTTTGTTAAAGGAAAGCAACTCAAAATGGGTTATCAAGCTTACTTTAATCAGTCAAACATATATCGTTTACCTCATTCAGGGGAAAAAGGTCAGCACCCTGAACTTCAAAGTATACAGGCAGCAGGATTATCAAGACAGAAACAGATCAAGTAGACAGCTTTCCAAACTGTCCAGCCATTACATCCATACCAAATCAACATCTGGGTTTTTCAAAGCCGGGGGGCCCTGGACAACGGCTTCCCATAATCCAGATCAAATCACAGAACACTTCTCAAAGTGAGCTCCAAAACTAAGCTACACATCAGGGCTTATATAGCCTTCTCCTAGCTCAGAGAATGTAACAACCTTATTGACTCACTGGCCAATCAAGAAGTATCTACTGAAAAACAAGCCTCCCACCCCAGGCTCCAGGTGCACTTTAGCCTTGGGGCAGGGAAGATCTTCCAAATCTGCATTCCCATTACAGGTGGAAGCCGAGCAGCTGGGAGGTTGTGCTTCTACTAGGCCATCTTGGCTCCACACCCTCAAGCATTCTTCATGAAAAAAACAAGAATTGAATAAAAAATTTGACATTGAAATACAAGAAGCAAGAGAAAAGTGAGAAGGTGAACAGGGAAAAGAAATCTTAAGGAACTTATTGACGTTGAACTATTTACATTCCTACATGGAAAAATAATAATTTTAACTCATGACATTTTTCTCAGTATGAGGATAGTTGAACAGAATACATACGTATGTATATGTATACATACATATATATGTATATATAGAAGGGTGTATGTGTGTATAAATACATATGTGAGTGTGTGTACAGGTATACATAGACAGAGGGCACAGGATCAGTTGAATAGGAAGGGATGATATTTAAAAGGTGAAATTAAGAGGTGAGAGAGGAATATAATGAGAGGAGATGGAGAGAGACAGAATAGGGTAAATTTTCTCATATAGAAGAGGCAAGGGATAACTGTTACAATGGAGGGGAAGAACATGAAGGCAAAAGGGAATGGATTAACCTTACTCTCATTGAATTTGGCTTAGGGAGGAAATGACATACACACTAAATTGGGTGTCTTGCCCTACAGGAGAGTATGGGGAAGGAGATGAGAGGGGGTATGATGGAGGGGAGAGCAGGGTGGGGGGGGAGGGTTGTTAGAAGCACACGCTTTTGAAAAGGGACAGGATCAAAGTAGAGAACAGACTAAGTGGGGGGGTGGGATAGATGGAGGGAAATATAGTCAGTCTTTCACAATATATCCACTATGGAAATGTTTTGCGGTAACTACACATGTACAACCTATATGGAATTGTTTATCTTCCCAGTAAGGGTGGGTGACGAGAGAGGAAGGGAAAGAATCTGGAATTCAAAGTTGTAAAATCAAATGTTAAAACTATTATTATTATTATTTTTACATGCAACTGGGAAATAAGATATACAGGCACTGAGTTATGGAGATCCATCTTGCCCTACCGGAAAGTTGGAGGGGGAATGGAGGAGGATATAGAAGAGAGCAGATTGGGGGAGAGGGTATAGAGTGGGATTGCTCTTTTGGGGTGATGGGTAGGGGAAAGATGGGGAGAAAAATTGTAACTCAAAGTTTTGTGGAAATGAGATGTAAACTAAAAATAAACACAAAATTTAATTTAAAAAATACTGGAGCAGTTTTCCATTTTCTTCTCTAGCTCATTTTACAGATGAGGAAATGGAGGGAAGTGACTGCCCAGGGTCACACAGCTAGGAGGTGTCTGAGGCCATATTTGAACTCAGGAAAATGGCACCACCTAGCTGCCCTTACATTTATTAAGGACCTACTAGGTACCCAGTACCATCCTCCATGCAGGGAATACGAAGAAAGGCAAAAGAGAGTTCCTGCCTTCGGGGAGCTCATGATCTAATGGAGAAAACAATAAGCAAACGAATATATACAAACAATCTATATGCAGGATAAATCAGCAACAGAAAGAAGACTATGGAGGAATTGGGAAAGGCTTCCTGTAGAAGGTGGAACTTTAGCTGTCTCTTGAAGGAAGCATGGAGACAGAGATGAGGAAGGAGAGCATTCCAGTCTTTTCCTTTATCTCCTCATCTATAAAATGAAGGAGATGCACTCTAAGGTTTCTACTAGATCGAAATTTTAAGGTTCTATGATATGGCAACTTTAGCATCTAGTACTCTATCTGTAATCCTTTTTTTTTTTTTTTTTTGCATCCCCAGGACTTAGCACAGTGTCTAGCACATTGTAGTCACTTAATAACCGCTTGTAGATTAATTGATGTTCCTTCATGGGTGCAGCTCTCTACACACTAAGAAGGGTCAAAACATGTAGTTTTATTAACAGGTTTATAGGATCATAGATTTAGGGTTGGAAGAGACTTCAGAAACCATCTAATCAAACATCTTATTTAACATATGGAAAAACTGAGGTCCAAGGAGGTTAAATGACTTGCCCAAATTCACTTGAGTAAGAAGGGGCAGAATCAAAATTCTCAAGTCCCATGACACTGACTTCTATGCTCCAATCTTCTTGCTCTTTCTACTGTTAATATAAACATATAGAACACACATAGAAGCCCACAGAAAATATTGCTACTTTTTTCATTAAGAGAGAGGATAGAAAGGGGAGAGAGAGTGAGAGCGAGAGACAGAGAAAGACAGAAACAGAGAGACAAAGAGATAGAGAGACAGAGAAACAGAGAGACAGAGACAGAGAGGAGATCAAAGAGAAAGAGCTGGGCTAGGGGGAAGAAAGAAAGAGAGAGAGATGGAGGAAAGGAGAGAAGGAGAGTTGCCTTTTAGGTGAATGAGTCTGATAGGGAGAGATAAATAGTGATAACTATCTTTGCTCAGATAAAGAACTTTTTTGCCTATAGAATGTAGGCTCTGAACTCACTAACCAGCACTTCTTGTACTAGCAGGTCACGTCTCCAGATCTGGGTTGGCTATTTCTCCTTAGAGTTGGGATGTCTTTCTATTAACTCACAAGCCCCCATCTAATGTGTTCTCCTGTTATCGGTTAACAGTGAAGTTAATCTCTCCTTGGTATCAATGAACCAGTGAACATCAATTAGCCTTTACAAAAGAACAAATATCTACTTAGAAAATATAGCAAGGACCAAAGTACAGGCCTCACCCCTCACTGAACAGGGAGTATACTCTCCCTTTTACTTACCTCCTCAGGCTCTGGAGAGGGTTGGTTCAAACCCAAAGTGGTGACTTCCAAACATTCCCCTCACCAAGTTCAGTTTGGCAGGTGACACAACTAATGAAAGAATTGCTCCTTTGCTTGCAGGACATGATGTCTCAACTTCCAGGCCAATCCACTTCTGGTTTGGGTCAAGCTGGTTGCTTCATAGCCCTAACTCCTTGCTGCTGTGGCTACCAGTAGACTCTGCTATGGAATCAAGTTTCTGGACCTCTCATGGATCTTCTTACATTTTGAAGTCTATGAGATAATAACTTGGTCTGTTTTATCACTGATACTCAATAATCTTAAGATGAGAAAAGAATAAACACATCAGACACAGAAACAAGAACACCATTAATTCATGAATGCCTGTATGGTGGCCTGGTTGGGAAGATAAAAACATCTACAGTCGTGTTTGCTATTGCTGCTACCACATTCATTCTCTCTCTCTCTCTCTCTCTCTCTCTCTCTCTCTCTCTCTCTCTCTTTCTCTCTCTCTCTCTCTCTCAACTTGCATTGTTTCTTATTCCTTCTTACTCAAAAGCTGCTAAGGAAGAGAAAGGGAAAAATTTCATCTCTTTGAGCCCTTTATATGCACTATCATTTCCAGTTCAGTAGTTAGTTAAAGAGGTTTTCATTCCGCAAATTAAAACAACTCTGAGGTACAACCCCACATTTATCAGATTGGCTAATATTACAAAAAAGGAAAATGATAAATGTTGAAGAGGATACTGTTGGTGGAGTTGTGAACTGATCCAACCAGTATGGGGAACAATTTGGAACTATGCCCGAAGGGCAACCAAACTGCATATACCCTTTGATCCAGCAATACCACTACTAGATCTCAATCCCAAAGAGATTATAAAAACAAAAAAGGATTTACATGTATAAAACTTTTTATAGCAAAACTTTTCATGTTGCAAATATTGGAAATTGAGGGGATGCCCATCAGTTGGGGAATGACTGAACAAGTTGTGGTGTATGATTATAATAGAATACTATTGTGCAATAAGAAATGATAAGCAGGCAAATTTCAGAAAAACCTGGAAAGATTTGTATGAACTGATACAAAGTGAAATGAGCAGAACCAGAAAACATTGTACACAGTATCAGCAACATTGTGTGATGATCAACAATGGATGACTTAACTCTTCTTAGCAACATAATGATCCAAGGTAAGTACAAAGGACTCATGATGAAAAATGCCATCTACATCCAGATAAAGAACTAATGGACTTTAAATGCAGATTGAAGGATACTTTTTTCACATACTTTATTTTTTGTGTGTTTTTTCCCCTTTTGATATGCTTCTTCTTTCACAACTATGGCTAATATGGAAATGTGTTTTATATAATTCTACATGTATGACCTTTAACAAATTGCTTACCATTCTAGGAAGAGGGGAGGGGAGGAAAGGAGAAAGGGAGAAAAATTTGGAACTCAAAATCTTGTGGAAATGAATGCTAAAATTTGTCTTGATAACAAATTGGGAAAAATACTATTTTTAAAATATTTTCATTTCCACAAAGTGGGTAGGACACAGAGGATACCTTGTCATGTTTTGAATCAGGAAAAAGTATACCTCCATCATGCATTTCTGTAAGAAAGTTTACCAAACCTCTCTGCAGGTTGATACCAGGCAGGGCATATTAAGCATGCTCTAGGGACTGGACCCTCATTGGCCACTTCCCCAGTTACATGACTATTTTCCTTTTAATTTTATTCTCTGTATAATTATAAACCAAGTGTAATTCACCTTCCCATGTGCAGAAATCCTAGGATGCATAGCAACAGATATTTAGGGAAAACTGAAAGCTATACACATGATATGTAACTGGGATTGGTCTATGAAGAATTTAGGGAAAACAATGGGAAGGAGGCAGAGTTCCATCTTGAGGAAGAGGAACATGTTTACTGGAGAAATTGTTTCTTCCCCAGAACCTGCACTCTGAGGGACAGTGAGGACCAATGACCTCAGAAATGTTGCTGAAATTAGGGATTGTATCCAACTGAGCAAGATAACGCTCTCATAGGTACAATTTCTCCTCTTCCCATCCACCACTATTATTAGAAGAAAATAAAGAGGTATTATTCCTCTCCAGCATCTCAAGCAGTAAGCTTGTCCTACTCCCTGCAGTCAGATGAATCCCTGGTTATCATACTTCCATACTGATTATCTCCTATCCTCAAAGAGAGTTCTATTCACTCCTACCCACTTCTAGTCTTTTGTAAATCAATAAGCAAGCTAACAAACATTTCTTTTGTTTGTTTGTTTTTTGATTTTTGGAGGGGGGGAAGGCAGGACAATTGGGGTTAAGTGACTTGCCCAAGGTCACACGACTAGTAAGTGTTAAGTGTCTGAGGCCAGATTTGAACTCAGGCCCTCCTGACTCCAGGGCCAGTGCTCTATTCACTGTGCCACCTAGCTGCCCCAACAAACATTTCTTAAGCACTTTGTCCTTTGTTCTTGATGAAGACCTTGACTTCAGGGAGGTAATGCCATGACATGCAAGTGAATTGGATTTAAGTGAGGGAGGGCTGTGCAAAGTCACCAGCCTCACTTTCTCCTCTGGAGTCATCTAGGTCCAGTGGTGATATATATGTACATATATTTTATGTACACATATACATATGTGTACATATATACATATGTATGTATGTATGTATATGTATCAGGATGATTGGATATGACCCTGGATGCAGTGGGAGATCTTGACCTTTTTGTTTTTTGTGTTTATTTATTTATTTTTAATTTTCAACATTCATTTCCACAAGATTTTGAGTTCCAAATGTTCTCTCCATCTCTCCCCACCCCCACCCCAAGATGGCAAGTAACCCCTTCCCCCATTCTGCCCTCTCTTCTATCCCCCCATCCTTCCCCCTCACTTTCTTGTAGGGCAAGATGTATTTCTATACCACATTGCCTTTATATCTTGTTTCCCAGTTGCATGTAAAAATATTTTTTTAATATTTGTTTTTAAAACTTTTGAGTTCCAGATTCTCTCTCTTCTTCCCTCCTTACCCATCTCCATTGAGAAGACAAGCCATTCAATATAGGTTATACATGTGTAGTTAAGCAAAACATTTCCATAGTAGTCATATTGTGAAAGACTAAGTTTCCCTCCATCCTATCCTGTTCCCCACTTATTCTATTTTCTCCTTTAACCTGTCCTTTTCCAAAAGTATTTGCTTCTAACTACTCTCTCCCCCAATCTGTCCTCCCCTCTATCATCCCCCCTCTTATCCCCTACTCCCCACTTTCCTGTAGGGTAAGATACCCACTTAAGTGTGTATGTTATTCCCTCCTTAAGCCAAATTCACTGAGAATAAGGTTGACTCATTCTTTCACCTCTCTGCTCTTCCCCTCCATTGTAACAGCTTTCTCTTGCCTCTTTTATGTGAGATAATTTACCCTCTTCTATCTTTCCCTTTCTCCTCTGTCCCACTGTCTAACTGCTCTGATTCTCAGCTTCCTCTGGGCTCTGCTCCACCCTTCAGCAAACTCCTCCAACCACAGGGTCCATCCTATTTCTTCCAATTAATTGCTTTGATATTCTTGACCTTTTATTCTTTTTTTTTTTTTGCCTTTTTGGAAGGCAATTGGGGTTAAGTAACTTGCCCAAGGTTACACGGCTAGTTTTTTTTGTGTCGGTGTTAAGTGTCTGAGGCTGGAACCAAACTCAGGTCCTCCTGATTCCAGGGCCAGCTCTTTACTCACTGCGCCACCTAGCCGCCCCTTGACCTTTTATTCTTAAAGATGAATTTTATTAATATTTTTCTAGCTCTACCAAGTAATTTTTGGTTTTGTATGACACTGAATACGTAGATTAATTTAGGTAGAATTGTCATTTTTATTATGTTGGCCTACCCATGAGCAATGAATATTTTTTCTGATTGTTTAGATCCGACTTAATTTCTGTTTAAAGTATTTTGTAATTGTACTCATGTAGTTCCTGGACTTGTTTTGGCAGGTAGTCTCTCACGTATTTTATATTGTTTACAGTTATTTTAAATGGAATTTCTCTTTCTATCTCTTGCTGCTGGACTTGATTAGTAATACATAGCAATGCTGATGACTTATACAGGTTTATTTTATACCCTGCAATTTTGCTAAAGTTGTTGATTATTTCAATTAGTTTTTTAGTTGTTTCTCTAGGATTCTCTAAGTACACCATCTTTGTAGTTGTTTGTCCTTTGTTCTTGGAGAGGACCATGACAAATCAGGAAGGTGATGCCATTACTTGCAAGTGAATTGGATTTATGTGAGGGAGGGCTGTGCAAAGTCACTGAGTTATAGTTTTGTTTTCTCATTGCCTATTTTAATTTCTTCAATTGCTTTTTCTTCCATTATTGTTATAGCTAGCTTTTCTAGTACAATATTGAATAATAATGGTAATGATGGGAATTCTTGCTAGCTTATCCCAATTGCAGATAATGCTTGCTGATGATTTTAGATAGATACAACTTATAGTTTTAAGGAAAGTTCCATTTAGTCCTATGTTCTCTAGTGTTTTTAAAAATAGAAATAGGTGTTGCATTTTGTCAAAGGCTTTTTCTGCATCTGTTGAGATAATCATATGATTTCTATTTGATTTTGTTATTGATATGGCCAATTATGTCGATAGTTTTCCTAATATTGAACCAGTCCTGCATTCCTGGTATAAATCCCACCTGGTCATAGTTTATGATCCTTGTGATATATTGCTATAATTTTCTTACTAGTATTTTATTTAAAATTTTTGTATTAATGTTTTTTTAGGGGAATTGGCTGATATATATTTTTCTCTGCTTTAGCTCTTCCTGCTTTAGGTATCAGCACTATACTTGTGTCATAAAAGGAATTTGGTAGGACTCTTTCACCTATTTTTCTAAGTAGTTTATATAGTATTGGAATTAATTGTTCTTTAAATGTTTGGTAGAATGTGAATCCATCTGACCCTGGGAATTTTTCATTGATGGCTCATTCAATTTCTTTTTCTAAGATGGGGTTATTTAAGCATTTTATTTCTTCTGTTAATCTTGTCATTTTGTATTTTTAATATTCATCCTTTTCACTTAGATTTTCAGATTTATTGGCATATAATTGGGTATAATAGCTCCCTTTTCATTGGCAGTGGATTCACCCCTTTCATTTTTGATACTGGTAATTTGGTTTTCTTCTTTCCTTTTTAAAATAAAATTATCCAATGGTTTATCTATTTTATTGTTTTATTTCCCATAAAACCAGATTTTAGTTTTGTTTATTAACTCAGTGGCTTTTTTTTTTAATTTTATTAATCTCTCCTTTGATTTTCAGGATTTTCAATTTGGCATTTAGTTGGGGATTTTTAATTTGTTCTTTTTTCTAGTTTTTTTTAAATTGCATGCTCAATTCATTGATCTGCTTTTTCTTTATTTTATTGATGTAAGCATTTAGTAATGTGAATTTCCCCTACATACTGCTTTGGCTGCATCCCATAAATTTTGGTATGTCATCTCATTGCTGTCATTCTCTTTAATGCCATTATTCTCTATTTTTATGATTTATTCTTTGACCATCTTATTCTTTAATATTAGATTATTTCGTTTCCAATTTTTAATTTATCTTTCCACTGCTCTTTGTTGAATGCAATTTTTATTATATTATGATCTGGAAAGAATACATTTAATGATTCTGCTTCTCTGCATTTGGTTGTGAGGTTTTTATGCCCTAATACATGGTCAGTTTTTGTGTAGGTGCTGTGTACTGTTTAAAAAAAGTATATATCCTATATATTTCTATATATCCTTCCTATTCCCATTTAGTTTTCTCTAGAGTTCTATTATATCTAACTTTTCTAAAATTCTATTCACCTCCTTAACTTGTTTCTTGCTTATTTTTTGCTTAGAGTCATCTAATTCTGAGAGGCAAAAGTTGAGGTATTATTATTATTATTAAAACTATTAGTATAGTTTTACTGTCTATTTCCTCCTATAATTTGTGGAACTTCTTTAAAAATTTGGAAGCTATGCCACTTGATGCATATATGTTTAGTATTGATATTATTTCATTATCTATGGTACTTTTAGTAAGATGTAGTCCTTCCTTATCTCTTTTAATTAGATCTATTCTTCCTTTTGCTTTGTCTGAGATCATAATTGCTACCTCTGCTTTTTTCCCCACTTCATTTGAAACCTAATATGTTCTGCTCTAGCTTTATATGTGTCTCTCTGCTTCAAATGTGTTTCTTGTAAACAACATATTGTAGGATTCTGGTTTTTAATACACTCTGCTATCCACTTACATGTTATGGATGTTTATCTCATTCACATTCACAGTTACGATTATTAATGGTGGATCTTGTTTTTTCCCTGATTATCCTTTTCTATCTCTTTACCCTGCCCTTCCTTTTCTAACCATCACCTCCCCCAATCTGCCCTCCCTTCTATTAGTTCCCCTCCCTTCTCTTATCACCTTTCCTCCTTATTTCCCTATAGGGTAAGATAGATTTCTATACCCAACTGAATAGGTATATTATTCCCTCTTTGAGTCAATTCCAAGGAGAGTAAAGTTCAAGTGATGCCCTGCCCCATCTTTCCTTGCACTGTGATAGATCTTTCACCCCTTTTCATGTGAGAGAATTTAACCCATTTTACCTTCCTCTTCCCTCTTTTCCCAGTTCAATTTTCTTTCTTACTCCTTATTTTTTTAATATCATCTCATCAAAGTAAACTTATACTCACTGTCTATGTACACTCTGTGTATACTCATTCTAATGTCCTAATAGTTATAAAGTTCTTAAGAGCTACAAGTATCACTATACACTTCCTGTGTAGGGTTGTAAACAGTTAAATCTTATTGAATCCCTTATGTTTTCTCATTCCTGTTTGCCTTTTTATGCTTCTCTTGAGTCTTGTATATGAAAATCAAAACTTTTGTTCAGTTCTGGTGTTTTCATCAGGAATGGTTGAAAGTCCTTTATTTAATTGATTATTCATTTTATCCCTGAAAGATTATGCTCAGTTTCACTGGGTAGGTGACTTTTGGTTGAATCCCGGTTCCTTTGCCTTCCAGAATATCATATTCCAAGCCCTATGATCTTTTATGTAGAAGCTGATAAATCCTGTGTAATCTTGACTGTGACTTCATGACATTTATTCCATAATTCTTAATGTTCTTTCCAGCTTTAACTCTATAATCCCTTATAGCCCTAAATCCAGGCTTTTTCTTTTTACTATTTTCCAAGTTGCAAGCATTTTAAAAATTAGTTTTATTAATTTGATCCCTCTCCCATTAAGCAAATTTTAAAAACCAAAGAAACTCCCCAAATATCTAAATCCTAATTTGATCTTATGAGCTGGGTTGAATCCTGCAAGTCACTTCAATTGCCTCAAGTCCTTCATTTGTAAAATGGAAATAATAATGCAAATACTATTTAGCTCCTAGGTTGCTGTGCTGTTTAAATAAGCAATACTAGTAAAGTACTTTGTAAACATAAAACACTATACAAACATTCAGCAGACATTTATTAAGTTCTCACTCCATGCAATACTCTATGACTGATGCTAGGAGGCTTTTATAAAGACAAGATGTATGTCTTCCTTCAAGGTGCTTAAAATAGAGTGTCAGGTATATTAACATTTTTACCATAATTATTGTTGTATTTTGGTTATAAATTTTTATTTAGTTATTTTGGTTGGTTTGTTGTAAATATATGCAAAAAGCCTACTAAGATCTTAAAATGATTTCTTTAAATTCTTTGGTCTTGATGTGCTGTTAGTTCAGTGGTGGGGAAATTACAACTCTGTGTTCACTTTCATGAATGTGGCTTCATTATGTGGCTTGACTTTTTCACGAATTACTTTTGCCCAAAGCTCCATTTTGTCCTCTTTGAGTTTCTTTTTGACCTTTTGAGTTAAGTTGAGCTCCAGGTATGACTCTGATTGGTCAAAGAGAGGCCAGTTGGGTAGCCCTTCTCCATTGGGGTCCCTGGAAATTAGGGGAAAAGGAATGAGTGGGCTGGAGAATGGACAAGAATGTACCATGTCCTTCACAAGCTGCTACAGACAGGTTTCAGTTTCCTGATGGCTCACTCTCTGATCTGTTCTAACTCCTTACCAGTTGCCTTGCCTCTTTGAGAATGACTCTTTCTTGAGTCTAAACTAGGGAATAGATTGCAAGGATTACTGTTCATCCCTACCTCTTTCTACTTACCCTCTATGTGTTGTCTTACCCCATTAGAATGTATACTTCTCTAGAGTAGGAAACTTCTTGTTTTCATATCCCCAGTGCTTAGCACGGTTCTTGGCACATAGGAATCTAATCTAGGACCCCTGTGTAAAGTAATGACACCTCATATTATTTGGAAACAAGTGCATGTGATAACATATATGTAATGACAACATGTTTTACATATGTTGTGTGTTTTAATCCTATAATGGGAGATACTTGACCTTTTGGTGAGAAAGGACTCCTGCCCCCCAATTACATTTTTGTTCTGAGCATAATATATTAATGGAGGTGTATGGTGACCTGATTGTCTCTCTGGAGAAATGGGTGGGACCATTGTATTGTGGAGGACTCTTACTAATGTGATGGTAACTTAGCTCTGGAAGCTCCAACCTTGGAAGAGGGTGGGAAGATCCAGGACCAGTGCAAATGCTTGATGGGAAGTGTTAGTGGTATAGGTGTTTCTACTTGTGTGACTTTGGAAAGATCTTTTTCCTCTTTTGTAAAGACAAGGTGACTAGGCAAGATAAACTCTGATGATGGCAGAGGTTCTTAATGTGAGGTTCATGAATTTGGTTTGGCTTTTATATTATAATAATCACATTTGATTATTATTGTTAATAACAATAATGCTAGCTAACATTTCTATAGTGTATACTATGTAACAAGTACTACGTTAAGTTTTTTTTTTTTTTTACCAATATCTCATTTGATCCTCACAACAATCCTGAGAAGTAGGTGCTAAATTATCTCCATTTTATAGTTAAGGAAACTGAGGTAAACCGAATTTAAGAGCCTTGCCCAGGGTTCCACAACTAGCAAGTTTCTGGGGCCAGATTTGAATTCAAGTCTCCCTAATTTCAGGACCAGTTTTATCCACTGAGCTACCTAGCTACCTAATACAATTGGTTTCCTTTTAAATCCAATATATTTTATTTTATGCATTTAAAAATAGAATTTAAGTGAGGGGCCACAGACTTTACCAGACTGCCAAAAGGGATCACACATAAGAAGGTAAGATCCCTTGGTTACTGTGCATCAGGAAGTATCCTTGTGTCTGGTGTTGGTTGACTTGTCCATTGAAAGATTGACCTAGGTTGGCTAGGTGCACAGTGAGTAGAGCACTGGCCCTGGAGTCAGGAGGACCAGAGTTCAAATCAGGCCTCAGACACTTAACACTTGCTAGCCATGTGACTTTGGACAAGTCACTTAACTTCAATTGCCCTGCTCTCTCCCCTCAAAAAAAAAAAAAGATTGACCTAGGAGCAAGGATAGAGGGACTGTGCAAAGACAGCCAGTAGTTGTGGGGAGAATCATTCTGGTGTGTTTTGGGAGGAGACAGAAAGGGAGAGCAGTGTGTTGGGGAGAGATTCCAGCACGTAGTGGTTGTATGTAGGACAGTGAGACAGTGAGTGAAGACCAGGGGTCCTGTGGGATTGTGGGAGTTGGAACCTGAGGTGAGGAGGCAGGGGTCCAGGAGTGTGACCTGGTCCCTACCTCCCTCCTCCATAGCAGTATGAACTGTGATGAAGTGTGTCAGGTAGGTCTGATGTGGCCACATCTAGCTTGTCTGAATCATGAACTTGTGAGCTCAACTTATTTTCTATCATAAGAAATTTTTTTGTGGGGAGTGTGTGGAAACAGGGAGATTTAAGGTAAAGGGGATCCTGGCACAAAGGGGATAGGCCAAGAATAGTTAGGCTTAATCATTAAACTTCTCACGGTCACTTGAAGGCATGGGGGTAAGGAGATAGCAGAGTAAGGGGCATGCAAAATAAACAGGGTCAAAGTTCCTTCCAGGATCTAAGCAGAGCAGCAGGGTTGGTTTGTACCAGATTAACAACAAGGGAATGCCAACAGTAGCATGATGCGATTATGTGGGAGGTGACTGGAACGGAAGCTAAATGTCTGGAAATGCCAATTTGTCCCACTGAAAGTATAGCTGGAGGCAGTGTGATGAATTAAATGTTGAGCAACCTGCTAATCTAAGAACTATTCTAAAAGGGACAGCTAGGTAGTGCAGTAGACTCTGGTGGGCCTGGAGTCAGGAGTTCAAATCTTGCCTCCGACACTTACTAGTTAGTTGTGTGACCCTGGGCAAGTCATTTAACCTCTGCCTGCTTGAGTTTCCTCACTTATAAAGTGTACTTATAAAGTACAATAGTACTTACCTCCCAGGGTTGTTGTGAGAATTAAGTGAGGTCATATTTATAAAGTGTGTAGCACAGAGTCTGGTGCTTAATAAATGTTTATTTTCTTCCATTTCCTTTCTCTATTTCTCCTCATTCAGGTATGGGCTTGAAGAGTCATCTTAAAGAGCTGTCTTTTGGGTAAGAACTGATCACAGAATTATATAATTTCAGAGTTGTAAAGGGAACCTCAGTGGCCATCTAGTCCAGTCTATACTTGAAAAAGTATTAAAACATACTTGATCCATGGTCCTCCAGCTTCTGCTTGATTTCCCCTATGGGGGAACTTGTTATCACTACTTCCTATATAATTCCACATATAATAGTAGCTATAAAGGACTTTGGAGACAGTTCATAGCTCACTGGATAAAGCGCTGGACCTGGAAGCCACGAAGACCTAAGTTCAAATTCAGCCTCAGATACTTCCTAGCTGTGTGACCCTGGGCAAGTCACTTAAGACAAAAATGTATCCACTGGAGAAGGAAATGACAAACTCCTCCAGTATCTTTGCCACAAAAACCCCAAATGGGGTCAGGAAGGATCAGACATGACTAAAACAATTGAACAACAACAGCAAAATAAAGCACTTTAACATTTATCAAGTAATTTGTCTATGTTATTTCATTTGATCCTTGTAGCTATTCTGTGAGGACACCGAGGCAGACAAAGGTTACCTATTTGACATTATTATCTTTATTAGTGCTATTTTATATCTTGATTATAGCCAGTTCATGAAGTTCCTATGAAAGTTTTTTCTTTATTGGTCGGGGGAGGGGGCAGAGCAAACATTTAATACACAGCATCTTGGATGGTTTATACTGCTGTGCTACCTTCACAAAGCTCTCTGTGGGGGAAAGTGTTGCTTCTTCTTTCTGTGAAGGGAATCCTTGTATATACTGTGCACATTGAATAAAAAAGTGAAAAATGAAAAATAAAAAATTTGCCCAGACTCACACAGTTATTAAATGTCTGAGGGAGAATCTGAACTCATACCCTCCTGATTCTAAAGCCAGCACTTTTTCCTCTATACCACCTAGCTTCCTCTATACAGGAAGTTCTCATTCTTAGGTGGTCTATAAAAATGTCCATTTTGTGATTATCTGTGAAGTTGTTTGGGAATTGGGGAATTAAGCACTTTATTAAGTTTCTACTATGTGCAAGGAACTCTCCTAAATGCTTTCCAAGTATCTCATTTCATTCTCACAATGACCCTGGAAGGTAATTACTTTTATTTATTATCCTTGTTTTACAGTTGAAAAAACTGAGGCAGACAGGTTAAATGACTTGCCCCAGGTCACACAGCTAGCATGAGTCTGAGGCTGAATTTGAACTCAGGTCTTCCTGACTCCAGATCTAGCACTCTATTGACTAAGTCACCTAGCTGCCTTTATATTCTTTCCTTTAATGAGGAGTGAGCTGTTTTGAAAGCCCAGGTGTTACCTTAACCAAGAAGATCAGAGAATTAATAGCTAGGACAGTAAGGTAGTCAATGCTTTCAACAGCCATGACATAGGTACCAGTCTTTCTCTTCCTCTGAAGGTTCTTGTAGTAATCCTATCAAAAGAAAACCAGGGAAAGTTCTTGGGCTGATCTTTCTACATTTGCCTTTGAATTTTGGAACCAACTGTTGTCACAAAGGAGAGTAAGACAGCCAGAAGAGACCTCTTTGTAGCAAAGCAGTATAGTTCTGGGGGGTCTGGTTACCCAGATACATTTCTTCGGGGGGGCAGTCTGTATTATGGGTTCCCCTGTACTGTATGTGTCCCTGGGAAAAATCTCATGCTTTTTACAAGATGATAGGCTAGTCCTATGAGCTGCCGGAGGTCTTAAGGCATAGCATATGTCAAAGGGTAAAGCAGTAAAGATACAGAGTCATAAGGTGAGAGATAACCTTGTCAATACCTTCTGAACCATTCTCAGTTCTCTGAGATATACTTGTGGGTTGTAGGATCTTGTAGACAGAGGTCATAGGACCCTGACATTTGAGGGTACTAAAGGAACATAGTTGCAAAGGGAAAAAAACCAGGAGCCCCAAGATCCCTTTTTTTAGGAGGTTAGTCAGCAAAGGTTAGGTTTTAAATCTCTCCACAGATGAAACTGAAAGCTCAAACTGTAGTAGGCTTTAGAGATAGAGTCCTCTTCTCCACTACTTCGAACAAATATCATCTCTGAGGTGATAGTCACACTGGCCTGGTACTTTGGAGCACAGACAAGAGGAGAATGTGCGTCTCTGAGATGACTCATTCTGTCCTATTCTGTGGCCCCAAGGCCAGGGATTCAAATATCCCTAAAACCTTCCCCAGGGCCCATTCTAGAATCAAAAGGTTCCTCCTTTGTATAGGGTGATTGTCTTCATCTTACTTACCCCTTCCGAATGAAATTGGCCCAGTATCTCATTATTATTCTGCTTAACTGTTTTTCCTCCTCAGTGGAGTCTGGAAAAGCTGGAAACACAATCATTTTTCATGTTGTCAAACCCAATTGACATCATGAAGAGTTTGATGCAACAAAAACTACCAGAACTTCACATTTAGGTTACACTACATATCTCAAAAATACCTGAGCCTGACCAAAAGATTCATTGTAATCATTGTACTTAAGGGGAGACTCCTAACAATTTTTCCAGGAAAACTCTGATACTCAGGCATGTAGGGTAGGATACAGTTTTAGAATTGTAAAATTCTCCAACAGAATGTATGGACAGCTGCCCTGCAGCCTTCTGGCTAACCATGTAGACTAGGGTTGAAATCTGACAGTGATCCTGTATTTTATATTTGATTTTACTCTGTAAGTGATTTTTTCTGTAGCCCCCCTTAAACAACCTCAGCCTCTTTTCTATGTCTAAGTGAAGAAGCTCATGAGTTCAAAAGTTCAATCTTTCTCTCTGAAGAGCCAGATGCCAAAAGTTGTTTTCCTCTTGATCACTTTTAATTAAAGAAAAACTCTGAGCTAACGTTTAGAAGTTCACATAAACCATTCCAATTCTATGGGAATTGCTATCAACATCATCTGATATTAGGGATGGCTCAGTGAATAAGAGCACTGGCTCCTGTGTCGGGATGACCTGGATCAAATCTGGGCTCAGACACTCAGCACCACACCCAGAAATAACTGGCCATGTAACCTTGAGCAGTTACTTAACCCTGATTGCTTAAAAAAAAAAAACATCATCTGATATTAGCAAACCACTTTGTGCCAAGGAAAGCTTGTTATCCCATATAACTTCAGTTTTTGAGAAACTCCATGGCATTTGTGTCTTATCCTTGAGGAATGAACTAGCTGACCTTGGCCTGTCTTAGCAACCCCTCCACTTTTGCCAATTAAAGGTGGTCTTGTCCTATTCCAGGCACTCATGAGTCTGCTACTCCTAGTCTACTATCGATGGCCTAGGGATGCAGTTGGGTCTCATAAATTCACAAAGCATTCCCTAGAGACAGGGAAGGGTGACCCTGATTCCACATGCCTGTGTATGCCTGCTTTCCTTAATGTAATCGGTTGTAGTCCCTAACCCTCCATGATGCTGCCAATGTTATACCCAGTGGTATGATCTCCTCGCCTAATCTGTGCTATTCTTTGTTCTATGCTTATAAAAAAGGAGTCGTATCTCTAATTCTTTGTCTTTTGGTTAATGGAGGCAATTATCAATCTACTTTATTGATTGGTTGATTACCATTACCATGCTTGAAGTATGCCTTTGTTTACCTTTTTGTTAAATTTAATTCATGGCACTAGATCAGCATTTGGGTGCTTTTAGAATGATGAGGCAATTCTCTTATTGGCCACTGAACAGTAGACTTTTAAAAAGTATTGATTTTTCCCCTGTTTCTCTTCCTTTGACCTACCAGGTACATCATGTAACTCTAGGGCTTCACATGAAGGTTACTTTTCTGACAAACTGGAAGTATTGCTGTTATTCCCACATGGCTGCTAGAACTGGGCCTCATCTAAGTGATCTTGAACTTGGACCTCAGGATGATGCTTCTGCTTTCTGTTTCTTTGCCTGATGACAGGTTACCAAGCAGCAATCCTGAGATGGAAATTTCCAGGGTGGGAGGCCCTTTCGTGAGTTTGAAAGGTCTGGAGATACTAGATCCTCAGCCTGTAGAAGAGGTATTCCCTACATTTCCTGAAGAGGTTGTCCATCAAAGAAAAGGACCACTGACAAGGGGAATAACTCCAAGGTCTGGCCTGGCTTGTCAGAAGACCTGAACCTGGAAGGGATTGTTTGGACAGGGCAGAGTTGAGGTGAAATTCAATAATGTCTATTCAACAGTTCTGTAAATTACCTTATGCCTTGATGCTTTAAGTATAAACCTCTCAGGAGAATATAAGAATATATAATATATATGTAATATATATTATATATATACATAGTTAGCCTGTTTTAAGTCTTTCTATTAATGTATACTTATGAAAGCTCTTTCTATTAAACTTTTCTTTTGTATATAGGAAATAAATACCTGTCCCATACATGATTTATATTGTATATGGAATACCAGTCTACTCTGCTTTTTGGGGAGACCCTAGACATGAACCAAACCCAAGTTTTAAGTAAATCTTCCCTAGGGAGGAGTGGAATAAATCAGTGTGAGAAAAAGAATTCGACTCTTCTTCTAGGTTCTCAGGATTCCCCTACAACTAAATCCAGTCACCATGTTCTTGGGTTCAGAAGCTGTAGACAGAATCTGGAGTATAGATGTAGAGAAGGCAGTGCTCCAGACCTTTGGTCTTAGAAGCAAGTCAGAATTATTAGATCTAAACATGAAACTTCTTAGACTAAAGGAAGACCCATGAACTCTAAACCTCTTCAACTCACAAGGTGACCTCCAAACATGGAATTTCTGTCTCAGGATAAGCTAAGATCAGGTGAAGAAGCATAGGACAGAAGAGACCCAGGTTCAGGCTTGCCTACCTGAGTCCCATTTCTTTCATTTTTCTTGTTGAAGGGCAATTGGGGTTAAGTGACTTGCCCAGGTCACATGGCTAGTTTTTTTTATGTTAAGTGTCTGAGGCTGGATTTGAACTCAGGTCCTGCTGACTCCAGGGCCGGTGCTCTGGTGCACCACCTAGCCCAATACTAAAGACAAAAACTATGTTTCTCACAATTCTAGACACAGTAAATATTCAGTAAAGATTGATTGATATATTTTCCTTACCCAACATGGAGTGCTCATCTGTCATGAATGGGCCTCCAAAAACAAATGTGAGTTCAGAAGAATGGTCAGATTTTACATAAGCAGGCTTGCTTTTATTGAAAGCAGTTGGCCGATGCTGGAATTCATAAAAGTAAACTGGAGTACCAGAATCTGATGGAAAAGAGCAAAGAAGAAGCCTGGAGTTAGGAATCTGAGAAGACACATCGGGTAGGAGAAGCCCATTTTGTTGCAACGTTGTTTGTTATTGTTTCTTTCTGTTGTCCTTCATTGAGAAGAGGATCAATGACAACATGGGTGATGTCTTGACTTGTCACTGAATTGGATTTAGGTGAAGCAGAGCTATGGAAATTCAGCCTCTCTCTCTCTCCTCTAGTGTCATTGAAGTCTAGTGGCGGGACACATTGCAGTAAAGTTGTGAAGGGCTTTTGTAGCTTAACAGAAGAATTTATACCTGACCCTAGAGGCAACAAGGAACCACCAGTGTTGATGATGTAGTGTAGGGACCTGGTCAGATCTATGCTTAAGAAAAATCACTTTGGCAGGAATGTGGAGAATGATTTGAAGGGTTGAGAAGCTTGAGGCAGGAAGAAGAATTAAGATGCTATTACAGATGAAAGAAGCCTGAATTTGGGTGACAGCTGTGTGTGTAGAGGTTTTGGGTGAGAGAGATGTATAAAGGCAGAAACAGCACTATATGGCAACTGATGATATATGTGGGGTGAGGGAGAATGAAGTGAAGAATGACCTTAAAATTCCAAATTGAGGAGACTGGAATAATGGTGGTGTCTTTGATAGAAATAAAATCAAGTAAAACCTTAGACCTTCATGAGCTTGCTCCATGATTCCAAAGAACTCATTGTCTTCCTTGAGCCTTAGTTTGAGAATAAATACACCTCCCACCCTGATCTGACTGTTTTGACTCTTGGGTCCCTGGAGTCTTGTTTGGGGCAGTTTGAAGCCATAAGCCCAGAGCAAGATAAATTCAGTTGAATAGCTCACCTCTGTGTTTCTGTGCTATCTTTAGAATTGGAAAAATTAAGATAAAGTCTCCAAGTAATTCCAGAGTTGCATCCCGAATGGCGAGTGGGTCTGTCTGGTTACCCAAGTACTCATCTATAATGAGATGGATTGACTCAGAAGGGACATCCTGGGATAAACAGAGAAGAAAAATTAGGAGACTCCATGAGAATCAATGGCAAAGCCAGAAGCTTATCCTTTAACCTAAGCTTGGGGCAATGACAAGAAGACTGGACTTGAAATCAGAAGAGACAATCTAACTGAGGCATCTATGGGCCTGAATGGATAGAGTGTTGGACTTGGAACCAAGAAGATCTGAATTAAAATCCACCTTAGACACTTGCTAGTTATGTGGCTCTAGGCAAGATATTTAACCTGTCTACCTTAATTTCTTCATCTATAAAATGGGAACAATAATATCACATACCTCCTAATGTTGTATAAAATGAGATGAAACTTATAAAGCACTTTACAAATCTTAAAGCACTGTATAAATGCTGGGCAGCTTGGTGGCACTAGTAGATAGAGGGCCAGGCCTGGAATCAAGAAGACCTGAGTTCAAATCCAGCCTCAGACACTTACTAGTTGTATGGCCTTAGACAAGTCACTTAAGCCTGAGCTGTAAAATGAGGTGGAGAAGAAAATGACAAACCATTCCAATATCTTTGCCAAGAAAACCCAAAATAAGGTCATGGAGAGTTGGATACAACTGGAATGACTGACCAATAGCAATTATTGTTATTATGTTTGGGTTGTAGCACTAACTTGGTGGAGTGGGTAAGCAGAATGCTAGACTTAAGAGTTAGGAATCCTTTAATTCAGATTCTGAGACATATTAACTACGTGACTCAGGGCAAATTCCTTGCCTCTCTCTAAACCTCCTTTTTATTATGGGATCTTGGGCTAATTATTTTACTGGGTCTCAAGTTCATAGTTCTCAAGGTAGGGGGTCATGCTGGGTAATCTCTTAAGGTCTAATCTATCACTATTGTTTATGTCCTAAGACCCCTTCCAGCTCTTGTATTTTGTTTTTTTTTGCTTTTATTTGGACCGGTGGTTTCATTGGTGTGGGCTCCTTCCAGTGGGGAAACTCCTTCTCCTGATGCAAACCAGTAACTTCTGAGATTCATAGTTTGAGAGAGTTGTCTGGGGACACCGAGCAGTTACATGACTTGCTTCAGATCAGTTTGTGGCAGAGACAGGACTGGAACCCAGTCTGTTCTTGTTCTACTGTTCTATATTGCCTTCAATATGATCTGTTTCAACATTCTAATGTTCTAAAATGTGTTCTAATTCTGACATCCTGTGTTCTAATGCCCCATTCCAGCTCTGATACTTTTTGTTACAATATTCTAATACTTTAAGATTTCTTTCCACTCTGATATTCTATATTCTAAGGCCCCTCATCCTCATAATGGTTCAGGAGTTAGATAATGTAAGTATTATTACCCCCATTTTGCAGACAAAATGGAAGCTATGGTAGGTTTGACTAAGTTGACCCGGTTCATATGGGTAGCTGGTGGCAGAGAGATTTGAACCAAGGTCTTCTGGTTCAGCCCTCTTTCCAAAACACCCCAGTCTCACCCAGGGGGTGGTCTGTGAACTCTGATCACCTACCTGCCAAAGGCATTTCTTTATCCAGTGGCCCTCTGGTCTACTAGATGATTCTATCTTAGGGCCCCATGGTCCTACCCAGTGGGAATAAATAAATCAGGGTATAGAGGATGGAACCATGAGGGGGAATCAGGCTGAGACAGCAAAAGGAAACACCCAGGTGTTTTCTCACCATGTAAACACTCTGGCTCTTCAACAAGGTGAATGCCAATTCTTTTTCTATTCCATCATCCAGATTTTGGGGTATCCATGCCTGGTGGGGGAAAGTAAATTACCTTGTCAATAGATTATAGTTTCTCAGCCTTTCCTCTAAGAAGCCCCAATCAACAGAAAAACATGGAAAAATTTGCATGAAATAATGAAGAGTGAAATGAGCAGAACTGAGAGAACATTGTATACAGTAACAGCAATATGGTTTAAGAACAACTTTGAATGACTCAGTCATATCGAGTATTACAAACATTTAAATCTACTACCAAAGATCTTTGAAGGATGTTATCTACCTCCAGAGAAAGAATGGATAAATAGAAGTATGTAGAGTATGGCTTTGCATGTATACATATTTGCGTTTAATGGTAGCCTTCTCTAGGGAAGGATGGGGAGGGAGAGAGGGAGGAAAAAAGTACATGGCAGAGAACAAAAGAAAACTTAGAAGGAAGCACAGAAAAACAGGATAACTTTGAAAACAGTATATAGTATTTGTTACATAGTTTTTAAAAATAGTAAACAGTGTGAAATGGAAATTTAAGGCTTTATATTGAATACTCTTTTCATGTTGTGCTGTGTACACAGAAATGTTCTTTTTTTCTTGTCTTTTTGTATTTAAGTTCAAAATGAATAGAAACATTTTTAATGGGGGGAAAAACAAATAAGGGGGGAAAAAAGAAGCCCCAACTGAGACTGATCAGCTGGGACACACACCTGACATCTACTCTCATCCCCAAGGGCACACCCAACATCTTCAATGTGTTGACTCAACTTCCTCACCCCTGGATGACCAGCTGGGCACATCACTTTCCTGATACCATTTCCCCAAAGGACCGAGGAGGAACAACCTGAAACGTTCCTTCCTTTGAACCATCATAGGCTTTAGAGCTAGAAGGGGACCTAGAGAAAATTTAGTCTAATCATTCCTAACTTGTAGGTAACAAACCTCTAAATGCTGAAGGCTTATTGTGAAGAATCTATGAATCCATATAGTAACATTTTCTCTCAAAATTGTAAATTAGCATTACCCATAATGACGTCAAATGACTCAGCATAATAAATAAATAAATAAATGTTTTTGGTCTCAATCTCCTCACTTGTAAAATAGTAGTTGGACTATATAAATCCTTATAGTTCTGAGCAATTCAAGGAAATTCTCTGCAATTCAAGGAAATTGCACCTTGCACAGCCTGAAAAATTGTCCTTGCATAATATATGTAGCTTTTCTACATGATAATAACTGCAATAAAGATATTTAACATTTGTAACCGTGCCTACTATGTGCAAGGTATTGTGCTGAGAGCTTTACAATTATTATCTCATTTGATATTCATGTAGGGAAATGCTATTGTGATTAATAGAATTCAATCTAATTTAAAAGTATTACAGAAGGAAAGTTATATATGGAAATTATGAAGATATAAAAATAAGTGATCTCAATGAATTATTTTAAGGTTCAAAGAGTAACATTCAGAATAGTTGTTTGATGTCGTGTGTTTTATTAATTAATGGGTACTAGTTGTACAACCACCATGATGCCAAGGGTTCTCATAGTTCCTTTGAGTTAAGGAGTGAGTGACTCCTTTTACTTAAGGGGAAAGTAAAGCCTGCGGGAGATGAAGGGACTTTTCACAGAGTCACATAACTGATAGGAGGTGGAGGGAGAATTCAAACTTGGGGGCCTAACATCATATTCCATGCTTTTGTCTCCACATACGATACTCTCTGGGTGAATCTAAATCTAGAAAGTATTTAGAAAGGTTAAATAATGGATAAATAGAACAGAAAACCAAATAATTAAATATGATTATGCGGATCAAATCAAATGAGTTAACATAAGTAAAGCTCTTTGCAAACCTAACATAATAGCACTACATAAATGTTTGCTGCTACTTATTAAGTCATGCTTAAAGGTACTATTGACAATGAGAATATCAACATGGAATGTCTTTATGGCTGATGGAATAACAGCTAAACTTAGAAAAGTTTACCGAGCCGTGAGAAGTATACAGAAAACCTTGACTCAGCTGTATGGAGAGAAATGAAGAGGTAAATAGGAGATGTACTTTTTTTCCATTCAGGTCCAGAATAGACTTGTTTAGTTGTCCTTTGTTCTCAAAGAGGACCAAAATGATATCACTATGTTAGTCAAGTTGCAGGGTGTCTGACCATGGCTGATCAGACCAGTATAAGTTTAGAATGCTTTGTCACACATTGGGCACAAATTGTCCATGTGAATATTTGGGGTGGGTTCTCTAAATTTGTGCATCTTTTTTTTTTTCCTTTTTAGAGGGCAATTGGGGTTAAGTGACTTGCCCAAGGTCACACGGCTAGTTTTTGTGTTAAGTGTCTGAGGCTGGATCCGAACCCAGGTCCTCCTGACTCCAGGGCTGCTGTTCTATTCACTGTGCCACCTAGCTGCCCTTAAATTTGTGCATCTTAAGTGTCTTTCGAGCTACTTCAATTCTACTTTGTTTGTAGAGCACAGCACCTTCTTTTATGCAGGTACAGCATGCTGGGTGATCCATTGCCAGGGTCTCCCATGTTACCCAATCAATTTCAGGTCCAGAACAGACTTACCAACATCTTTAGGGAAGGCATTAACAGAAGTCTAAGCATGGAAATTTTTTCCCCTCTTAATGTGGTAGTTCTGACCATACACTCTACTCAAGTCCACCTTTCCTCATTGTGGTGTTTAGGTGATTCTTTTTTCACCATTTCCCAGCATGGATGTTTCTCCTGCCCCAACCCTTCTCAGATTCGTTTTATATGTTGTTTTCCTCCATTAGAATGTAAGCTTCTTGAGAGCAGAGATTGTCTTTCTTTTTGCTTCTATTTATATGTCCAGCTCTTAGCTGAGAGCCTGGCACATAGTAAATGTATAAATACAAATATATAAATGCTTGTTGCTTTGCCTTGCTTTGGCAATGCCACCCAAATTATTTTATAAATGTAATAATAATTTTTAAAAACCAATGGGATGTCTCATAGAATGGAATAAAATAATACAATTTATATTAATTTATATAAAAGAGGGCAAGAACATTAAGGGAAAATATTTTTTTAAGGAGGAAAGAGTACTCACACTGTCAGATCTCAAATTGTATTACAAAGTAATAATTATCAAACTATTCTTGTGCTGGATTAAACAAAAGAAAAATAGATCAATGAAGTAAGTTACATAACCTAGAACAGGAACTAAATACATTTCTATAGACAACTGTGTGGTAAATCCAAAATCCTAAAATACTGGGGAAAAAACTTATAATTTAATTTTTTTAAAAATGGTTGAGAAATTGGACATCAGTATGCCAGAAAATGGGGTTATCACCACCATCACCAACAAGCAGCTGTTTTTTTTTTTTTTTTAGTACCTACCATATGCCTGAGTTTATTCACTTCTCAAGTTGCAGAGCTTGGATGGGAGTCCAGTTTGCTTAACTTTAAGTTATTCCCAAATATAGGAAATGAGACCCTCTTTGTGTCCCTGGTGTGGAGCAAAAAGCATGGACTGAACTGGTAGTCAAAAGTCCTGTACCTGAGTGTCAGCTCTGCCACTATCTTACTATTGTGGGAATGGAGTGGATCACATAGACTCCATCTTGTGACTCAATTCTGGAGCTAGCTCAGTTCTCTCTCTCTCTCTCTTTTTTTTTTTAAGCAACTGGGGTTAAGTAACTTGCTCAAGGTTACCCGGCCAGTTATTTCTGGGTGTGGTGCTGAGTGTCTGAGCCCGGGATTCGATCTCCAGGTCGTCCCAACACTGGAACCGGTGCTCTTACTCGCTGAGCCACCTGGCTGCCCCCTCAGTTCTCTTTTTATTCAATTATGGAGCTAGTCCAGTTTCTGGCTCATGAGGAAATTTTGTTGCATTGTTTGAATTTAGCCTGGCATGGCTGAGAAGTTGGACCTGCTGCTTAGAGACCCCTAATCAAGGACCTAGGTTATGCTGACCAGAAACCTAGAAGGATCCAAATATTGATACCAGAAGTTTTCTCACAATTATCTATCTCAGGCAACCCATATGACTTGTCTGAAAACTAGCTCCCTACTGGTCAATCAGTTAATGTTTCCATGTTCCTTTGATTGTTTACAGACACTTGGGGAGAGTGGGAACACCTCTTTTTCTGATTTCAGGGAATTGCATTTGTTCCTTCTCCCCCTCCCAACTTGGAAAATCCTTCATCTTTCCTTTAATTAGAAACCAGATTACCTAATTTTCTATTCTGGTTAATTTTCTTTTAATTAACTGGTTTTTTTTTAAATTAATTGCTTTTAGTGCATAAAAAAATCTGCCTCTCCCTCTTTTCATGAGCCCAGTGCCAAAGCTGAGGAGATCTGGTCCTAATTTGTTGTGCAACTGGCATGCATTACTCAATGAATTGATATGCTTTGAACCTGAAACCTGTTTCCTCCATCATTTTATCTTTCACTCACCACAGAACCCAGAGTTAAGAGCTTACAAATCTGTGGCTTCTTTCTAATTTTCTTTGGTGACCTTGCTTCTAATTTACCTAAACAATTAATTCTGCTATGTACATCTTTAGCTTTCCCAAAAGACATTCCGAGTCACCTCCCCTTTCCCATTATTGTGAATATCTATCCCTATTATCTACAAGATGGTCTGGGTCCAGGTGATGGTGTCCAGGTGGGCTAATGGTCCCTCCTCACAGACCCTTCTTTGGTTTAAATCACTCTTTCCATTCCTTAATTAAATCTGACTCATTTTTAAGTTGCTCCCTGATTTAGACAAGCTCTTCTCTTTTCATGGTCAAGAAAGGTTTAAGTACCAGGTAAATTTAAACTGCAAAGTGCAGACACTTTCCCTACCCCCTTTACTCTGAGATTAATTTCAAACTAGCTACCTTAATTACAGTAAAAAAAAAATAAGTCTACCAATCTTTAGGGAAGAAGTTATTTAAGTGTTACACCTAAAATTTTTACAAAATTTAATTCTTATTTTTCATTAAAAAAATTCTTCACAAAAACTCACTAAGATATTCTAGCATATGTTAAGTTTTTTATTGAATAGGACAAAGAGAAGGTGGTGAGTTCCTGGAATTACCCAAAGTCCCAGGAATTCTTTCCTATAATCCTTTTTTTTTTTTGCTTTTGGAGGGCAATTGGGGTCAAGCGACCTGCCCATGGTCACACGACTAGTTTTTGTGTTAGGTATCTGAGGTCAGATTTGAACTCAGGTCCTCCTGACTCCAGGGCCAGCACTCTGTTCACTGTGCCACCTAGCCATCCTGTCTCCTATAATCTTAAAATAATCTCCAAAATTTACTAAGATTTTTTTTTAGCAGTTCTGCAAACCAGCAAAAAGTTTTCCTTCCTTTGATTAAGTGACTCTCTCTAATCCCAACATGGCTACAGCTGAAATGACAGAGAAAAAGTATTTTATGAGTTTTTTCTTTCTTTTTAACCTAATTTCCCTTGGAAAGTCTAAAGTAGGAGTTAGTCCTGCTTACTGGGACAGAAAGGTTAGCATCTAGGAGAACTGCTTCAAGTATGAAACTTTGTTAATCTTCCCCAGCACTGTGAAAAATTTTTTTACAGCAGGTTTCTCTAATAAAGACCTTATCTCTCAAATGTGTAGAAAACTGAGTTAAATTTATAAAAATAAGAGCCGTTATCTAATTGAGAAATGATCAAAGGATATGATCAGGAAGTTTTCAAATGAAGAAATCAAAGCTATAGCTAGTCATCTCTACTAAATTACAATTGATTAGAGGAATGAAAATTAAAGCAATTTTGAGGTACCACCTCACATTTATCAGATTGGCTCATATGACAGAAAAGGAAAATGACAAATGGTAGTGGGGATGTGGGAAAACTGGGACCCTAATGTACTATTGGTGGAGTTGGGAACTGATTCAACCATTCTGGAGCACAATTTGGAACTATATCTAAAGGGCTATAAAATTATGCATACCTTTTAATCTAGCAATAGGTCTAATAGGTTATATCCCAAGAGATTTTTTTTAAAAGGAAAAGGACCTATATGCATAAAATATTTATAGTAGTTCTTTTTGTGGTGGCAAAGGATTGGAAATTGAGGGGATGCCCATCAACTGGGGAACAGATGAACAAGTTGTGGTATATGATTATGATGGAATATGATTGTGCTATGAGAAATGTTTAGCAAGACGACTTCAGAAAAAACCTGGAAAAACTTAAATGAACTGATCAAAGTGAAGTGATCAGAATCAAGGGAACATTGTACACAGTAGCAAATGACTTAGCTATTCGATCAGTGCAAAGATCCAAGACAATTCTGAAGGACCTATGATGAAAAATGCTATTAACCTCCAGAGAAGGAATTGATGGAGTCTGAATGCAGATCAAAGCATATATTTTTTTTTCTTGCTTGTTTTGGTCTTTTTTTTTTTTTCACAAAATGACTAGTATGGAAATATGTTTTGCATGAGTGCATATGCTTAATCTGTATCAAATTGCTTGCCTTCTCAATGTTGGGGGAGAGGAAGGGAGGGAGGGAGAGAATTTGGAACTAAAAATAAGAAAAAAACGAAGATTAAAAAATGTTTTTATACGTAAAAGGGAAAAAATAAAATGTTTTTTAAAATGTTCGCCAGCATTCTAAATTCTTTGGTTGCAGTTTTTCTGACTGGCTACATTTTCCCCTCAGAAATCTTATATCACTTCTTCTGAACACCATGTGAGTATTTACCTTGCTTAATCTTTTAGGCCAAGATATGTTTGGCATTCAAACTAGTGGCCAGTTCATTGCAGTTGCACTTTCTGAAGTAGAGTTTGAATGCTTGACAATTTAGCTTGAGAAGGAACTTCATTATCCTGTACCTTATCTTGCTAGGTGATTTTCAGAATCTTTCTAAGACAATTCAAATGAAAGTGACTCAATTTCCTGGCATGGAACTGGTATACTGTGCAGGTTTCACAGGAGTACAACAGTGAAGTCAGCACAGTGGCTCTGTAGACCTTCAATTTGGTAGGCAGCTTAATACCTCTTCTCTCCCATACTTTCCTTCAGAGCCTCCTAAACACTGAGCTAGCTCTGGCAATGTGTGCATCAACCTCATCATCTATGTGTACATCCCTGGAAATTATACTGCCAAAGTAAGTGAACTTATCCACAGCATTCAAAATTTCTCCATTTGCTGTAACCAATGGTTCCAGGTATGGATGGTGTAGTGCTGGTTGGTGGAGAAGGTATATTTTCTTGGTGTGAATTATTACACCAAAATTAGCACAAGCAGTAGAGAATGGATCCATATTTTGTTGCATCTCAGTTTCAGAGGTTGCATTGAGTGCATAATCATCTGCGAACAAAAAAATCATGCACCAACTCTCCCTTCACTTTAGTCTTGGCTTGTTTCTTTTTCAAGTTAAATAATTTGCCATCAGTGCAGTAGCATACCGTAAAGCTGTTTTAGTCCTTGTTGAAAGTTTCTGACAACATGGCTGAAAACATCATGCTAAAAAACATGAGAACAAGCACACAGCCATACTTAATTCCATTGGTGACTGGGAAATCATGAGAGTATTACCCATTATCCAGAACCTGGGCAAGCATGCTGTCATGAAATTGACATACAATACTGATGAACTTCTACAAGCAATCAAATTTTGACTTAATTTTCCACAAGCACTCACAACTGACTATATCAAAGTCTTTGGTCAGATTGATGAATGTTGTATACAGACCTCTGTACTGCTCCTGGAATTTCTCCCAGAGTTGTTGGGCAGCAAATGCCATATCAACTGTTACTTTGCCCTATCTGAAGCCACATTGACTCTCAGGTAGTTATCCATCTTCCAGGTGAAAGATTAGTCTATTAAGGAGGACTCTGTCAAGAATCTTACCAGCAATGGGTAAGAGAGAGAACCCCTGTGATTGCCAAAGCACAATCTATTTTTCCTTTACCTTTATAACAATGGACAATGGAGGCATCATTGAAATCCTGAGGGATAATTTCCTTTTCCCATATAACCCAGAAAATTTCAGTTTTAAAGTGGATGCCAATATGCATTGGTACAGAAAGTTTCCCCATCTGAGAATTCCTGATACCAATGAAATCATGGGTTCAGTCTCCATCCTCACCCTGCTGCCAAGGCACTGAAATAATCTTACCGAAGGTACCAAGTGCCCAAACTCATGATTGGTGGCTCCAATCAAATAGGGAATTCTTGGGAACTCATTCTCCAAGAGGAGTTCTTTTGGGGACTTTGGTAAGAAAACACCATCCACAGTGATTGAGATTACTGGTTTCTGCAAGAGAAGAAGAAAACACTTTTTTGTGGGTTATTCTTTCATTTTGGATTTACCCATATAAGACCAGGAGTCAGGAAATTAGGATTTTCATCTTACTTCTATCTTTAACTTGCTGTCTGACCCTGGAAAAGTCATTTCCCTTCTTTTGACCCAAGTTTCTTCATCTATAAAATGACATTGGGTTTGACCAGGTCCCTTCCAGCCCCAATTTTTTATGTTCAAAAGCCTCTTCCAGCTTCATCATTCTATGATCTGTATCCAAACATTCTATATTCAAGGTCTTGGACAAATTTAATATTTTTGTTTCTAGGATGCCTTCCATCTTTGCCATTCTATGTCCTGTGCTTTGAAGTTCCTTCCTTGTCTGGGATTCCCTTTGATGATAGGAAATAGAGTCTTGATCTCAGGTATATTTCGCCTGGTATATCCATCTGGTTCTCCTTGCTCAAAGAGTTGAAGGGAGCCATTTGGAGAAGGGCCTGCCACTGTCCAGGGGTCCAATTTCTTGTGTCAGACAAACAGAGGACCATATTCACTAAGAAAGTTTACCCAGCTTTCTCCCGACTTTGCCCTTTCCTGTGTCTCTTCCAGGAAAACAATTCTATCTTCTCTACCTCTCTGTTTCTCCTTTCATATTTTTTTCTCAATTCCTAGCATCTATTTATTCTCCTGCTTCAAGCTCAAATGTTGGAAGGCAAAGGGAGGTTCCACTTAACCCAGTATCTATGCTGGACTTTGCCTCTGATTTAGGAATTCACCATTAAATATTGGAGAAAGGTATAGAGTGAGTATTCAGGTGCTCTGAACCCACATTCTTTTTTGGCCAAGCCCAGAGTTTGCCAGGGAAGATAGCTCAAGCTCAGAGGGCGGTAGTTCTAGCAACCTGAACTCTAAAGTACACCTTCTCTTCAGGGGGCTAATTTGTTCCAGAGTCATGTCTTATGATTAGTGATCTCTGTGGACACAAGTCCTAGAGATGGAATCAGGGAAAAAATCTCTCCTTGATTTTTAGAGACAATAGGAAGGAAAGGAGGGGTCATGATCTTTCTGGCAGGAGAATAGGCATCTCTGAATTCAATCTAGTGCAGTCTATCAGTTATTCCAGAATTACCCATTTCCAGAAGAAGTAAACTTACAGATGAGGATTTCCTTTCTAATATCATGTTCTCTTTATTCCGTAAGCACTGAATCAAAACAGCTGAGCTGGAGCCTTCACAGCCATAGAAGTGAGCAATGTCCTGGTGGTTTCAAAGGAACAGACATTTATAAGCATCAAAAGAAAGGACTGAGAAGATTTCTGTTTTCCAATGAAAAGATTCAGGAGGTAGGGCAAGTTCTCTCACCCCATCCTCCATTTTCCACCCCATCCCCTACCTCAAAGGCTAGATCAAGTTTTCTCCAGTTCATTAGCCATTGGTTCAAGGTTTCTAAAGATCACCACACAGTTGAGCAGAACCAGGAGAACATTGTACACAGGAATAGCAACATTGTATGATTATCAACTATGATGGACTTAGCTCTTCTCAGCAGTGCGATGATCTGAGACAATTACAATGTGCCCATAATGGAACATCCTGACCACTTCTAGGAAGAGAACTATTGAGTCTGAATGCAGATTGAAGCATACTATTTTCACTTTTTTTGGTTTTTGTTATTTTGTTTCTTTCCCATGGTTTTCCCATTTTGCTCTGTTTCTTTTTTCACAACATGATTAAGGTGGAAATATGTTTAACGTGATTGTACATGTATAGTCTATCTCAGATTGCATGCCGTCTCACGGAGATGGGAGGGAAGGGAGAAAAAGAGAAAAATTTGGAGCTTAAAATTGTACAAAGATGAATGTTGAAAACTATCTTTACATGAATTGGAAAAAATAAAATACTATTAAGTCTTTAAAAAAGAAAAAAAAAGATCACACAATCAAACAAATCTTTGAAATTTGGGGGCCAAATTTTTTTGGGAATGTTAACTCAGGTCAAGTTTTCTAAGGATTATAGGATCACTGGCTTAGGCCAAGAGAGGGCCTTAGAGGTCTCCTGATCTAACCGCTTCCTTTTTATTTCCTTATTTTTTAATTTTAATTTTATTTAATTTTTTTCAGTTAACAATAATCTATTTTCTTGCCCTCTTCTTTTCTTCCCTCAGCACTGAGGGGGGAGGAAAGCTGAACCCTTGTGACAAAGGTGCACAGCTGAGCAAAATAAATTCTTGTGTTGGCTATGTCCAAAAATGTACATATCTTACTCTGCACCTTGAGTCTATCAGGGACCTCACCAGTCATTTTAACTTTTGTTTTGCCACTGAACTTTGATGATTCTGAATGAGAGAGTAAGGCTGACAACTCTGCACAGCTCTGCCTCATTTAAATCCAATTCATATACATGTTAAGACACCACCCACCTTCATGATGTTATCGGTCCTCTTTGAGAATGAAGAACCAAAACAACAAGAAGGCATAACCTCTCCCCCTTTTTAAGGATGAAGAAAGGGGACCTCAGAGAGATTATACAATTTGCCTAATGTAACTCACATAGCTAGTTGGTAGGACCAGGATTCCCACCCAGGGCCTCTAATGTCAAATCTAGCATCCTTTCTCCAAAGGTAATCAACTACTAGTCCTGCTCCAGAGCAGGCATGACTGGAGACTTTGCACCATTGTATGATGTGGGAGTCCAGTTTGGCCTGGCCTGAAGTTGTCTGCCTTGGTCTGAGCTAAAACCACAGCCACAGACCCTGTTCTAACCTAAAGCTAGAGCCCCAGGCAAGGTTCTAAACCACTCTGATCCTAACACGATGTAGAAGCACAGCCTAAACCAGAGATAGAAAGTTCTTGACTTAGACAGGAACAAAGGAAGGCACATTCCATATGCAAAGTATCTTCTGAATGCAACTCAATCCTTGCCATCTTGGGATGATGATGATGATGATGATGATGATAACAAAAACAACAAAGGCAACCAGCATTTAAATAGTGATTTAAGGTTTGCAAAGTGCTTTACGTAGGTTATCTCATTTTATCCTCCAAACAACCCTGTGAAATACAGACTATTATTATCCCCGTTTTATAGATGAGGAAACTGAGGCTAAGAGAAGTTCTGTGGCTTGCCCAGGATAACACAACTGCTAAGTGCAGGAGGCTGGATTCCAACTCAAGTCTTCCTGACTCCAAGTCTAATACACTATCTACTTCGTCACCTTAGGTCTCTTAATAAATACTTATTGACTCTCAATATGAACTCATCATTGACTCAATATAGACACATCTGCGGAAGTCAGGCTACAGAAATGATGTCATCTGTGAGGTCAGTCATAGCCCTAAGGATCTGGTCCCCCAGAACACAATCATTCAGCCTGAACTCAGTGATGCCTCTACCCCCAGCTCCCCAGTGTTTGGAGAGAGAACACACCACAGACAGTAATGTTCATGATACTCTATTGATAGCATGTGATGCTATCTATACTCTTTCTAGGTGTTGCAGATGATAAAGAATGGGGACTGGGATCAGGAAGATCTGAGTTCAAATCCAGCCTTAGACATTTACTAGCTGTGTGACTCTCGGCAAGTCACTTAACCTATGTTTGTCTCAGTTTCCTCACCTGTAAAATGGGGACAATAATAGTACTTGCTTCCCAATATGAGGACCAAATGAGATATTTGGAAAGCATCTGTCACATAGTAAGCTCTCTCTTTTTTCTTTTCTTTGTAGGACCATGGAGAGTGGTGGCAGGGGGTGGGGTGGGGTGGGGACCCTGGTCAACTTGTACTTTCCCCATCCTATGACTTTGAAACTCTTTTCCCTTCCTCCCATCCATAATTGTGACAACTCTTATGATGTTGGACTCTGAAATCCCCATCTCTGATTATGAATTCACTCCTATCTTGCCTGTCTGGGCAGCTAGTACAGTAGATAGAGGGCTCAGCCTGGAGTCAGGAAGACCTGAGTTGAAATCTGGTCTCAGACACTATCTGTGTGACCCTGAGCAAGTCGCTTCACCCTGTTTGCCTTAGTTTTCCCATCTGTAAAATGATCTGGAGAAGGAAATGACAAACTACTTCAGTATCTTTGGCAAGTAAACCCCCAAAAGGGGAATCTCTCAAACCTGTAGAACTGGATCTAAACTTTGAACCTAAGGAGACCTCTTTAAAATGAATTTTAGTCTCTTAGAAAATAGTCACTAAAGAATAAGAAGCCAAGAACCTACTTGAAAAACGAGTTGAGGGTTATCTGTGATGAAACCTGACAAAGTGGACACCCCGCTTTGCGAGATGGCTCTGTGGAATAGACCTTTGGCCATAGGAGACAGAACCTGCAAGACATGAGAAAGAGAACATCTAAGAGACAGATACTCTTCAGGAAGAGTTCTAGTTTAAAGAAATTCACATTCAAAGAAAGATTGGAGATCAGACTGTTTGTGTGAATTAGAATCAAATGTTAGGCCAGGAAGGGAGCTTAGAATTCCTAGTCTAACATCTTCATTTTGTAGTCAATTAGTGATGATGCCATGATTTGAATCCAGGGCTCCTGATTCCCAGTCCAATGTCTTCCCTCATCTTACGTTTGCCCCAATGGGGAATCATCTGCAAACTCACGAGTACAGAGGCACAAAATCCTCCTGCAGACTGTCCAGAGATGGTAACACAGTTGGGGTCTCCTCCAAAGTGAGCAATGTTGCTCTGGACCCATTGTAAAGCAGCTATCAGGTCTAAGAATCCCCAATTACCAGGTGCAACCTTGTCTCCAGTGCTGAAAGCCAGAGACAGCAGTTAGGTTCTGCCTGCTAGGAAGACTTATCTTTATTAATGTTTTAGATGAAAGCATTGGGTATATATGTCAAATTGCAAATGCCAGGCATCTTGGAAGCATAGTTAACACATTGGGAGATCAAAACCAGCCCTAAGCAGATGTAGAAAGGCTAGAATGGTAGTCTGAGTCTAATAAGATAACATTGAATAAAGATAAATGTAAAATTCCATACTTGGGTTTAAAAAGTCAATTGTACAAGTATAGCCTTGAGGAGGCAGGGCTAGACAACAGTTCATGTGCAAAACATCTAGGGGTTTTAGTGGATTGTTTCTCACAGTCCACTTCCTGATTCCATACATTTTCACTGATTGTTCTGCATGCCTAGAATTCTCTCCCTCCTCACCTCTGCCTCTTAGCTTCCTTCTAAGTCTCAGCTGAAGTCCTACCTTCTGCAAGAAACTTCCCCAATCCTCTTTCACCTTTGTGCCTTCCCTTGATACTACTCCCCTTCCCCCATCTATTCCTCCTATATCTTGTTTGTACATCGTTGTTTGTAGATTTTCTGCCCAGAAGGCTGTAAACTCCTAAGTAGGGAGTTGAAACTGACTTTCTTTGCCTTTCTTTGCATCCTTAGCACTAGCACAATGCTTGATATGTAGATGTCACTCCATAAATGCTTAACTTGAGTTGATGAGTGCAATATGAGTCAACAGTGTGAAGGGAGAGTCAAGAAAATCTAGTGTGATCTCAGGTGGACTTAAAAGAGGCTATCTGTCCAGAACAATAGTCCCATTGTACTTGGTCTACAATCAGACCACATTTGGTGTCTTGTACTCGTTTCTGGGTGCCATGTTTTAGAAAGGATATTGACACACTGGAATATTCCAAAAGAAAGTGACTAGAAAGGTGAGAAGACCAGAGACCATGCCATATGGGGATTCATTAAAAGAAATGGGGGTGTTCAACCTAGTGAAAAAGATTTGGGGAGACATGTGAGTCGTCTACAAGTGTTAGAAAGACTGCCATGTGGGAGGTTAGGTTAATTCTTTTTGACCATAAAAGGCAGAGCTGGAAGCCCTAGGAAGATGATGCAGAGAGGATGATTTCAATTCAACATGGGAAAGAATTTACTAATACTAAAAGAATTTACTAATATCTAAAAGTAGAAAAGGTTATTTGGGGAGATAGTTTGCTCTACATCTTCAAAGAGACACTGGGTGACTATTTCTGGGATTGTTGTTGAATATCCAGAGAGGAGATGGACTAAATGAACAATTTGGATATTGTGATTCTGCCAGAGTGCCAACTGGGGTTCACAGAATTGTAGAATGTTAGAGCTACAGGGGACTTCAAGAGAACACTTAGCCCAAATCCCTTCATTTTACATGTGAGGAAACTGAGGCATAGATCGGGTGAAGGGCCTTGCCCAAGGCCCCCAAATCACCTTTGTCACTTTCTCACCTCAAGAATCCCTGGAATCCCAGTCTGTATTGTACCATTACCACTACAATATCTTCATAGGCTGATAAAGGTGATCCATCAATTGAGGAAGCTGCTCCAATCACCAGTGACCCTCCATGGATCCAGACCATCACCTGAGAGAAACACTGATAGTAGCAACATCTTGGAAACAATCTCTGGGGGAAATTCATGGCAACTGGGGGGTGTATTTTCTCTAAGGAAGTATTCCTTCCTATTGTTTGGGTTGAGAGACCCCTGGAATAAGTATGCCCCATCCCTGGCCGACTTTGCCTTAATTAGCATGGTAGGCCTTAGGGGAAGGGTAATACTCAGTCATCTGTCCTTGTAGTCTGTCCCACCACTGCCCAAAAATATTTGTAGGAACAAAAAAACCAGAAGTCACTATAGGGGAAAATGAGGAAGAACTTTTACCAGGGTCTAGGAGTCTCGAAGTGAAGAAATGTTCCAGCATGGGAAAAACCCTCCTTAGGAATGAGCAGTTCAAAAGGGGTTGAACTAGTTGAGGAGTCTTGCCCTTGGGGACATGCCTTGACTTCAGTGCTAGGAAATTCTAGACCTCTCTGACCCCCAGCAACCTTGGCGACAGGGATAGGGGATTAGTTTCAATCAACCAAGGAGCCTCTGTGTACTTACCAAGTGTCAGGCATTGTGCTAAGTATTGAGAGATACAAAGAAAGACAAATTCATGGTTCTTGCCCTCAAGAAACTCATATTCTTTTGGGGGAGACAACATGCAACCAAAAAGAAATTGCACACAGAAAATATATAAAGTCTAAGGGACAGGAAACCTCAGAGAGAGGGTGAAAGAGAGCGTGCAATTTTTGTGTTTGGGGGTGGGGAGGAAGAGCTGGGGAAAGTCTCCTGCAGAAAGTGGGGTATGAGTTAACTCTTATAGACATCAGGGAAGACAGAAGGCTGAGACTGAGAGGAAGAGTAAAGAGTATACCCAGCATGAGGAACAGTCTGTGAAAGGGTATGGAGTTGAGATTCAATGTGCTGTGTTTGAGGAATATCAAAAAGGCCACCTCCCCCACCCCCACACCTTTTTTCTGGGCAGAAAAAAAATGAGCATTTATAAAGGATCTATGATTTACAATATCTCATTTGATCCTCACATTCTGGGAGGGAGGTATTCTTTTTTGTTTTCATTTGTGCTTTTTATTGTTTAAATGATATTTTATTTTTTCCCAATTACGCGTCGTCAATTTTTAGCATTCATTCCCTCCCTCCCCTCCCCTCTTCCAAAAATGGAAGACAATTTGATACAGGTTACACAGGTGCCAGTAGACTCTTGTGCAGGAGATTAAAGTGAGTGTAAGAAGACTGGGGAATAGGAAGGAGACAGATTGTAAAGGGCTTTATCAGTCAAATTGAAAATTTTATATTTGATCCTGGAGGTAATAGGGAGACACTGGAGGTTATTGAGTGAAAAAATGACACCATCAGACTTGTGTTTTAGGAGAATGGATTGTAGTGAGTAGGATCTTGAGGCTAGGAGACCAAAGGGAAGATGATGCTAATAGTCTGGAGAAAGGAGATGAGGGACTGTCACCAGCAAGGTGGTGACAGTATCAGAGGAGGGGGAGTGAGATAGTATAAGAAAGATACAAAGTTACTAAGGTAGACTTGACAACAGACTAGTACAAGTAAAGAGTCAAAGACGGCATCAAGGTTATGAGCCTGGGGGAATGGGAGGATGGTGATGCAGTAACTGGGAAATTGGGAAGGGAGTGGGAGGAGGGGAATAAGCATTTATTAAGCACCTACTATGCTCGAGGCACTATACTAAGTGCTTTACAGATATCTCATTTGATCTTCACAACAATGGGGGGGGGGAGACGCTATAATTATCCTCATTTTACAGATAAGGAAAGTAAGGCAGGCAGAAAATAAGAGATTTGCCCAGGGTCACACAGTAAGTATCTGAGACTGGATTTGAACTCAGGTCTTCCAGGAATCAATCACTAGGGGTTTCAAAGCAAAAGCAGAATTACTTACAGGTAACTTATCGTTCTTGTTTCTGGAGGCTGGGGTGTAGATGTTGAGATACAGACAGTCTTCAGACATTGGGAAGAGTTGATGCTTCCCATCTAAAGTGTTTTTCATAAGGTCTGTCCTCTCCAACTCCTGCAAGCACCTTCATGAACAAAAGGAAAATCACAACGATCCAGGTTTAGGCATGAATAGACTTTAGAGAGATTTTCTGAAACTAGTGGGAACCACCTATGGCACTTTGGATAACAGGATCATTGGACAGAGAGTGGAGAGATCTTAGGCAGAGGTGGGGAACCTGTTTTCTTGAGGCCACATGTGGCCCTGTAGGTCCTCAAGTTTGGCCCTTTAACTGAATCCAAACTTCACAGAACAAATCGTCTTAATAAAATTATTTGTTCTGTAAAACTCGGATTCAGTCAAAAGGCTGCAGCCAAGGACCTAGAAGGCCACATGTGACCACGAAGCTGCAGACTCCCCACTTCTGCCTTAGAGACCGTTTGTCCAATCTCCTTTTTTTTTTTTTTTAACAAAATAGGAAACAAGCATGGGGGTTAACTCATTTGCCCAATGTCACACTGGTAATCACTAGTAAATTTTTGAGAGTGATTGCCACAGAGCTCAGCTCCTTCGTGGGACCCATTTCTGTTGAATTAATTTTATTTCTTCTCCACACCTGCTTCCTGCCTGATTCTTGCATCATTTAAGAAAGTCAGTGCCTGTTAAATATCTACTGTTATTGACCTGCCCTGCTATAATATTTTATGGCTTATAGAGCCATAAAAAGGCTTACAGCTGACAAACATTGACTTCTTTCTGCTTTGAAAGGCTGGCTTCAGGCAACTCCAGTATAGAAAGGAGGCTGGTATCTTTCTCATAGCTATTGCACACCTATCTGCTGCCTCAGATATTCCTCACAATTCAGCTGTCCTGCCTTCCTTATTGTGTTCATCCTCACATTGGGGGGAATGCAGTGGCATCTTTTACACCCTCCCAAGGCTCAGCAGGCTGTGGGGGAGAGAATCTCCCAGCTCCCACAGGGGGCTTGGCAAATGGGACTCCAAGGAAAACATCCACACGACGGTCAGTTCCCTTCACAGTGATCTGCTTTCCACGGATTCGACCAAACTGGGTCACCACTTCAGGCCCAGTGGCCTCTTGCCCTGTATGTAGGACAAAAGGATTCTTTCAGGCTTTCTTTGGCTAGAATTCAGCTTCCATAAAAACTAGGAAGTGACTCCTCCCTCCATGGTGTGGGTTTTTCCCCCCTTTAAGAATATTTTTTCTTTATAATACTCATTTTTAAAATTATGAAATAAAACAAGCATTTCAATAAAAAAGATGATTGCACAAGAAACTGCAAACCTACTCTGCATAACTTGCTATTCCTTTCAAACAAACAACAAAATTATCATGTAAATTTTTCCCTTTTTTTTCTTCTTTTTCCCCTCCCCACTCTCAGAAGGCTACCATTAGAAACAAAGATAGATAGATAGATAGATAGATAGATAGATAGATAGATAGATAGATAGATAGATAAAGATACATGCACATATCTAAAATTGCTCTAAAATATACTTATATTTATCAGTTCTTTTTCTGGAACTTTCTTCATATGCCCCATGTAGTTATTTTAGATATTTATAATAGTCAAATTAACTTATTTTCTCCAAGTGATTCTTAAAACAATATTGCTGTTACTGGATACAATTTTCTTTTGGTTCTGCTCATTTCATTCATCATCATTTCATGGAAGTCTTTCGATGTTTTTTTAAAATCATTGAGCTCATCATTTCTTACAGCATAGTAGTATTCCATTACATTCATATACCACAATTTGTTCATTCCCCAATTGATGGGCATCCCTGTAATTTCTATTTCTTTGCCACCACAAAGAGAATTGCTATTAACCTTTGTAATGGAAATGCAAATTTAAAGATCTTCCCTGCCCCTAGGCTAAAGTGCACCTGGAGCCTGGGGTGGGAGGCTTGTTTTTCAGTAGATACTTTTTGATTGGTCCAGAAGGTTGTTACATCCTCTGAGCCAGGAGAAGGCTATATAAACCCTGATTTGAGGCTTTGTTTTGGGGCTCACTTTGAGAAGTGTTCTGTGATTTGATCAGATGAGACTCTAGGAAGCCGCCCTGGCTTTGAAAAACCCAGATGTTGATTTGATATGGATGTAATTGTTGGACAGTTTTGGAAACCTGTCTACTTGATCTGTTTCTCTGTCTTGATAATTCTGTCTGTATACTCTGAAGTTTGGGGTGCTGACCTTTTTCCCCTGAACTAGGTAAACGATACACATTTGACTGATTAAAGTAAGCTTGTTAACCCATTTTGAGTTGCTTTCCTTTAACAAAGCAGATCCAACAACCTGTATTGGCAGCCACCCTGGGGATGCTGGGGTGCTTGCTGCTACAACCCCTTAGAACATGTAGGTACTTTATCTTTTTCCCTATTTATCTTTGGAAATAGACCAAGTAGTGGCATTGCTGGGTCAAAGGGTATAGGCAGTTTAATAACTCTTTGGACATAATTCCAGATTGCTCTCCAAACGGGTTGGATCAATTCACAAGTTCCCTAATGATGAATTAGTGTCTGAATTTTTCCACATCCACTTCAACATTTGTTACTTTTCCTTTCTATCATTTTAGCCAAGTAGGTGTGAAATGATGTCTCAAGATTTTTATAATTTGTATTTTTCTAATGAATAATGATTTAGAGCATTTTTCATATGACTATAAGTTGCTTTGATTTCTCATTGGAAAACTACCTATTCATATCCTTTGACCATTTATCAATTGGGGAATGACTCATATACTTATAGATTTGACAAAGTTCTTTATGTATTTTATATATTAGACCTTTATCGGATATCTGTCTATAAAAAATTTCCCTAATTTTCTGATTTCCTTCTGATTTTGGCTAAATTTGTTTTATTTGTACAACCCCTTTTAATTTTAATGTAATTGAAACGATCCAATTTATAGCTAATTTTGATCTCTTATTTATTCATGAAACGTTTGACTATCCATAAGTCTGATAAGTAGTATGTTCCACGTTCTTCTAATTTTCTTGCAAAATCTCTTTATGTGTAGGTCATGTATCCACTTTGTCCTTATCTTGATAAATGATGTAAGATATTGGTCTAAGATAAATTTCTGTCATATTGCTTTCTAATTTTCCCAACAATTTTTACCAAATAATGAATTCTTATCCCAAAATCTTGTCTTCACACTAGTCAAATACAAGGTTATTATGTTTATTTGCTGCTGTAAATTGTACGTCTACTCTATTCCATTGACTTGCATTTTGATTTCTTAGCCAGTACCACATAGTTTTGATAATTACTGCCTCATGACATAGTTTAAGATCTGGTACTGCTAAACCATCTTCCTTACATTTTCTTTGTTATTTCCTTTGAAATTCTTGACTTTTTGTTTTTTCCAAGTGAATTTTATTATTTTTTCTAATTCAGTAAAAAAAAATTGGTAATTTAATTAGGATGATGCTGAATATATAAATTAGTTTGGGTAAATTTTTCATTTTTTTTATTATATTGGCCCTTTCTATCCATGAACAATTAACATTTCTGAAATTATTTAAATCTGATTTAATCCGTATAAAAACTTTTTCATGATTTTATTTTTATAGTCCTGGGTTTGTTTTGGATGTGTATTCCCAGGTATATTATTTTAAATATTATTTCATGCAAGTCTTTCCATGTTTTTCTAAAATCATTGAGCTTATCATTTCTTATAGCACAGTAGTATTCCATCACAATCATATGAAGTTATTTTAAATGGGGTATTTTTTACTCTCTCTTCTTGAAGAGTTTTGTTTGTGACATATAAGAATGCTAATGATTTATGTGGATTTACTTTATATCCTACTACTTTGCTAAAGTTATTAATTAGTTCAACTAACTTTTCAGTTGAATCTTTGGGATTTCCCAATCATCGTATTGTCTGCCAAAAGAAAAGTTATTTCAGTCCCTATTCTGATTTCCTTTATTTCTTTTTGTTCTCTTATTGCTATTGCTAAGATTTTCAATACAATATTAAATAACATTGGTGACAGTTGGCATCCTTGTTCCACACCTGATTTTACTGGGAAGATTTCTAGTTTTTCCCCATTACAAATAATGCTTAATGATGGTTTTAGATAAATACTTTTTATCAATATAAGGAAAAACCCATTTATACCTATATTTTCAAGTATTTTTAATACAAATGAGCATGGAACTTTATCAAAAGCTTTTTCCGCACCTATTGATATAATTTATACCTTTTAAAAAAACTTTTATTATTGATTGTAATCAATTATGTTAATAGTTTCCTTATGTTAAACCATCTCTTTATTCCTGGTATAAATCCTATATTTGATCATAATATATAATCTTTGTAATATATTGTTATAATCTTTTAGCTAGTATTTTATTTAGGATTTTTGCATCCATATTTATTAAAGAAATTGGCCTATCATTTTTTTCAGCCATTAGTGTACCTTTACAAAGACTGACCATATATTAGTACATAAAACTTTTTTAGTTAAAAGCAAAAAAGGAGAAATATTAAAAGTATCCTTTTCAGATCATAATACAATAAAGTTATATTTAATAAGGAACCAAGGAAACATAGGTTAAGACCTAATTGGAGATTAAACAAACTAATCTTAAAGAACAAATCATAAAAACAATCAATAATTTCATTAAAGACAATGACAATAATGAGATAACATGTCAAAACCTGTGATATGGAGCAAAAGCAGTGATTAGAGGAAAATTTATATCTCTAAATGCTTACATCAATAAAATAGAGAAAGAGCAGGCTAATTCTGAAAAAAAGGGTGTACTCCTTTCTATTTCCATTCAGTTCTCTCCAGAGATCTATCATTATCTAGTTTATCTAAAATTCTATTCAATTCCTTAACTTCTTTCTTATTTACTTTGGTTAGATTTATCTAGTTCGGAGGAAGTAAAATTAAAGTCCCCTACTATTATAGTACTACTCTCTATCTCCACCTGTAATTCATTTAACTTTAAAAAAAAATTAGATGCTATAGTATTTTGTGCATATAGGTTTAATATTGACTTTGCTTCATTATCTATGGTACCTTTTATCCAAATGAAGTTGCCCTGTTTCATCTCTTTTAATCAAATCTATGTTAGCCATAATTTTTTCTGAGATCATAATTACTTTTTGCATCAGCTGAAGCTATAGATATTATAAAAGTTACTTTTATGAACTTTTAGGACTCAGCCTGCTTCACATCTAAAGACTGGAAAGGGTTGAAAATAGATTTGGATTCTGAAAATTCCTTAATTAATAATCTAGATAATTGCCATTATCAAGAGAGGATCAATTGCATTTTAGTTTTGGAGTCCAGGGTTTCTCTTTCTGGACCTCAGTTTCCTTATGTGGAAGATGTGTGGGTTAGACTAGATGAACTATAAAATCTTTTCAATCTTTAAGAAATATGTGGAGTTAGTCACCAGAGTTCTCTACTAGCATCCCACTAGAGCTCTTATGAAAGGCCAGGCATTGCCCAATGAGGAGAGCATTGCACAAAAAGAAAGGTGTGATTGTGGGTGGGTGTGATGGGAATAGTCTTCTCTGGTCCCTTTCCTTTTCTGTCTTTATAGATCTGAAAATCATCTCCTTCATATGTCCCCCACAAGTAGGGGATGGTCAATTGATGGATTGAAATTTCCTCATACATGATGAAACCTTTCCTGGTAGATCTCTAAATGCATTCATGCTGCCTATGAAACTATAACCCCTTTCACAAAAAAGTTAATTGGGTATGAGGAAATTCCTAAAACCCCCATATTATGTGTGAATATAATGACAAGACATGTGCCCCCCATCCTTTAGCAAAATAGTTCCTTTAATATAAAGAAACATGTAAGTTTCATAGTCATAGTAACACATAGTTACATCCTCTAGGGGCAAGTTTCATAAAGATAAGCTTAGGTAGCCCTAAGGCACTATCTGAACTCACACTGTGTGTGTACCCCAGATAAAGTCCAACGCCTCCCTTTACACACAGCTGTACCTTTCCAAAAACTGTATGAAAATTCATGGTTTTGTCCATTGGTTAGCTAGCCTTAGCCAGAGCAGACCAGATAGGTTGGTCACTAAAGATAATACCGTAGCAGGATGGGGGAATCTACCTGACTGCCAAAAGGGACCTACTATCCGGTAACCTAAATGGAGTGATTCTGTACCTCTGTGAACATGAAAGGCTCTTGGTAGACAGCTCCCATCAGTCTTGCCCAACACCATCCCTGGCCCTTGGCATTTGCACTTGCCTTTACAATAAACATCATGTATTGTGCATCACTCCTGACTAGAACTGAGTTATTCATGGCACCAGCACTTCATGCCAAGTTTTGACATGCCAATCCCCTGACCTGAGCTTGATTGAGATTTCTAACAATGAGGTTTCACTCCTAAACTAGTTCTCTATCATAATCATCATCTTAAGGCTACAGGGAAATGAGTTTTCATTCTGTGTTCTCTGTCTTTCACCAAGAAGAGAGTCTGGCTTACTCATCTGCCCCCTGCTGGCCTCCCTCCTTGGTAACAGAGGAATAACTCATCGGGGACAAATTCCAGCCTACTTTTCCAAGATAGGCACTGGGTCTGAAGAGACTCACCCTCCGCTGGGAGAATCAGGAGCAAGGTAATGCAGGTCAGAGACCAAAGCAGAGGCTTCTGTCCTCCTGGCATGGTTTTCTTTGAGTCTTGTTGGGAATTCCTGGTTGCGTTGAAATGTTTCTTATTCTAGGTGATGGGAACAAATCCCAGGATTTCAGACTTGTAGAAAGATTGTGTTTACTAAGAGAGAAGAACATAAAGGTTTGTAAACTTTAAACATACTTGAAATATTTCTGTGTTCAGTTTGCTATGACTTTTCCAAAAACATCACAGAAATTTTTTGCTGTCTCATGCCCATTGGATTGGTAAAGTTGACCAAAAAAGAAAAAAAAAAACAGATAGTAGAATTACTGGAGGGAAACAGATATATTAATGTCTTATTGGTGGAACTGTAAGCTGATCTAGTCATTCTGGAAAGCAATTTGGTACATAACCCCAAAGTCTGTTAATCTCTATATACCCTTTGACCCAGTGATGCTGCTGCTATGTCTATACCCCAAAAAGATCAAAGAAAGAAGAAAAGAACTCATAGGCACAAAGATATTTATAGTATCTCTTTCTTTGGTGGCCAACAATTGAAAACTGAGGATTCACCTATCAATGGTGGGGAGGTGGCTGAACAAGTGGGGAGGTGGCTGAACATATGGTTATATGAATGTGCTAGAATATTATTGTGTTACAAGAAATGATGAAGGGGATGGCTTCTGAGAAACCTGTAAAACTTATTTGAACTGATGCAAACTGAAGTGAGCAGAACCAAGAAAGCAATTTATACAGTAACTATAATATTGTAAAGCAAACAACTTTGAAAAACTTAAAAGCTCTGATCAACATAATGACCAGCCACAATCCCAGAGGACTCATGATAAAACATGAAACATTCACCTTCAAATAGGGAAGTAATGGACTCAGATTGCAGATTGAAGTATATTGTTTTTTAGGCACAGCTGATTCAGGTATTTATTTTGCTTATTTATTACATATTTGTAATGGGTTTTTTGTTTTGTTTTTTGCTTTCTTAGTCATCAGGTGAGGGAAGGTGTGAGAGAGAATTAAAAAATGAAAATAAAATAAAATTGAATTAAAAAAAAAAAGAAGACAGCTCAAATCCCACCTTGGGCTGGAGGCTTTTCCCCAATCCATACCACCCCTATCTTGACGTCATCCTGGGTAGCTCTCTCCTTCTGAAATCACTTCCAGTTTATCTTGTCTGTATCTTGTCTGCACATAATTGTTTACATGCTCCTCCCCACCTTAGAATGTGAGCTCCTTGAGAACAGAAACTGTGTTTACCTTTCTTTGCATTTCCAGTGCTCTGTAGAATGCTTCCAACATACTAAGTGCCTAATTAAAGAAAGTCCCAGGTTCTGTTTTTAGGAGTAACTATGAAACATATAAAGAATATGACTCTTTCAAATATTCCTCTGGGTGCTGTTCTTGATCACCAAACCAAGATATGGGGGTCCTAGTTTGTAAATTTCATGAAATATGGAAAAAAAAACCCACCTTTAGAACTTCCCCTTTGTCTCAACCTTGGCCAACAGCATTTACAGTCATACTCAGTAAAATGCTACAGATCAAATAAATTCTTTTTTATTTTGCTTTTTTTTTTGGAGGGGGGAGGGCAGGGCAGTTGGGGTTAAGTGACTTGTCTGAGGTCACAGGGCTAGTAAGTGTTAACTGTCTGAGGTTGGATTTGAACTCAGGTCCTCCTGATTCCAGGGCCTGTGCTCTATTCACTGAACCACCTAGCTGCCCCTCAAATAAATTCTTTAAATGAATGCAATTTAATCCAAAATTCCTACTGTTGCATAATAAAAGATGAGCATAAAGGAAGTAAAAAACTTTAGGAGAAAATTTTCCATCTGTGAAGATGGAGAGAAGAGAGTAGATATACTCAGTAGCTTGTTCTTCCACTCATGGCTGGTGTCCTGTTTGCCTGTGGTGGAAGCTGGTGGCCTGAAACAATCTTTGTTTTTGCCTTCTGCTTGTCTTTCTTCGTCCCCCAACTTTGTACAGTATTACATTTCATATTCTCTTGTCCTACTCCCTCCACCCAGTAAGGATTGCCAATACCCTTCCCCTGGGGAGCTTACTCATTGGGACCTGGAAGCTTGCAGGATAACCTTCAAAAAAGATGATATATTCACAAAGAACTGAGGGCAGCCTGTATATAAGCGTCACTTTTGTGATGTTCTCTTTGGTAGGTTAACACACTACTATTTTAGTTAATTCATGAATTGGGCTTCTATTTCTACATTCTGAATTGTAAATTCTCCAAAGGTTTACATGCGACTTGGGCTGGCAGCCTCTAGATCTAGTTCAGAAGTCTTTCCAAATTAAAAGAAAAATGATGTGTTTGGTCAATTATCAAATAGCTTACAAGATTATTATAAACAAACAATTATAATAAAATAAATATATGGTAAACAGAAATATAATAAAACAGGTATAAATTTTATGAAATGTTTGCCTGAGAAATATGGGCCTGTTTTATTTGTTGAAGACCATAAAAGAAGTTTTATGATTCTTAACAATCTGTTAGGTAAAGGAGAGTAAAAGGGAGGCAAATTAAATTGACCAATTGCTCTTTTCAGGTCCATAAATGATAAATCTTGGGCAGAACGCACATTTTAAGCCTCTAATTTGTCCTATAGGCTTCTAATAGCTGTGTTTTCCTGAGCACTGTATCAGTTTGTCATTAGATGATCATGATTTTTCTTAGTGCCAAACAAATTTCACCATCATTTTTCTCTTGTAGGCCCTTTCTTATTTATTTATTTGTTTTTTTTTTTTTGAGGGGGGAAGGTAGGGCAATTGGGGTTAAGTGACTTGCCCAAGGTCACACTGCTATTTTTTGTGTTAAGTGTCTGAGGCTGGATTTGAACTCAGGTCCTCCTGATTCCAGGGTCGGTGCTCTATTCACTGCACCACCTAGCCACCCCCCTTTCTTCTTTATTTATGAAGCCTTTCTCTTTGTTGATTGTCTTGAATTTATTCTGTATATAGCTTGTTTGTTCTAGTATGTAGCTGTTTTCATGTCTCTTCCATTAAACTGTGAGGTCCTAGAGAACAGGGACTTTCCTTTTTTTTTTTTTCCTTTGTATCCTCCGAGTTTAGCACAGTGCCTGGCACATAGTATGTCCTTAATAAATATCTATTGACTGACTTACAAACTACTTACCAGTGGCATCGCAGATCATAGAACAAAATATTGGAACATAGAACATGGGGATTGTAAAGAACCATAGAACAGAATATTAAATGTGAATGTTAGATGTGAAAGAGTCCTTACCACAGAAGGTTACAATATAGAATGCTAGAGGTGGAAAGTACCTTAGAGATCCTCAGGGCCAACAAACATTTTCTGGTTTGGGAAACAGAGGTTTGCCTTAAGGAAAAAGCCTCCCCAGAGTCATACAGCAAGTAGGTTGAAGAGCCAAGTCTTCTGGTCTCAAGTTCAGCCTTCTGCCCACTATTTCAGGTACTATTTCAGGTAGCCTCTCTGTCTTTTATATAGTTGCTGTCTCTGATGAGGTTAATTCTGGGTAAAAAGCTCTGCCGATTCCACTGGTCCTATCAGAAGATTGATGGGGGCAGCACCAGAAGTAGGGAATTGTCTTAGCAGGCGTTTACCAGATAAGGCCTCCAGGGGTACCTTGCATTTCTTTGTCCAAAGCTCCATCTTCCATCCTCTCCATCCTGCTGCTGAGTTTCTCTCTATACTCTGATTATAACCTGTCCTTTTATGTAATCATAGCTCACATTTCTATAGTGCTTTAAGGTTTACAAAGCACCCTCCTCATAGTAGCCCTGGGAGGTAGGACTCACAGGATCACAGTTTTGGAACAGAAAAGAACCTCATCTAATTTTACTCCCTCATTTTACATAAGAGAAAATTGAAACCAAAGAGAAACAGCAAGTTGCCAAAGGTCACTCAGGTGGTCAGAACTTGAACTCCAGATCTAGTGATTTTCCCACTTATACCATATTTCCCTTACCATTTTACAGATGTAGAAACAGAGAACTTTACAAATGGAATTGTCTTCCCATGATTTTACAGTGAATTAGAGGCCTCCACAGAAAAGTGATAATAACCTTGAAATAGCCAAGAATGTTGACCTTGGAAAGAGAAGCCAGGGGATAACCCACAGCTTAGATGTATTGTTCCTAAGAAAGTGAAGTGGGGGCAGCTAGGTGGCACAGTGAATAGAGCACTGGCCCTGAAGTCAGGAGGACCTGAGTTCAAATGTGACCTCAGACACTTGACACACTAGCTGTGTGACCTTGGGCAAGTCACTTAACCCCAATTGTCTTGCCTTCCCCCCTCCAAAAAAAAAAACCAAGTGAAGTGGCTTTGTGGTCTCTAAGTTCAGAACTTTATGGAGGCTGACAGCTTCTTGCTCACGTTGCTCAATGATGGGCATGTCACCCACTGAGGACAAAAATGCTCAGGGTGAGGTAGTGAGCTACCTTTTGAGGCAGCTTTTGAACTTGACCATCTTTCATCTAGAAAATAAAAATAAATTTCTTTTGTTTTTACATCACATTACTACATTTCTCAGTATCACTTTTATAGTTAACCTACTCTAGGGTTGTAAGCCAAGGTCTTGTTTTTTCTAGGGGACAAGTTTCTATAGTTCTTACTCTTGCTTTACTGCAGACTTTGGGAGGTTTAGAAATTAGGGGCATAGCACACACCTAGCACCCAATCCGAATATGTATGAAATAGTCCCTTGCCCCCTACTCACATAAGAACCACAGAATCATAGAGTCAGGTGGGACCTCAGAAATCACGTGATGCTGTCTATACCTGGGCAAGAATCTCCGCCAAAACTTCCCTGAGAAGTGGTCATCTACATCTGCTGAAACACTGTCAGAGCCAGCCACTCTACTAGAAGGCAATGAGAAGATGAAGATCATAATTCACCCAGAGGTGGAAGGAAACTCAGATTAAATGATATGCCCAAGCTAACATACGTAGTAAACTTTAGAGGCAGCCTTTGAATCCAAGACTACTGACTCCAAAACCAGCACTCTTTTCACTCGCTGTACCACTCTGGTTTCAAGGTCTTTCCTATAATGAGCTGATATTTACTTCTCTCGAACTTCCACCCATTAGTTGCAGTTCTGCCTTCTAGTTCAAGCAGAACAAGGTATTAGGTTTACATGATTTATTCCACATGACAGCCCTTCAAATACTTAAAGACGGGAATCAAGTTTCCCCTAAATCTTCTCTTTTTTTGTGTGTGTATCTTTTTTTTATTTATTAATTTGTTTGTTTCCTTTTAGTTTACAGGATTCAATTCCACAATTACTTGAATTTCACATTTTGTCCCCTTCTCTCCCCTCCCCCCCATGGCGGCTTATAGTCAAGCATAGGATCTGTAAATACTTTCACATTATACATTGGTCAGGTTATAAGGACGGATTGTACCAGCTGGAATGAAAAATGGTAAGGAGGACATAAAACCAAATAAGAGAACGAAAAAGATCAGGTATTTTGCTTCCACCTGGATATAAACTTAGTTCTTTCTAGTTCTTTCTCTGGATGCACATTTTTCTCTCCATCATGTGTCTTTTGGGATTGACTTATATCACTGCATTGCTGAGAAGAGTCCAGTATATCAAATTGGTCATCACACATACGTTGTGTCTGTAATTGTGTACAAATTTCTCCTGGTTCTACTCTTCTCACTCAGTATCAGTTCTTTTAAGCCTCTCCAGGTAAATATGAAGACTGTCTGCTCCTCGTTTCTTATAGCACAATAGTATTCCATAACATGCATATACCACAACTTGTTCAGCCATTCCCCAATTGATGGGCACCCCCTTAATTTCCAATTCTTTGCCACAACAAATAGAGCTGCTATAAACATTTTTGTACATATGGGTCTTTCTCCCATTTCTATGATCTCTTTGGGATATAACCCTAGGAGTGGTATTGCTGGATCAAAGGGTATGAAAGTATTTATAGCCCTTTGGGCATAATTCCAGATTGCTCTCCAGAAAGGCTGGATCAGTTCACAACTCCACCAACAATGCATTAGTGTTTCAGTTTGCCCACATCCTCTCAAGCATTTGTCATTTTCCTGTTTTGTCATCTTAGCCAATCTGACTGGTGAGATGTGGTACCTCAGAGTTGTTTTGATTTGCATTTCTCTAATCAATAGTGAATTAGAGCATTTCTTCATGTGCTTATAGATAGCTTTAATTTCTTTCTCTGAAAACTGCCTGTTCATATCCTTTGACCATTTATCGATTGGGGAATGACTTGTATTCTTATAAATTTGACTCAATTCTCTGTATATTTTAGAAATGAGTCCTTTGTCAGAGACATAGGTTGTAAAGGTTCTTTCCCAATTTCCCACCTCCCTCTTAATCTTGGTTACATTGGCTTTGTTTGTACAGAAGCTTTTCAACTTCATATAGTCAAAATTATCCATTTTACATTTTATAATGTTCTCTAATTCTTGTTTAGTCATAAAGTCTTTCCCTCTCCACAAGTCTGATAGGTAAACTTTTCCTTGTTTTAGGAGACTGCTTATAGTATCAACCTTTATACCTAGATCATGCACCCATTTAGACTTGACTTTGGTATATGGTGTTAGATAATGGTCTATGCCCAGTTTCTGCCATACTATATTCCAGTTTTCCCAGCAGTTTTTGTCAAATAGTGAGTTCTTATCCCAAAAACCAGGGTCTGGAGGTTTATAAAACAATATATTACTATAGTCATTGACTTCTGAATCTCATTTGCCTAATCTATTCCATTGATCCACTCCTCTATTCCTCAGCCAGTACCAAGTAGTTTTGATGACTGCTGCTTTATAGTACAGATTGAAATCTGTAAAAGCTAGTCCACTTTCCCTAGCATTTTTTTTCATTAATTCCCTTGATATTCTGGACAGTTTATTCTTTCAAATGAATTTTATTACTATTTTTTCTAACTCTATAAAGTAGTTTTTTGGTAAATTAATTGGTATGGCACTAAATATATAATTTAATTTAGGTAAAATTGTCATTTTATTACATTAGCTCAACCCAGCAATGAGCAATTGATATTTTTCCAATTAGTTAGATCTGACTTTATTTGTGTGAAAAGTGTTTTGTAGTTATGATCATACAGGTCCTGGGTTTGTTTTGGCAGGTAGATTCCCAAATATTTTATAATGTCTACAGTAACTTTAAATGGGATTTCTCTTTCAATTTCTTGCTGTTGAATTTCATTGGAAATATATAGGAATGCCAAGGATTTATGTGGGTTTATTTTATATCCTGCAACTTTGCCAAATTTATTGTCTCAAGCAGTTTTTTACTTGATTCTCTAGGATTCTCTAAGTATATCATCATATCATCTGCAAAGAGTGATAGCTTGGTCTCTTCTTTGCCTAACTTGATTCCTTTGATTTCTTTTTCTTCTCTAATTGCTACTGCTAACATTTCTAGTACCAGATTGAATAAGAGGGGTGATAGTGGACACCCTTGTTTCACCCCTGATCTTATGGGAAATGCTTCTAGCTTCTCCTCATTACATATAATACTTGCTGATGGCTTTAAATAGATGCTACCTATTATTTTAAGGAAGGCTCCATTTATTCCTATACTTTCTAATGTTTTTAATAGGAATGGATGTTGTATTTTGTCAAAAGCCTTTTCTGCATCTATTGAGATGATCATGTGGTTTCTGCTAGTTTTATTGTTGATATGATTAATTATACTGATGGTTTTCCTAATATTAAACCATCCTTGCATTCCTGGATTAAATCCTACATGATCAAAGTGTATTATTCTTGAGATAAGTTGCTGTAGTCTTTTGGCTAGTATTTTATTTAGAATTTTTGCATCTATATTCATGAGGGAGATTGGTCTATAATTTTCTTTCTCTGTTTTATCTCTTCCTGATTTAGGTATCAGTACCATATTTGTGTCATAAAAAGAATTTGGTAGGACTCCTTCTTCACTAATTTTCCCAAATAGTTTGTAGAGTATTGGAATCAATTGTACTTTAAATGTTTGATAGAATTCACTAGTGAATCCATCTGGCCCTGGAGATTTTTTCCTAGGGAGCTGACTGATGGCTTGTTCAATTTCTTTTTCTGAGATGGGATTATTTAAGTAATTTACTTCCTCTTCAGTTAATCTGGGCAGCTTGTATGTTTCTAAATATTCATCCATTTCCCTAAGATTGTCAGATTTATGTGTATACAATTGGAAAAAAAATCCTAATTATTGTTTTGATTTCCTCTTCATTGGAGGTAGATTCACCCTTTTCATTTTTGATACTCATAATTTGGTTTTCTTCTTTCTTTTTTTTTTATCATATTGACGAAGGGTCTATCAATTTTGTTGGTTTTTTCATTAAACCAGCTCTTGGTTTTATTTCTTAGCTTAATAGTTTTCTTAATTTTGATTTTATTAATCTCTCCTTTTGTCTTCAATATTTCTAATTTAGTATTTAATTGGGGATTTTGAATTTGTTCTTTTTCTAGGTTTTTTAATTGCATGCCCAATTCGTTGAGCTCCCTTTTCTCTAATTTAATCACATATGCACTCGGGGATATAAAACTTCCCCTAAGAACTGCCTTTAATGCATCCCACAGATTTTGGTATGTTGTCTCATTATTATCATTCTCTTGAATGAAATT
>NW_027185771.1:17390703-17400355 GCF_028583685.1 Petaurus breviceps papuanus
TCTGTCTCTCTCTGTCTCTCTGTCTCTCTGTCTCTCTCTCTCTCTCTCTCTCTCTCTCTCTCTCTCTCTCTCTCTCTCTCTCTCTCTCTCTCTCTCTCTCTCTCTGTCTCTCTCTCTCTCTCTGTCTCTGTCTCTCTCTCTCCAAAAGCCATTCCTCCCTAGATAGGTGGTCAAAGTATATATGAATAAACAATCCCACCCTCAACCCTGCTCCCCCCACAATTGCAAAGACTTAACACCTTGTAAAATAATGCTCCAAATCACTAGTAAGAAAATAAATGAACTTTGAAGTTTCACCTTACACTCAGAAAACTGGCAAAGATATAAAAAAAATAGGATTAGTCAATTCAGGACAGGTTGTAGAAAGATGGGCACATTGGCGCATTGTTGATGCAGCTATGAATTGGTACAGTCACATTCTATAAGGCTCTTTGGAATTTTGCAAATAAGAAACTAAAATGTCTATGCCCTTTGACTAAGAGACTCCAGAGCTAGGTATATACTGCAAAGAAGTCAATAACAGAAAGAAAGGTCATATAGACACCAAAAAATTCATAGTTGCGTTATTTTGCCCCAGTAAAGAATTGGAAACAAAGTGGATGCCTATTGATTGGGGACTGTCCAAATTGTGGGAATGAAAAACAATGACCATAGCTGTTGACACAGTGAATAAAAGAAATGTATAGAATTTTGCAAAGGCTTTCATGAAGTGATGCAAAGTGAAGTAAGCATAGCCAGGGAAACAGTACATACAGTGACCACAACAATGCAAATGGAAACAGCAGAAGCATCACTAGGTGCTATGGTTTGAGAGGAGGGGAGTAGACATAGAAAAAAGAAATCAGCCTTACCAAAGTAGCCTGCCTCTCCTTTGCTAGGGCTGCCTTAGTGTCTAGAGAAGTCTCTTCCTCCAAATTCATTGAAATGTTCATTAACAGTATTTTCTCTGGGAGTTTTCTTTCTGGAGTACAAACTCCACTGGAAAACTGCCAAGAACTAGTCCTAATAGTTAGCTCCTAGATTTTGAAATTGTGCAGTCCTTGGATGATTCTGGGTATAGTAAACAAATATGTGATTTAGAGTTATAAAATTGGGTCCAAATATTCTTTCTGTCATTTAATAGCTTAATAGTTTTTTGTTTTTGTTTTTTGCTTTTTGGAAGGCAATTGGGGTTAAGTGACTTGCCCAATTGTGTCAAGTGTCTGAGGCTGGATTTGAACTCAGGTCCTCCTGACTCCAGGGCTGGTGCTCTATTCACTGCTCCACCTAGCTGGCCCCCCCTTTTTTGCTAGCTTAATAATTTTTAATGGTTTTATATGCAACTATCTTTTTTTATTCTACTGTGTTATGGAAATGCTTGTTTCATTTCATAAATTTAAAATAAAATAAATGATTTTTTAAAAATAGCTAACAATAAAATAAAATGACAACAGGAATAACTAGCATGTATATAATGCTTTGAGGTTTGCAAAGAGCTTGGCTATCATTCTACCTCTCTGGGCCTCAGCTTTCTCATCTGTAAAATAAGAGAGTTAGATTAGATGCACTTTAAGATTGCTTCTAGATATTTGTAAAACCTATATTGGATTGCATACTGCCATTGGGAGGAGAGGGAGGGAGAGAAAATTTAGAAGTCAAGGGATTGTGGAACTGAATGTTGTAAACTAAAAGTAAATAAAGAAATTTAATAGAAAAAAAAGATTGCTTCTAGCTCTGAATCCTATTGTCATAGGGGAGCTGGCCAATGAGGTCCCAGCTCATAGAATATACACAGTATGCTCATTCTGTTGCCAACTCCTGTAGAAGCTTGGTGAACCTGCACCCTGTAAGATATAATGGAAGGGCTCTGTCTCTCTCTCCTTTTGAGCATACACCAATATCCTCTTAACTTTCCTATAGGCTTACTGTGTGATGATGTAAAGACTTTTAGCTGACTGATAAGCTAGAACTTGTGTGCACATAAAAGGCTTGAACAGATGAACTCTCTCATTCCTGGTGGTGAGTGAGGTAAAAACTACTATAAGCAACTTGTTGGGGGACACCCTCATGTGTTAGTGAATACACGGTGCCTTTATTTCTTTTGTCTCCATTGTCTCCATTTATATTTTTTTGATCTTAACTAAATGATGATCGGAGATGGACCAGGTTATGACCTTGTGAGCTTTGAAAGGTCACAAGAGCACCAGTCAGACTGGCAACAACAGTAACTGAGTTCAATGAGGAGTTAGCCCTGGAGAGTAATGTGCTTGACCTTGTCCAGCAATAATTCAACCCAGCAGCAGAAACAGTATGTTTTGTGAGCAAAGGGGCAACTTGTCCATGTGTGTCCCAGAACAAGTGAACCTGGTTGGGGAGAATGTTTTGTAAACACCATTTTAAAGGAGCAATGTGGGAGAGGACAGTTTAATCCCAATTTATATATTTTTCTATTTCAGTCTTTTCTATACCTTTTCAGGAAATACCCCTTTGTAAAAGTTAATTGATATGAACTAGTTAATAGATATTGAGGTGACATTAGCTAACTATCAACAAGGGAGAATCACATTAAATGAGGGCTCATGAACAACAATATTAGAAAACCACGTCCAATTGCTCAGGATTACCCTTAGGATCCTTAGGGGAGTAGTAGTTATTTGATATCTGGGGATCTGACCTGCTGATGAGAATGGGGTTTGGGAAAGTGAACTACAGTCTGTGATACACTATTATTTTATGAACATTATGAAGTAAGGAGGGAAGGAATTATATTGTCCTCATTTTACAAATAAAAAAACCCTGAAGCCCAGAGAGGGAATGTGATCTAACAGAGCATACAGCAAGTTAGTAGCCAGGCCGGAAGCCCAAGCCTCCTAATGCCTAAACCAGAACTCCTTTCCATAGTCCACATATACCTTAGATAGCCAATTTTTGTCTTTTGTTCTTTCAACCAATTTTTACCCTAAAATCTGATACTTTCCTTTTGATATTTATTTTCATTATTATTGATTGGAAGATCATGAATTACTTTTTGAATCATAAACAAAAGATGTCAAAAATACAAATAAATATTTATTTCTAATAAGGGGTAAAAACCTTTATAGAAACTATACACATTTCCTCCTTCCCTCCCTTTCTCCCTCTCTCCCTCTCTCTTCTCCCTTCCTTCCTACTTCCCTTTCTTCCTTCTTTTTTCTATCCCTTTCTTATTCTTTTCTTTATCTATCTTTTTTCTTCCTTCCTCTCTTCCATTCTTCACTCCTCTTTCCCTTCCTCCATCCCCTTTTCTTCTTTCCTTCTTTCTTTCCTTTCTTCTCTCATTTATTTCCCAAATACCACTTCCTCTCTTGAGTAGGTGCCTCTCCTAAGTTCTGTAGAACTCTTTGAGTTTGCATTATTAAACGATTGCTCATGAGCCCCCATTGATGTGCTTCCCATTAACAGTCAGCCAGTAGATACAGTTAGCTAAAAAAAAAAAGTAATTATGAAAATGGAATAGTTAAAACACTAGCTATAAAACATTTCCACATAAACCTATGGTATATTTGTATAATAATTACAATAATAATAATTGTTATTACAATTATGATAATTATAATGATTATATGCATTCATAGTGCTTTACATAGGTAATTTTGTTTGATCCTCATGAAAACTATCTATGCTGTTATCTCCATTTTACAGATGGGGAAACTGAGTCTCAAAGAGTTTAAATGACTTGCTCAGGGTCGCACAACTAGTAAGTGTATGGGACAGGATTTGAACATAAGTCTTCCTGATTCTAAATTCAATGCTCTATCCACTACATAATCTAGGTGCCTAACACAGATAATGAACTCAGATTCAGAGTACAGTAGTAGTGAAGCACACAAAGGGAATGCCTTTGTCTGAGGCAATTTCAGCTCTGTACTTCCAGGACCCAAGATCCTTTTTCTCTTCATGGAGCTCTCATGATATTCCCTTGGATGTAATACTTTTTATTATTATAGCTAGGATCTCAGGGTCTGCTCTTTTTTGCATCTTGACTCTTGATTGCCAAGACTAGTTCCCTCTTGCTTTGAAAATTGTATTTTTCATATTATGAACTTGATCAAATTTAGTGAAATTGAACATTTCCATATAAAAAGAACAAAAAAGGTTATTTGTGAAACTGTGAATCTCTGTTGTATATAGTTTAATTTTTTAAAGTATGTAACAAATTTAGAATTGCTTCCAAAGCTATCCTGTTTGCTTGTCTCCCTCCCAAGCTTCCATGCTTTGTTAGTCCTCTAAAAACATCATTGGGCATTACATTGATCAGAGTTAAGTCTTTCAAAATGGTTTATTTTTGCAATGTTGTGATTATTATATAAACTATTTTCCTGATTTTGTTCACTTCACTTTGCATTAGTTCACAAAATTTTCCTCAAGTCTCTAAATCCTTCCCCTTTATAGTTTGTATGGTACAATGATATTCCATTGTCTTTATATACCTTAATTTTGCAGCCATTCCCTAGCAAGGATGGGGAAATTGCAGCCTTGAGACTACCTGTGGCCCTCTAGGTCCTCAAGTATGACCCTTTGACCGAGTCCAAGTTTTACAGAACAAATCCTTTTATTAAGAGGATATCCTGTTGGTTTCTAGTTCTTCGCTGTAACAAAAAGTATTGCTATGAATATTTTTGTACATAAGAGTCCTTTTCCTCTTCGAGGCCTATGTCTAGCATTGATATAGTGGGTCCAAGAGAAGACAGAGTTGAATTATTTTTGGTAACTATACAGTTACACCTGTGAAAAGGTCTCCTTGAATATGCCGAGGAGAACAATGGGGAATACTACTGAAACAGCTCAGCAAACCTTCCCACAAGACAGAAATCACTGCCAGGTTCAACTTTGACAAAGAGAAAACAGAATTTACACTTTTATCACTACTTTGGGAAGTTATGGAATATAAACCAATAAGATTCCTTTTCATATCACTTAAGAGCTCCCAGCTAGAAGATTCCCAGTAATTCACAATACAGAACCTATTTTCTCTCACTCATTCTGTCTCTGACTGTCTCTCTGGCTCCATCTCTCTCTGTCTCTGTCTCTGTGTCTTACACTGTCTCTGGCTGGTTGTCTTCCTCTTCCCCCCCACCCCCAGTCTCATCCTCTCTCTGTCCCTCCCTTCCTCCCTCTCCTTTCATCTCTTACTCTAATTCCCTCTTTCCTTCTCCACATCCTTCCCTCCCTTTCTCTATTTCCCTCCCTCTCTCACTCTTTCTCTTTTCCTGCCTGTCTCTGTGTCTCTCTGTCTTTATCTGTCTCTTGCTGCTCTCTTTTTGTCTCTGTGTCTGTCTCTCTCAACAGTCACCACCCCTCCACCCCTCAACTTTTCACCCATCCTGAGCAAATCAGAACAACTGTGAATAATCACATTTTCATCTGTTGTCAGCTTTAATTACTAATTCAACAGAAATGCAAACAAGCCTTTAGATAAGCCTCACACTGTAGATTTGATATCTCTCCCAAGCTAGGAGAGAAGGAAAGAAGGGTAGGCAAATTATTGTTCAGTAGCTTCAGTTCTCTTGATTGGCTTGGTGTCAGGTCGAAGCCCTGCTTGGGGTGGGCAGAGGTGGCAGTGGGGGGTGGCTAGGAGCTGGAAGGATACCCACTCCATTTTTGCTCAAAACTCAAGTACAAGATGTCTGAGTTCACCTTTGAGCCTACACACATCTTGGCTTCTCATGAGATTTCTCCTTCAAGATAAGGAGACAATAACACTGGCTCTTTATGACATAATTCCTTCTAGTTAATGGATAAAAGCAAACTAAGATTTCTCTCCTGTCTCAAAGACTTCTTCTCAGCCTCTCTCAATTCTTTGGTAGAGGTAGTTGCTGTATATAGGATATCAGATCATTATTAAAAAAACTTTCCGCAAAGATTTTTTTCCTGATTATTTGGCTCCCTTCTAATTTTAACTATATTGATTTTGTTTATGCAAAAATTTTCAATTTCACATAATAAAATTATCTAATCTCCTGTAACCCTCTCTAAACCTTATTTGGTTAAGAACTCTTCACATAGCCATAATTATGAAAAGTACCTCCTTTTTTATTCCTCTAATTTGGGATGTAACCCTTCATATAGTTTATGAATCATGGATCTATTTGGTTCTTGTTGTAGATTATGGTGTGAGATATTTGTTTACATACAAGTTCTACCAAATCATTTTCTATTTTTTTCCTAGCAGCTTTTTGTAGAATAATGAGTCCTTACCTCGGTAGTTGAAATCCTTGAGTTTATTGAACATTATGCTCATATGTTAATTTCCTTCTGGATCTTGTATACCTAATCTGTTCCACCAGTCAACTGTCCTTTTTTAAAAAAAAAAAAAAAGCATTGCCAAATAGTTTTGATAATTACAACTTCATAGGTAGCAATACAAGTACATTAAGTATATTAAATATATTAAATAGTAAAGTCTGAGATTTGGTACTGCATGGCCCCTTTCCTTCCCATATTTAGTCATTTTGAGATTTTTGACCTGATGGTACTATTGCTTAAGGTTTTAAAGTTTACCAAGAGCTTCCCTTATAAAAGCATTAAGTGCTAAATGAATGTGCAGGGCAGCTAGAAGACTAAGTGGGCCTGGAGTCAGGAAGATCTGAATTCAAATTTGGTCTCAGAGAATTGCTAGGTGTATCACCCTGGGTAAGTCACTTTACCCTGTTTGCCTCATTTTCCTTTCTCATCTGTAAAATGAACTGGAGAAGGAAATGACAAGCCACTCCAGTATTTTTGCCAAGAAAACCCCAGATTGGGTAACAAAGAGTCAGACACGACTGAAATGACTCAACAAGAGCAACAATGTACAAATGGGAGGTAATATCGGAGGAACCTTGTAAGTATTCTATAACTCAATTACCAGTTAACCCTTAAGAGTCAGGCATTAAAGATAGATTGAACTAAAATATCTCACCCTACTGGCTAGTTTTTAGTAAACCAGAAAATTTAATTAGCCAGCACATCTTGGAGAGGTTATCTCCCCAATAAAACTAATATCTAGGAATAGTGGGAGAAGGGGAGAGTTCAGGTGGAGCATTTATACCCGTTTCTTTAGTATGATGGACATGGTGAAAATAAGGGAGTGCTGGATTCAGAACCAGAGGTTGCAGTTCTTTTATTTACCCCCTGTGTGAGCGTGAGTAGATCCTTGAACTTGTCTGGCCTTTATTTCTCTCATCTGAAAAATGATTAAGTTGGGCTAATCCTATAGTTATTTTTAACTTTAATTTTCCACTTGAAAGAGCCCATTATGCCAATTTCCAGACAGTCTTTCCTGTTCTCTAGCGACTTGACTGCCAAATCATTAAGGATATTTGGTGGTTTGGGAGTCTTCCAATTGGCACGTTAATGAACTACTGTCCCTCCTCACCTACTCCTACACAGCAGAGAAATTTGTAATTTTACCTCCCTTGAGATTAACTTATTTAGACTCAGGGCCTAACTAGCTTAGTTGTTAAGTTATTAATTAAGGCTCTCTATGCCTTCCTCACTGACCCAAGAAGCAACAGGCTTATGTTGCCCAAACTCTGGGAGCAGCACTGTGGTGGAGTGAGAAATCCACTAGAATCGAAGTCCCAAGGTCTGATCCAGCTGAGATCATTACAGCCCTGTCCCGTTATAGTGATAGTGATATTTCATCTGATGGCTACCAGAGGGCAATCAGTATGGGGAAGGAACTGGGGACCACAACATACAAGTATTCTTTGATTGAACTAGGATATTAGGGGCTGGGGGGGAGGGATATTTGAGCAGGGAACCTCTGATCAATTGTTAATGGAATTATAGTCAGACAGTTAACAAGCATTTATTAAGTATTTACTATGTATGCTAAGTTCTGGGGATGCAAAGAAAGGCCAAAACTTCCCCACCCTCAAGGAGTTCAAAGTCTGATGGGTAGCCAACAGGCAAACAGAGGTATATACGAGGCTCAAGAAGAACGAAGTATGAACCTGGCCTTATACACTTAGTAGTTCTGTGGTCACAGGCAAATCATTTCACCCCAGTGAGTCTCATTTTCCTTCTCTGTAAAATAGGTATAATAACAACACTTACTTCACAGCATTGCTGTGATAATGCTTGTAAAGTGCTAGAGCTGGATTAAATGTGAGCTACTGTTGTAATTATTGGTTCTCTTCCATATGGCTAAATATCAAGGTGGACTTTGAATCAATTATACAAGTGGCAGGAGATAGAGATGGCCAGAGGGCTATCTTCATGTGGGAAAAGGAGCGTGTACAGAGAGCAGGCAGTTTCTGTGGTCAGAGTGACTGGGTTGGTGATGAGAGAAAACAGTATTAAATAGAGAGTGAGTGTGACAGGAGAAAACATGCTGAATGTAATAAGGAAGGGAAGTCAGTGATTGCGGGAGGCTAGAATGAATGTTCTAGAGGTGGAAAGCTGACCATGGGATGGTGGCTGAATGGGAATGAGTGCCCACAGGGCCCAGCCCAGCTGGCTTGTGACATTGATCAGGACTGAGTAAGAAAGAGGCCATTTCATTGGGGTGAGTACCTTAACCTGACAAAATCGTAAGAATGGGAAGCACCAAAAATGGCATCACTTTATACTTTCTACTATTCTTTGCTTGCTCCTCTCAAATGCACTCATTCTGTAACATTATGCTTGAATTGTATGCAGTGGTATCCTATCACCCTAATAAACTGTCAGTTGTTTGGAGGCATCCCTATTCAGGTATAGGTTGGATTAGATTACCTTTTCCAACAGTGAGATTCTGTGATTTCATAAATAAAACATCCCCTTCCATGGCCATATGGCAATCATGCATCCCACTTCAGGAAATTTCATTGATACTGATGAGATCAAATGTGGTCTCTGGTTTATCCTCTTTGCAGCTGGCATATTGTGCCAGGCCTGGAGTCAGGAGGACCTGAGTTCAAATGTGGCCTGAGACATGTACTAGCATGGTAATCCTGGGCAAGTTACTTAACCTTGGTTGCCTCAGTTTCCACATCTGTAAAATAAACTGGAGAAGGAAATGGCAAATCACTCCAGTATCTTTGCCAAGAAAACCCCAAATGGGATCATGAAGAGACAGATACCACTGTAATGGCTGAACAGCTCATTCTCTTTAGTACTTCTCCGTGCAATGTTCTAATTTTCTCACTTCTAAGGTGCCCTCCCTTTCACAATTCCATTCTATGATTTTACATATGAAATAGAGAATTGTGATCGAGGTTCAGGTGAGAAAGAAGTGAGAATGGAAACCTACTTGTAAAAAATGTAAATTACTTTTAATTCTGCTTTCATACCTCAGTTAAGGCTTGACTATTAGTCAAGTGTCATCAGATGGAAGAATTACCAAATAGTTTACAGGGGTGGGGAATCTGTGGCCTTGAGGCCACATATGGCCCTCTAGGTCCTCAGGGGTGGCCCTTCAACTGAATCCAAACCTCACAGAAGAAATCACCTTAATAAAAGAATTTGTTCTGTAAAACTTGGACTCAATCAAAAGGCCGCACCCAAGGACCTAGAAGGCCACATGTGGCCTCAAGGCAGCACGTTTCCCACCTCTGGTTATTAGCTCTCAGTACAGAGAAAGGCACAGTCTTTTTCTTCGGCTCTATGAAGACTTCCATCCAGCCCATCTGAAGGGCTTAGATCACACACACACACACACACACACACA
>NW_027185771.1:17400365-17415752 GCF_028583685.1 Petaurus breviceps papuanus
ACACACACACACCCATCTGAAGGGCTTAGATCATACACACACACACACACACCATCACCCTCACCTCAGCCCAGGTAAGGCATAACTGCTATCTGCCTTTTGAGAGCAAAGCCTCTCTGGGGGGAAAGGTGAGGGTGGGGATGGGGGTAGGGTAGGGGGAAAGTGTCCTCTTTGTTCACCTCCAAAGAAGGTGGTTTGGAAACATTTTGACCTATGCCAGAAACAACCTAATATCTCTGATTACATGTAATTCCTGATGCCATAGGATCTTACATTCTAATCACAACACCTGGTCAGCATTAAGTAGGCTGATTTTACCCAACAAAGGCAAAAAAGATTTTGAGAGCCTCAGGTAAGCACAAAAGACAAGTTGACAAAAAGCAGAGGAAGGACAAATAAATTAGAAACCAAAAAAATGCATAAAAATTGTAAATATAACCAACAGCTGGTTCTTTGAAGAGGCTAATAAAATCAATAAACTTTTAACTAATCTGATTAAAAAGGTCTAAAATCAAATCAACAAAATAGCAAATACTTTTTCTTTCCTGCTGTGTCTAGAGAATAAAGACGAACAATGCATGTCATGGAAGCCATAAAGTGAACCAGGAGGAGGGAGGGAATGGGATACCTTCCCTTCCCCCCACCCTACCCTGCTCCTACCATCTCCTTTATAGATGCCCATGTGGTCACTGGGGGGTACCTTGTCTTGTTCTGTTCTGTTTTGTCCTCAGTTTCAGGTGCTCAAGAGTATTCCTACCTTCCCCAGGAGGTGGAGCCACAGAGACATTGGAGCCAATATTCCAAGGAAGCTGCTGCTACCAACTTGGCATCCAGGCCCTGAGAAGCTAAGAAGCTTGTGTATCAAGTCCAAGGGAGGGGTTTTATACTTGGAGGGATTTAAGATAAATAATTTGTATATTGCTTTTTAGTGTGCTTTGTACTACGCAAATCAGTCCTGTTGATGCAATTTTGCAAGCTGCATTTGTTGCATGCTTGACTGATACTTTCTGCATATAAGTATTGATATATTTTTAAAATTTAATTTAATTTTTTAATTAATTTGTTTGTTTCCTTTTAGTTTGCAGGATTCAATTCCACAATTCCTTGAGTTTCACATTTTGTCCCCCTTCCTCCCCTCCTCCCCATGGCGGCATATAGTCAAGTATAGGATCTGTAAATACTTTCACATTAAACATTAGTCAGGTTATAAAGACATTGTACTAGATGGAATGAAAAATGGTAGAGGACATAAAACCAAATAAGAGAAGGAAAAAGATCAGGTATTTTGCTTCCACCTGGATATAAACTTAGTTCTTTCTAGTTCTTTCTCTGGATTCACATATTTCTCTCCATCATGAGTCTTTTGGGATTGACTTATATCACTGCATTGTTGAGAAGAGTCCAGTCTATCAAAGTTGGTCATCACATATACGTTGTGTCTGTAATTGTGTACAAATTTCTCCTGGTTCTACTCTTCCCACTCAGCATCAGTTCATATAAGCCTCTCCAGGTAAATATGAAGACCGTCTGCTCCTCGTTTCTTATAGCACAATAGAATTTCATAACATGCATATAACACAATTTGTGGTAGCCATTCCCCAATTGATGGGCACCCCCTTAATTTCCAATTCTTTGCCACCACAAAAAGAGCTGCTGTAAACATTTTTGTACATATGGGTCTTCCTCCCACTTCTATGATCTCTTCGAGATATAACCCTAGGAGTGGTATTGCTGGGTCAAAGGATGGAAGTATTTACAGCCCTTTGGGCATAATTCCAGATTGCTCTCCAGAAAGGCTGGATCAGTTCACAACTACACCAGCAATGCATTAGTGTTCCAATTTGCCCACAACCTCTCCAGCATTTGTCATTTTCCTGTTTAAGTATTGATATGTTGATACATTCTGCATTACCTAGTCCTGACCAAGTACTAATAGATCTTCTCATGTGAGAAATTTGGCATCACTATATTAATACTAGCAAGTAGAAATCCATTGATCTTTGGCATTCAAACTGACCACAAACAGTCACAAACAGTAGGCAGGCTTTATCCTGGGCCAGTGGTGTGTTGGTAAATGTTTAACAACTGGCTTCCCCCACAAAAAAGTACCCATGATATTCTTTTAAGCCTAATCAGCATTGTTAACATTTTTATATTACTTTCTCAAGTCTAGTAGATCAACAGAACAATAAATCAAGCTCTGATTTGTAGTGGTTTCTAAGGTATAAATTCTCTCTCTCTCTCTCTCTTTTTTTTTTTTTTTTTGCTTTTTGGAGGGCAATTGGGATTAAGTGACTTGCCCAAGGTCACATGGCTAGTTTTTATGTTGTGTCTGAGGTCAAATTTTAACTCAGGTCCTCCTAACTCCAGGGCCGGTGCTCTACTCACTGTGCCACCTAGCCGCCCCTAAGTTATAAATTCTTGCACTAAAAAGTTAACTCCCAGGAACAGGTTTGAGCTGACTCCAGCATGGTCATATACTTGGGCCCCCTTCTTTCTCTCTCCATTCTCTTTCTTGGTTACCTTCCATGAGTTTAATGATTATCTCCATGCAAATTACTCCTATGTGTAAATATCCAGCCCTAGTCTCCTTCCTAAGCTGCAGTCCTGTAGGCCATCTGCCTATCATCCACTGTGGGCTTTCAGCATAGGGCTGATGTGTAATGTCCCACGTTCCCCTCTATTTTCGGGAGGTGTGAAAAGCCTGGACACAAAGAACCGTTTCATACAAGGCACAGCTCCTGTTCCATAAAGGGCCTTGAGACATTTACATTAATGGTCCTCAAGTCAAGCCTGATTATCTAGATGCAAGTACAATAACTACTGGGCTGTTACATATTATCTGGCTGAAGATTATTTTAAGCCAGGTGTTCTTATCCTGAGATCTATAAACTTAAAAACATATTTTGACATGTTCTTTTCAATATAATTGGTTTTCTTTGTAATTTTACACATTTCATTTTGTTCATTTAGCAACATGATTTGGAGAAGAGATCCATAGCCTTCATCAGACTGTCAGAGGGTTCCACAACACAGAAAAAAGGGTAAAAACCTCCTTTCTTGGCTGTTTCGTTAAATGTTTGCATAAGCAGGTTCAATGCCAAGAAGAGGGGTGTATGTGTAATGATGTAGTCTTATACCTGCTCCCTCTGTAATCTGCCCTTCTGATCTGAGATTAATCAAGTCAATATATATTACTGAAAGAACACAGAGTAGCATACATAGGTGCTCATAGTGGTTCTGAGGAGGAATCTACCTAAACCCTCATTGGGCATGTCTCTCCAAAGTAACTCAAGTCTTTTGCTTGTCATCTACTTTGGAAAGGTATACATCAGGTTTGATAGTGAAGGTAGCAAGTCCAGAGCTACACTTTACCAAGTACAGTGTTAGGGTAAGAAAAGTCAGGGCTTTAGGGGATTGCCCTTTAAGAATGTCCAGGGATGGGTGGAACTAGCTAGAACAGATTTTTGAGATTTACCCCATTCTACCTCTCCCTTTCTCTTTCTCCCAGTACATTCCTCTCTCACACACCTTAATTTTATTTTTTAGATATCATCTTTTCATATTCGATTCACTCCTGTGTCCTCTGTCTATGTATATTCCTTGAAACTACCCTACTAATGAGAAAGGTCTTAAGAGTTACACATATCATTTTCTGATGGAGGAATGTAAACAGTTTAAACTCATGAAGTCCCTTATGATTTCCCTTTTCTGTTTATCTTTTTATGCATCTCTTGAGTCTTATATTTGAAAGTAAAATTTTCTATTCAACTCTGGTCTTTTCATCAAGAATGCCTGAAAGTCATTGAATATCTCATTGAATTAACCTCACTGAATATCCATTTTCCCCGCTGAAGGATTATATTAATTTGGCTGGGTAGGGGATTATTGGGTTTAATTCTAGCTCCTTTGCCCTCTGAAATATCTTATTTCAACATCCTTTAGTATAGAAGGTGCTAAATCTTGTGTTATCCTGACTGTGGCTCCATGATACTTGAATTATTTCTTTCTGGCTGCTTGCAACATTTTCTCCTTGCCTTGGAAACTCTAGAATTTGGCTATAATATTCCTGACAATTTTCATTTTTGGATCTCTTTCAGGAGGTTATTGTTGGATTCTATCGATTTCTATTTTACTCTCTGGTTCTAGAATATCACGGCAGTTTTCCTTGACAATTTCTTGAAAGACGATGTCTAGGCTCCCTTCTTGATCATGGTTTTCAGGTAGTCCAATAATTTTGAAATGATCTCTCCTGGATATGTTTTTTTAGGTCAATTGTTTTTCCACTGAGATATTTTACATTGCCTTCCATTTTTTCATTCTTTGGTTTTATTGTTTTTTTTTTTTTAATTTCTTACGAAGTCATTAGTTTCCATTTGCTTCATTCTAATTTTTAAGGAATTATTTTCTTCAGTGAGTCTTTGGATCTTCTTTTCCATTTGGCCAACTTTTCTTTTAAAGGCATTCTTCTCACCTTTGTATTTTTGGATGTCTTTTACCATTTGGCCTAGTCTGATTTTTTGTTTTTTGTTTTTCCTTTTCTGAGCTGATTGATTTATTTAATTAAATTTTATGTTTATTTTTAGTTTACATAATTCATTTCCACAAGATTTTGAGTTACATATTTTCTCCCCATCTTTCCCCTACCCACCACCCCTAAACAGAAATCCCACTGTAGATCCCCTTCCCCAATCTGCTCTCTCCTATATCCTCCCCCAAACCCCCTCCAACTTTCCAGTAAGTCAAGATGGATCTCTATACCCCAGTGCCTGTATCTTATTTCCAAGTTGCAGGTAAAAATAATAACAATATATTTTTTAAACATTTGATTTTAAAACTTTGAAATCCAGATTCTTTCCCTTCCTCTCTCGTCATCAAACCCTTACTGGGAAGATAGGCAATTCAACATAGGCTGTACATGAGTATCTAAGCAAAACATTTCCATAGTGGATATATTGTGAAAGACTGACTATATTTCCCTCCATCCTATCCCACCCCCACTTGTTCTATTCTCTACTTTGACCCTATCCCTTTTCAAAAGTGTGTGCTTCTAACTTCCCTCCCCCTCCAACTTGCCCTCCCCTCCATCATCCCCCCTCTTATCCCCTTCCCCCCTACTCTCCTGTAGGGTGAGATACCCTATTTACTGTGTATGTTATTCTCTCCCTAAGCCAAATTCAATGAGAGTAATGTTGACCCGTTCCCTTTTGCCTTCCTGTTCTTCCATCCATTGTAACAGTTTTCCCTTGCCTATTCTATATGAGATAATTTACCCCATTCTCTCTCTTCCCATTTCCTCTCATTATATTCCTCTCTCACCTCTCAATTCCACCTTTTAAGTATAATCCTTTCCTATTCAATTGGTCCTGTGCCCTCTGTCTATGTATACCTGTACACATATATACACACACTCACATAAGTATTCATTGCCATATACCCTCCTATAGAGACATATATGTATGTATGTATACACACACATTTCTATTCCATTCAACTATTCTCATACTGAGAAAAATTTCATAATTTACAATTATCATTTTACATGTAGACATGTAAATATTTCAACTTTGATAAGTTCTTTATGATTTCTTGTCCCTGTTTACCTTCTCATGCTTCTCTTGCTTCTTGTATCTGAATGTCAAATTTTCTATTCAACTCTGGTTTTTTCATCAAGAATACTTGAAAGTCCTCTATTTCATTGAATGACCATATTTTCCCCTGAAACACAATACTCAGTTTTGCTGGGTAGGTAATTCTTGGTTTTAGTCCCAGCTCCTTTGCCCTCTGGTATATCATATTCCAAGCCCTTCGATCCCTCAGTGTAGAAGCTACCAGATCCTGTGTTATCCTGATTGTGTTTCCACAATATTCAAATTGTTTCTTTTTGGCTGCTTGTTATATTTTCTCCTTGATCTGGGAACTCTAGAACATGGCTATAATATTCTTAGGAGTTTTCTTTTTGGGATCTTTTTCAAGAGGTGATCAGTGGATTCTTTCAACTTCTATTTTCCCTCTGGTTCTAAAACATCAGGGCAATTTTCCTTGAGAATTTCTTAAAGAATGATTTATAGGTTCTTTTTTTGATCATGGCTTTCAGGTTGTCCAATAATTTTTAAATTATCTCTCCTGAATCTATTTTCCAGGTTAGTGGTTTTTCCAATGAGATATTTCACATTGCCTTCTATTTTTTCATTTGTTTGGATCTGTTTAATAGTATCTTGATTTCTCATAAAGTCACTAGCTTCCATTTGCTCCAATCTAATTCTGAAGAAATGATTCTCTTCAGTGAGCTTTTGAGATTCTTTTTCCTTCTGGCAAATTTGACTTTTTAAGGCATTCTTTTCCTTGTTGGCTTTGTGAGCCTCTTTTGCCATTTGAGTTAGTCTATTTTTTAAGGTGTTATTTTCTTCAGTCAGGTTGTTGACTCTCTTTTCATGATTTTCTTACATCTTTCTCATTTCTTTTCTCAATTTTTCTTCCACTTCTCTTACTTAGTTTTCGAAATCCTTCTTAAGCTCCTCTATGGCCTGTAACCAATTCATATTTTTTCTTGAAAGCTTTTGGTACAGGAGTTCTTCCTTCATTGTCTTCCTCCTGCTCTATGCTTTGCTCCTTTTTGTCCCCCCAAAAGGAATCTAAGGTTTGACTGCTGTGCTTGCTTTGCTTCCTTTGCTTGCTCATGTTGTCACTCAATTACTTGACTTTTGAGCTTTTTACCACAGTAGAAGTCTGCTTCCAGAGAGGAGAGCTTTGTCCCAAATCACAGGGGTTTTCTCAGCTGCCAGAGCTATTAGGAGGGCACCATCTCTACAGCCACCACAGGCTCTGGCTCACTGGTCACACACCTCAGGACCACTGCCCAAGACCATAATCCAGATCCAGGCAGGTTAAAGCAAGAGGAATTACCCTCTGAATGATTGCTTGCTCCCCTATTATCTGCAGGCCAGGAATGGCCACATGGCAGGGGGCAGAGGCCGAACAACATTCCCAGACCCCCTGTTCCCAAAGTCCATAACTCTCATTTTGTCTTTGGCATTTATGGATTGATAACTCTGGAAACAGCCACAACTGTTGGTGATCCACTCTCCAGAAGTCCCTCCATCCACGGCTGGTTGGGGCGCCCTGAGGCTAAAACCACATGCTCAAGCGGGGCTGGGCTCTGCTCCAAGCATTCTGCGATGGACCCTTCCTGTCTCCCTGCCGGGCTGCCTTCAATTAGAGGTTTGTTTCTCTCTGTCACTTTGTGGGTTCTGTAGCTCTAAAGTTTGTTTAGAGTCATTTTTTATAGGTATTTGAGGTGATTATGAGGGGAGGGCAGGGAGTTTTCTTGCTTTAGCACTGGCATTTTGGTTCTGCCCATCGTCTGTTTTTTTAAGATGTTATTTTCTTTGGTATTTGTTTGTGTCTCCTTTAACAAGCTGTTTACTTGTTTTCCATGATTTTCTTGCATCACTCTCATTTCTCTTCTCAGGCTTTCTTCTACATGTCTTACTTGATTTCCAAAATCCTTTTTGAGTTCTTCTATGGTCTGAGACGAATTCAAATTTGTTTGATTGTTTTTTTGTGGGTTCTACTCCTCTAGAATTTGTTTAGTCTGTTTTTTAAAGGTATTTAGAAGAGTTTGGGGAAGAGATCAGGCAAGTCCCTGCCTTTACCCCACCATGTTGGCTCCACCCTCACAAGTCACGACAAAGAAAAGAAGCAAAGGGAAAGATGGAATGATAGAAAGTCATGGCTGGACATTGAATTCTTGATAATAAAAGCATGTGATGGCATGATCTAGGGTATGACTTTCCCTGTGAGTAGATAAAATGGGAGGGAGAAATAGCTCATGGGATTTGAAGAGATTGAGGAGTTGGGAAACTAGAGTATTTGAGAGAACACGAACATGTATGTTGATGCCCCCTAGTCAAAGGCCAAGATTTAGAATGGAGAGGAATACTCTTTGAGGAAAGTGGGAAAATGGACTGGAGGAAGGTAGATAGTTGCCACCAGGATCTTGGTTGGGAGATACATTTGTAGAGCCTAAACACCAGAAGAAGAAAAGCTATTGAATAATGGTTGCAGAAAGAACATATAGAGAAAATTTTAATTGATGGAGCCACAAGTGTGACAGACACTGTGGCAGTCACAAGATGTCAGAGGGGGTGCACGTGACCTCTGAGGGGCAGGAGCTTGGGGATGTGGAGGCCGACTCTGTCGGGCCAAAAGGGCTGACATGGCAATGAGCGCAGGGCCGTGGAAGCCGACTCTGCCAGGTTGGGAAAGGCCAATGTGGCACTGAATGTGCATTATCAACACGGACTCCTCTTAACACATACTTGTTTGCCCTGCACTCGGGAGAGTGCACGATTGGCTCCCACATGGCATGTGACAGAAAGAAGAATGATAAGGATATTAGGGAGAAGGCAAGGGGAGGCTCCCCCTCCCCTCTGTTCCACTCTCTCTGTCCCACGGTTCCGTTCTGCTTTGTTCTGATGGCCACACTGTTAAGATGTAACTGAATAAAGAGCAGCCTCACTTGGCAACCTCCGTGTCCTTGGGTGTTCTGTGGGGGTAAGTTCTTCTTGGAGACAAGAAGCCAGAGACCTTCGAAGTCCGGGAATAAGGTAAGACAAGGCCGGAGCTGGGAAGGAGAGCCCAGCAGCTGGCGCCCGAACAGGGACCTATATAAGGATCTATATAAGGACCTATATAAAGGGACCTATATAGGGACCTATCTATATAAGGGCCTTGTTTGGAAGACCCCCACAGCCTTACTTAAGCTTAGAAGCCTTAAGTAGGAAGCTGGAGGGAATAAAGACAACATGGGTCAGGCTTTGCACCTCCCAGTTGTTAAACCCACCTACACGGAAGTTTATGCGAGGCAGATTTATAACCTAGTAAAGAACAAGGGGACAAAAGCGAAACAAAAGGATTGCCAAAGATTTGTAGAAATTATCTGGAGAACATCCCCTTGGGTGGAATATACTGGCCTAGATATACAGAGATGGGTTGTAATTGGGAACCAGCTAGCATCCTATGATAAGGACAATCCAGGGCAGATTAGGGACTTAGATTTCATGATTATACTGTCTGGTAAAAGCGTCCATTTACGGACCCATCCCCCTGATCAATGTGCCCCAAGAGTCTCAGATGGGGGAGTCCCTCCTAGGAGAAAGTACTAGTTCTAGTGAAGAGGAGGCAGAAGATTTGGTACATGATAGTACCACTGAGAAGAGGGCTAAAAAAAAGGGGCCGAAGGGAGTGCCAGAAATTTATCTGCCACTAGATACTTTCTCACAGTACAAAAAGGAAGAAGAGACAAAACAGGTCAATCAGACAAAACAGGATGAGAAAGTACAGCCCCCTGATAAGGAAGAGAACAAACTTTGAAAACAAGTGGAGGTGCTCACAACAGCTTTAGAGAACTAATGTGAGCTGCTTCCTCCCCCAGTGCCCAGTCCTCTGCCTCCGCCTCCTCCTCAGTTCCCATCCTTTCCTGGGGGGGTGGCACAATACTGACACCTAGCGGATGTACTAGGCCTAACCTAGTGGCAGCTTCTTAGGAAGAGGCTGTTTTTGCTGGGGAGGACTTGACTGAATGGGACCCGGTCCTAATGCCTGTTAATTTGAATGATCCTGGTCGGGAGTACACTCCTGTGCCTTTCAAGTTGTTAAAAGACCTGAAGCAGGCTTGTACTGATTACGGACCGAATTCACCCTTTGTGATTCAGATTTTGACTAATTGGGTCACTCGCATCGCGTGTACCCCTGGAGATTGGGAGGCTTTAGCTACTGCATGCCTTACCCCTGGTCAGGCATTGATATGGAAAGCTAAGTGGCACAAGGAATGTAAGCCGAATTAATTCGGCGTAATGCTGTGCCCGATCCAGAGGAAGCGCCACTCGAATGGGAATTACAAAGAGAGAATGTTGGAGTTACTGGAGTAGGAGGACCTCAGATTGCTGAAAAGTCAAAACAATTGTTATTGTGGGCAGTAGAGGATAAAGAAGGAATCTTTCAACCATTAGTTATAACAGGGCTGTCCTCTTCCCTCTGGGAATGGGACATTATGGAAGGAATGGGAATTTACCTGCAATCAAACTGGTTGGGGCCACCGCGATGTTAGCGCTGCCCAAATTGAAATGGCTCCCGCATAAATATTCCTGGGTGGAGCAGTGGCCCCTATCAATAGAAAAGCTAACAGCCTTACACCATATAGTGGAGGAGCAATTACAGGCTGAACATATAGAACCTTCATTCAGCCCATATAACTCCCCTGTGTTTGTTATAAAGAAAAGGAGTGGTCAGTGGCGGATGCTCACTGATTTAAGAAAGATTAATGACCTCTTACAACCTATGAGAGCACTTCAACCTGGATTACCTTTACCTAATATGGTTCCAGAAGGATATAGAGTAATGATTATAGACATAAAAGATTGTTTTTATTCTATTCCTCTACATCAAGAGGATAGAGAAAAATTTGCCTTTACTGTTTCTTCAATTAATTTGCAGTCACCTGCTAGGAGGTATAAGTGGAAGGTATTACCACAAGGCATGGCAAACAGCCCCACCTTATGCCAATGGTTTGTAGATCAGATTCTGCAACCTATACGGTTGGGACATCCAGAAGTTGTCATTATACATTACATGGATGATATATTATTGGCTACAGAGAAACAGGAAAAGCTACAAACAGTTTTAAAGGAGGTATTACAAGCCTTGTCTGAACAAGGGCTAATAGTAGCCCCAGAAAAAATACAGTCAGAGCCTCCTTTTAAATATTTGGGATATGTTTTAACTGATGCTGTTGTGAGGAAAGAGGCCCCAGAGATACAGCCCCAAAAACATAAGACCCTCAATGATTTCCAACGCTTAGTGGGGAGCATACAGTGGGTTAGGACCACTGTGCTGTAGCAGCAAGCACCCCAAGCGTCCTCAGGGTTTGCCACCCATACAGGTTCTTGGATCTGCTTTGTTAAAGGAAAGCAACTCAAAATGGGTTAACAAGCTTACTTTAATCAGTCAGGCATATATCGTTTACCTTGTTCAGGGGAAAAAGGTCAGCACCCCAAACTTCAAAATATACAGACAGAATTATCAAGACATTAACAGATCAAGTAGACAGCTTTCCAAACTGTCCAACCATTACATCCATACCCAGTCAACATCTGGGTTTCCACATCTGGGTTTTTCAAAGCCGGGGGGGGGCGGGAGAGCCCTGGACAACGGCTTCCCAGAATACAGATCAAATCACAGAACACTTCTCAAAGTGAGTCCCAAAACAAAGCTACACATCAGGGCTTATATAGCCTTCTCCTGGCTCAGAGAATGTAACAACCTTATTGACTCACTGGCCAATCAAGAAGTAACTACTGAAAAACAAGCCTCCCTCCCCAGGCGTCAGGTGCATTTTAGCCTAGGGGCAGGGAAGATCTTCCAAATTTGCATTCCCATTACATGTGCCAATTCCTCCATCCATGATGGCACCTTTATATGATTTGTTAAAAGGAGATTCCGACCTGAGGTCCCCTAGGAGTTGGACTCCTGACTTTAACAGCTTTTTCTCAGATCCAGAAAGCTTTTGGGGCCTCCACAGTTAGATTGAGGGCAGGGGAATCTTGTACTTGCCTACAAGATGAGCCTGTTTGGAGCAATCTTTCAGAGTCATGGAATTATTGAATGGATATATCCTAAATATAGTGGAAAAACTTTGGTTCCTAAATTAGAACTTATAAAGGAATTTGTCACGGGGGTGATATAAAGAGTTATCATGGTCACTGGATGCCCCCCAAATATATGGATCAAAGGCTTAGTAGAGTCTATCCAGGCAGGAAAAGCTGATGAAGTTTTAGATTTATTGCCATACTGTCTTCAAAGTTCTCCAAAGTTACCTATTTTAGCCCAGGTGTTTCAGCAATTTGAAGTAATAATGCCACATTGTATTATTAGCAAGATTCCAGTGGATGGCCCTAATGTCCTTACAGATGCCACTAAGCAAGGGAAGGCCAGCATTTATTGTCCCCAATTAAGAATACAGTTGGTGTTGGATACACCCTTTAATTCCACTCAAAAAAATGAACTATGGGCTATCATAAAAGTTATAGACAAATTTCATCCCCCTTTTAATGTAGTAACAGATAGTCTGTATGCCTGTAATGCCATTAAAATGCTACCCGATACTTTTATTAACCAGACAGCATCAAAGATTGGGAAACTGCTCCTGTTAGAGCAAGAACACCTATTTCAGCTGAAGGCACCTATATACATCATGCATATCAGTTCACATACAGCTGGAGAAGGACCAATATTTGAAGGGAACAAAGTGGCAGATGCTTTACTAGGATCAATATGGATAGGGACTCTTTCTCCCGAGGAAAGAGCTATAGCAGCACATAATAGATTCCATCTGTCTGCACGGTCATTAAAACACCTTTATGGTATATCCCGCCACCAAGCTGCTGATATTGTGAAACGCTGTTTAGCTTGCCTTGCATTTAGACCACCTCCCTCTCACTCCTCTTTTAATCCTAAAGGAGAAAGACCTAATGAAATCTGGCAAATGGATATTACTCATTGGAAGCAGCAATTAATACATGTAACTGTCGATACACATCCTGGATTCCTTATGGCTTCCATACAACCCGGAGAAGCAGTTAGGCATTTAATTGCACATATGTTTTATTGCTTTAGTGTGGCTGGAGTCCCACATACTTTGAAAACAGACAATGGTCCCTCCTACACAGCCAAAAATTTTGCAAAATTTTGTGATGAATTTCAAATTCGCCACATTTGCGGTATTCCATATAATCCAACAGGACAGGCTATAGTTGAGAGGGCAAATAGAACACTGAAAACAATCCTTCTTAAACAAGAAAAGGGAGAGAAGGATGATGTTGGGGTGAAACCCTGGAGAAAAGTGACACAAAAAACATTACATATGGCAGTGTATACCTATAATTATTTAAAATTAAGGAATGATGACCTAACTCCTGCCTTAAAATTTTGGCATCTTATGCCCAAACGAGGTACACTGAGAGGAGGGATGCACATAAAAGAAGACAAAGAAAAGGGGAACCGAGTGGTGTGGAAAGATATGAAAGGCCAATGGCATGGCCCAGGGTGGGTTCTAACGTGGGGACCAGGATATGCTTATGTCATTCCAGATGGAGAACCTGAGACAGGAGGAACTTGGGTGCCAGCAAGAACAATCCACAGGTACCAATCCCCAGGACAAGGTGTGCCAGAAAGAGAAACACAAGAAATGCCAGAGAAGGAAGAGGGGACCAAGAGCCAGAAAGCTGAGATGGTGGAAATGGAGAAATCCACAAGGTAATCGTGGAGTCAGCTTGACGGCCATGCAGGTGATGGTCCTCTGTATGGTATTGCATGTGACAACAGTGAATGCGGAAAGAAACTGGACGCAGTTAACACCCCCAGAGGACCAGGCCGCTGACATGCAGGGACAATGGACCTGGGCTCTCATAAAACACCCACCCACAGTACACCTTGTGGGGTGGGGAGAGCCAACTCCCACATTTGAACTGAGGGGGAACATATCTCGCCTAGTAGGGTCGATGGTCCCTGAAACAAAACAAAACAACATAATGATTTCCAACCTCAACTTCACATTTTTAACACCTTCTTACCCCATTTGTTTTGCGGAAACAAGTGTTCCAGGATGTATTGAACTCAAACCACATAACGTGTCCACAGGATGACGACGGGCTCGAGACTCTACTCACCTGTCTAGCCTAAACATTACTATGTTGGCAATTCCACATGAATAGCAAGAGTCTCCTACTGGTAACCTATCTACCAACCTCTCTGGTTGCAAAGATGGAGAAATGGACACATGGTCACACATAGTGGCCTGTAGTACAGGACATCCAATTTGGGGGCAGGTGGGAAACATCGCAGACATAGAGTTAATCTTTTGGGACAGTCCAGGAAACAAGGCGTGGCAGCAATTGGCAGCACCTGTCCCTTGCACTAAAGCAGGGAGATGTCATCACCACCTCTGGAAAGTCTGGGCCGCCATGAACAAAACTCAGGCATGGGTGATGGTCTGCCAATGCACCACCTCAGACACAAATTGTACTGACAATACATGTGAAGTGTGGTATCGCATCTTTGCAGATGGGATGAACTATACACATTCTCACAATGCGACTTGTGATATGTTTTTATATAACTTCTTGGGGGAGGTTCAGGCCCTGCAAGGTTATGCCTTTTTAGATTGTTCCAGCATCAAGACTACTAAACTTCAAAGCATTCCACCTCAGTGTAAGGTGGAAGCGTGTGAGTGTGATTTGAAACAATTGATAAATCAGTACAGCCCAAAGAGAGGTGCACTAATGTTAGTTAACCAACCTAGATATGTCATTATACCAGCAAAGGCTGCGATGCCCTGGGCAGCATCCCCAGGAGAAGAGGGCTGGAAGACTTTGACAGATATGATAAGGAGGGAAAAGCGAGAGGCATTGGACCTTGTGTTTGATGTTGTAAATTTAGCTATTTCTGCCTTTCAAGAATTTCAAATACAGCAGCTATACGACCAAGTGGGATATATAGCTTCACAACTGAAAACCTTTATGGACAAAGAAACAAAAGCATAGGATTTGCAAGCTAGAATAGATAAGGGTATTCAAGGGGAAATATCAGCCTTAAAGAAGCTATTCTTGCAGTGGGTAATGAAATGGCTCTAGAGGAGGTTTTGCAAGCAATACCCTGCCATTGGAAATATAAACCCACAATATGTGTTACTCCTCTACCTTTAACCTTACTGGGTCTAAATTTCCTGCATTATGGGAAAGTATAGAGAAACATTTACAAGGCGCCTTTCTGGCAGCCAATATATCTGAAGAAATAGAACAATTGACATTCTTAGCCAGAGAAATTCAACAAGTGGCTAATAATTTTACCATACCATCAGGTGGGCCTCAAGATTTAGTAGATTGGATACGTGGTCATTTCACCACTTCATGGCTTATGGGGCTGGGAGCCTCCTTGTTGCAAACGCTACTTCTAGTTATCATTGGTTGTATTGTACTTCGCTGTGCTTTTTCTATTTTATATGCAAGCTTGCGACATGCTGTCGCTATGGCTATTCCCCTTGGTGGTCACCCGCAAAACAAGAAAAGGGAGATGATGGAGCCACAAGTGTGAGAGACACTGTGGCAGTCACAAGATGCCAGAGGGGGTGCACGTGACCTCTGAGGGGCAGGAGCTTGGAGATGTGGAGGCCAACTCTGCCGGGCCAAAAGGGTGGACATGGCATTGAGCGCAGGGCCGTGGGAGCCAACTCTGCCAGGTTGGGAAAGGCCGACGTGGCATTGAACATGCCTTATCAACACGGACTCCTCTTAACACATACTCGTTTGTCCTGCACTCGGGAGAGTGCAC
>NW_027185771.1:17415852-17416719 GCF_028583685.1 Petaurus breviceps papuanus
TTCTGATGGCCACACTGTTAAGATGTAACTGAATAAAGAGCAGCCTCGCTTAGCAACCTCCGTGTCCTTGGGTGTTCTGTGGGGATAAGTTCTTCTTGGAGACAAGAAGCCGGAGACGTCTGAAGACTGGGAATAAGGTAAGACGAGGCCGGAGCTGGGAAGGAGAGCCCAGCATTTAATAATGCATATAAAACTTAAAAGTGTTTTGTGAATACTTTTTTGGGGGGGCTGGGGGGAGATATGGTTTTTAAAGCATTTTCAAACATGCCCTTTTAATAATTTCATCTTGGGAAGTAGAGACAGGTACTTTAAGCCATACTTTGCCAACTCAACTGTGACTTTTACAAGAAAATGTTTTTCAGCCTGCATTGTCATCCATGTGGATTTGGAGATGAATAGCAATAGGGGTGTTGTAATATCATCAAGCATTTGCAGTGTTCAAAGGAATTTACTAGGAGGGGAGAAGAGGGACACTGGGTAATAGCATTAAGGTGTTCTGTCAGTTCTGAGTCCGAAAATCCCAGACTGACCTTTCCTAGGCATGCTTCCAGGTCTATTTAATCTTGGGTACAGGTCGAAATATTACTTCTTTTTATCATAACTGTGTGTATTCTTCTCCCTCCAGCCATCCACCCAATTCCTTTCCAATTACAGGTCTGAGAATAGTTAAAACACACACACACACACACCAGTAATATTTCTAGAAATGATCTATCAATCAATTGTTCTATAACTCAATCACCATCCAGGCTGACTTCCTGTCTAAAACACTCCTACCTACGACTCTTCCTTCCTCCCTTCCTTCCTTCCTTCCTTCCTTCCTTCCTTCCTTCCTTCCTTCCTTCCTTCCTTCCTTCCTTCCTTCCT
>NW_027185771.1:17416729-17419176 GCF_028583685.1 Petaurus breviceps papuanus
CCTTCCTTCCTTCCTTCCTTCCTTCCTTCCTTCCTTCCTTCCTTCCTATAGGCAGGGTTGTTTTTTAGCAGGTGGAAAATCCTCCCCTTTGAAGAAGAAAAGCAGATGAATAGGGAGACGTCTCTCCAACCTTTCTGGTAATCTATTTATACCAGGAACCATGTTAAAATTTGAACCTGCTACAATGACCCTCCCCAAGCCAGTTCATTGGCATTTTCTCTTTGGGAGTGGGTTGTGGACTTTTCAGCATAAATACCTTTAATAGGATTAAAGTTAGTAAGAAGTGACTAAGAAGACACATTTAGGATTGGGAGGAGGCAATAGTCAGAAGCAAAACACTTTTGAAGAGGGACAGGGTTAAAAGAGAGTGAGAATAGAATAAACGGGGGAAACAGGTTGGAGGGAAATCTAGTTAGCAAGCATAATTCAATATACCATGCCACAGAAACCTCTTCACCCAGGAAACTCACTTTACCCCTGAAGTACCCTCCACACCTGTGGCCTGCCCTTCTAATTAGCTGGTTTCTCTCAGAATCTCCAATTTAAGGAGGAAACCCTAGCCAAAGATGTTTCATCCTGCTCCAGGCATCAGTACTGACTTCATTCCAAGGTTGGGTGCCTTCCCTTTCTCTTCCCTTTCTTCTTCCTCCCTGGTTTTTAGCTTCCTTTTTATCTTTCTCCATTAGAATGGAACTTTCTTGAGTATAAGGACTGTCTTTTCCTATTTTTTTTCTTTTTATATTTGTATTCTCAATACTTAGTACAGAATTGGGTACACAGAAAGCCTTAATAAATGCTTGTTGACTGATCTTTGTATTCCAGATTGAATGGTGAGTACTGTTTCCCTTGGTGCCTATTGACTTCTGAACCCTGCAGTTTCTTGGGTCCATGTCACTACCCATTGGAACTAAAAGGACAGTCCACAGGAAGGAAATCAAAGGGAATTAGACTGATGAGTAATCAGGAAAGATATTAATAACCATAAGTAGTACTTACATTCTCCTTGGCAATTTAGGCATCTCACTTTGCTCTCAGTGCTTCCATAGTGTTAGGGCAAATACAGCCTGTGTCACAGCCAAATTCCTCTTAAAATAGTCTACAGGACTTCTGGTTAAGAAGGCAATATGAAAGGAGTGTAGTTTTCCCACTTGTATTCCAATGGAGATCCAAAAAGAGTGCCATATTTGATAATGATCAAGAAATCCTGAGAGATGCAATAGAAAGCTCTTTCATTCATCCCTGTACCACATGAAAAGACAGGCAGAAGTCTATGGGTATTGGGAAAGGTGTGCCAGCAGGGAAGCCAGCATTCGCTTAGATAAACAAAGCATCAGTCTGTCAGTGCTCTGAGGAGAAACTCTCCAGAGGCACCTGAAGCCCCCAGGTCTCTGACTGAGGGTACTCTTGAGGGCTGAAAGCCTACAGAGCTTTGATGGGGAATATCTAAGAAGTTGGAAACAGTGTTCTGACCTGCATACTCTGGGAGACCAGGAACCCACAGTACTCTGACTGGACATGCTCCAGGAAGTCTGCAGATCATAGTGCTCTAACCAGAGAAGCAGAGGTTGGGGAGGGAAAGATCTGAAGATCACCATACTTTGACACAGAGGACCTTCAGGGAACCTGGAGAAGTAACTTCTCTAAGCACAGAAGCTACTGAATGGAGCCCAGAAAATCAAGAACTGGTCCAAACAGGGACTGATCACTCCATGCAAGAATGTGGGAAGGGGAAGAGACTTACCCTGGCACAAAGTCCCCAACCAGGAACTGAGGCTGGAGATATGATAGAGCCACGAGTGTGAGAGACACTGCAACAGTCACAAGATGTCAGAGGGGGTGCATGTGACCTCTGAGGGGCAGGAGCTTGGAGATGTGGAGGCCGACTCTGCCGGGCCAAAAGGGATGACATGGCATTGAGCGCAGGGCCGTGGGAGCTGACTTTGCCAGTTTGGGAAAGGCCGACATGGCATTGAACGTGCCTTATCAACATGGACTCCTCTTAACACATACTCGTTTGTCCTGCACTCGGGAGAGTGCACAATTGGCTCCCACATGGCATGTGACAGTAAGAAGAATGATAAGGATATTAGGGAAAAAGCAAGGAGAGGCTCCCTCTCTCTCTCTCTCCCTCTCTCTCTCTCTGTCCCGCTCTCTCTGTCCCATGGTTCCATTCTGCTTTGTTCTGATGGCCACACTGTTAAGATGTAACTGAATAAAGAGCAGCCTGGGAACCAGAGAAGGATGATGTTGGGGTACGTTGATCAGGAGGATGGGTCTGTAAATGGACGCTTTTACCAGACTGTATATCATGAAATCTAAGTCCCTAATCTGCCCTGGATTGTCCTTATCATAGGATGCTAACTGGTTCCCAATTACAACCCATCTCTGTATATCTAGGCTAGTATATTCCACCCAAGGGGATGTTCTCCAGATAATTTCTACAAATC
>NW_027185771.1:17424176-17438846 GCF_028583685.1 Petaurus breviceps papuanus
CTTTGTGAATGAGTGTGTGTGAGTGGTCTGACATCTCTAAGCTTTAAACTGCAACTGCAGGACATTCCTTTGAAATGCTGTGTCTCTTTCCCTCCTCTTTTCCCCTGCTGCTGAATGCAGGCTGGAAAGGGAGAGAAAGAGAGCAAAATATTGTCTTGTTTGTGAACAGAAGTTTTTAGATCTTTAAAAGTTTGCAAATCTCCTCTTCATTCCACTCTGGCCAAGTGGAGTGAGGAGAAGGTGATAAGAAAGGGAGGGAATATTCTCCCTCAGAACAAAGAGGCAGGTAGACTAACATTTAACTATTTCCTGCCTCACCTAAAAGAGGAAAGTTTTGTGTAACAGAATGCAACTAAAAGGCAACTGAATGCATTCTGGTCATTTTGAAAAGTGTCACTCCTAATTTGATGTTAAAGAAAAGTCGGAATCCATTTTACTATTTGGCATTTAGGCAAATTGGAATATTTTCTAAGATTTGATACATAAGGTGAGGTTTTTGGGTTCTCTAGAACTGGGATAAAGGAGTAGGCGCCACTCCCTCTCCCCTTGCTAGGGAAGTCAAAGCTATCACTTTCAAAGAAGTTTCTAAGGAGTGGACACATAAAATTTATTGGAGTAAAAGTTGGAACAGCTAAAAACATATTGGGGGGAGGCATAGCAGCTATATCGAAACCCCAGGGTCCACAACCAAGCTCTGCAACTGTGGGGAGAGGAGAAAGGCCTCTGCACTTGGTAAGCCTAATTTTCTATCAATAATTTTGGTATGTGATGAATTGGAAATGCAATTAATGTCATAATGTCATTGTTCTATTATGGTATCTCTAAATTGTAAAGTCCTCTTATACTGTAAAAATTGAGTGACAAAAAGCAGTTTTCAATCTGAATTTTGTTGAAACTAAAAGATGGAGAAAAAGTTGTGTAAAACTAGCTATGTTACTTTTATCAATTCTGCTTAACCCTATGTTATAATGTTTATTTCATGTGAAATGAATTTTTTATGTTATAATATCTGATGGTTTAAAGCTCTTATATGTGGGATACAAACCAGTAGTAATAATACTGCCAATATTTACTGTGATAGCTGATTGTCCATTTAACTTTTTGGCTATTCTGTAAATATGCAGTGATTATAAGTTGATTGGTTGTATGGCATCAAAAAAAAAGATTTTAGTTTAGTATAACTTCATGTGGAGTTTTAAGGTCATCAGATTGGTAATTCGTTTGTTTTTATTTCAAAGTTCAAATTTAAGATGATATTACTGGTAAACATCTGTACTATCTATGCTGTATGAGAAGCAGTTTCTCTTAAAGTTTTGGAGTATTGTAATTTGGGAAAATCTTAAGCTTCCAAGTCTGTCTTTGTTTAAAAGGAAGTTTCAGTCAAGATTGTTTAAAATTGTAAGACTGTTAACTAAGTTATTGGGCTACTGTTTTAATGCTAAAACCTAAAACTGTGACAACTATTCTGACTAGTTCTGCCCATTCAGAACAGTCCTCCTGCTTATATGAGAATTGGCTAAACAGGGGCATAAAATTGCCAAATCCCCTGGAAACTCTCTCTGTTAATTAAGCAAGGTCATTGGGAAAGGAACAGTTTTAGTCATGTAGTTTTTAAATGAACCTAACTTGCTAAAAAGGTGCAAGGATTAAAAAGGATTTTTACCAGTTGGCTTTTAGATTTCAGAAGGAAAGATGGTAAATGGAATTCCTTACAGTTGTGGGACCTGATAAATCTTTATTGCTTATGGCAGCTACAAGAGAATAGAAATAATTATAACTGGCTCTAAGCTGTGATTGTTGAGGCTTGTTGTTTAAGGTAAAAGGCATTTAGAACCATAACTAAATTTTATTTTGAGTTTGAATTTGGGTATAGTTATCTGCATTAAATCAGTATATGAGAGAAAATGCCATAAGCTACTCAGAGCCTGTACTGTGGACAGGTTGAAGCCTGCATTTGGTAAAGGCTGGAGGGACAATCTTAGCCTCCGTCTGGGATGGGATCCCTCCTGGCTCAGTTTACCTATGGGGTTCCTTTGAAAAGGAATGTTCCCCACCTATTCCTGAGTCTAGCATTGAGGTGGAATGGATACTGCATGGTTGGATATCTGTAACTAACCTGAATTTAAACAGAATCAAGGATGTTTTATACTGTCATATTTGGAATGTCACAGGTCCCTGTTTTTTCTTCTTTGGCAGGTTTCTATGATCAGAGCAAGGAGTCAGTAAAAGATGTGAGCTCTTTTGTGTTAGCCTACTGGAAAATCTAATATTATTTTCATCTAGGATTAGAACATGTGCAGAAAGTTATGCAAACTGCTTAAGATCATTCTAAAAGTTTTATGAATCTTGAACTGTTTTGAAAGAAGGGAAAATACTTTTATAAAAAATTTTAAATCTCTACTGGGATTTTGAAAGGCCTACTCTATGGAAAAATATAAAGGACAGTGAAATACTCTGAGTAATGGGTTATACTAGCCCATACTCACCCCACTTCTAGTCAATTTTCTCTTATTACTTTTTGGGCCTTGTTTGTTTAATCTTTTTGCTAGATTTGTGTCTTTTAGGCTCAGCACACTCCACTTCCAGGTGACTCTTCTGCCGGGAACATTGTCATGCAATCTAAATAACCCATGGAACCTCCGTGTTCAAGGCCTACTATGAACAGGCCCCCATTTGTGCTCCCCAAGGATATTCCTTTCTTTGTGGGATGGGTGGGCCAGAGGGTGTGAATTCTGGGGACAAGGTATGTGCTCCCTGGGATTTCTCGCACCCCCTCTGACTAGTTATAACATCACTAAGCCCAGTACTTCTCCTTTAAAACGAGTTAAATGGGGTTTTTCCGGACAATGTTCTAAAATCACAGTCTTAGATTATCTGCTGGCCTCTAGTGGGGGTGTTTGCGCCCTAGCTAACACCTCCTGTTGCATGTATATCAATGATTCCCGACAGGTAGAACTCCGCACCAAAAATATACTGGAAAAGGCCAATTGGATGGAAGAACTTCATGAAGCCCTTAGTGCACCAGGTTCCTCCTCTTCCTCATGGTGGTCCTGGCTTTTCCCTATACTTGCCCCTTTTCTGGTCCTTGTCTGCTTAACCTCCTTGCTAAGTTTGTCTTTTCTAGGCTTAGTGCTTTCCATTTGCAGTTGATTGCTCAGGCTGGATATCAACCGTTACCCGAAGTCGATACCCCTCACACCTTGGATCTGGTGTCGGCCAAATTCTGGACATTGGCCACCAACCCCACCCCTTGAACAATGGGACCCTGAGAGGCAGGGACAGCTCTACATCCCTTCCCAGCTGGAAGCAGTTCAAGATGAGACCGTCACCCCTGCCCCAAATGAATTTGGGCCCCATTTGTTTAAGGGGGGAATGATGGGTTACCTGGGGTCTAGATCAATTTGTGAAACCAACTTGTAAAACCAGTCTGAAATTGTAACTGCAGTTTGTCCTTTCCCATTCTTGAGCTCTGCCCCTTCCCCCTATCCCACACTCCGCCTAGGCACTACCCTGTGGCCCCTTTTTTCTTACTTAATCTCTTCATTTCTTCTCCCCTGGCCCACACCCTCCTTTGTCCTTGCCTTTTGTCTCCTTCAGCCTGGCCCAAGTCTTATCTAAACTATCTATTCACATTCTCCTCTTGGTCAGCTCTGACCTTTATCTATGCACTGAGGCCCCTCCCATCATGTCAGCCCTGACAATGGCAGCCCTACCCTTTAAAGGTAAAAGCATGTACCCCTCTCACTTGCAGGTCCCCTAAAGGACTCTTGCCCGCTTCTCATGGAAGCATAACAATAAACTTCTACAACTCTCACTCCAATTAAGCCTGAGACCTTGAATTCTTTCCAGACGATATTGCAGGTTTTCTGGTCTTAGATAAGATCAGAATTCCTATTGAACCTATTGGGATTCCGTCCCTCATCAGGGTCACTGGATCACAGTGCAATGAAGTGGAGTAAGGCATAAGAAAACTGTCAGAAAGACAAGAAGGGTTAGGGCTTACCTGGGGCAGAAAAGAGGCCAGGATGGATGTCTTAAAATATTTAGCAGGTTCTTATACAGAAGAAGGAATAGATAGGTTTTGCTTTGCCTTATAGGGCCAGTGAATGAAAGTTGCCGAGGCCAATTTTACTTTGATGTAAGAAATCAAAAATTTCCTAACAGTGTGTTGTGTAGAAGTAAATTGGCCTAGGGGTGGGGCTGGTCGGGAAGACCTGACTTCAAATCCGACCTCAGACACTTAACACTTACTAGCTGTATGACCTTGGTCAAGTCACTTAACCAATTGCCCTGCCTTCCCCCCTCCAAATAAAGAAAGAAAGCAAAAAAAAGAAGTAAATCAGCCAGGCTAGGAAAAGTAGTCAGTTACCTGTTTCAGTAGTTCTTCAAGAAAAGACTGGATGACCCCTTGTCAAGGATATTGAAGAAAAGGTTCTTGTCTTCTGATGGGTTGGACTGAAGCGTCTAGGACAGCGATTCTTAAACTGTGGGTTGTGACTCTCTATATAGGGCTGTGAAAGACTCGGCAACAATTAAAGTTTTCTGAACACGCAACGACCAAAAATTAAAAGTCAAACATGTGATGAATTTGAGGTGTTTCTGGCAGCACTTACCCATGTTTCATCATTCAACTTTATTAGCTCTGAACACAAAGCATGCACACTTTGCTCTGTGCACACCCTAAGGCCATGCAACACCAAAGAATGCAGTGAAATGCAAAAGGGGTCACAAGGGGAAAAAGTTGAAGAAGGCCTGGTCTATAAGATCTTCTCCAAATCTGAGGTCCTGTGGTGCTGCCAAGCCCCTCCTTACCTTGTACTAAAGGGTAGACTCCAAAGTGAGGTTACCAGTGAACAAGCAATATGGCTCCCAGAGTCTTCCTGAAGGCTGTTAATTCTCAACAGATAGGACTCTGTATCCTGTTACCCAGGATTTTAATTCCTGCTTGAGATGGTTCTGAGAACTGTCCTTGAGGGAATAGGAGTTCTGCCAAGTTTGGTTGGCTTGCTCTCAGATTTACCCAAGGCGATGCTCTCCAACCTCCAATCAGCTCAAGCAGAAGGATCATAGATTGAAGGAACCTTAGGGATCATCAGTCTACTCATTTTGATGGGGGGATGGCAATAGGTTATATGGGGGGGGCTCTAATCAATGATCAGAATCCCTGGGTCTGGAAGGAATTCACTAGGCTCAAGCGAACTTTGAAGTCAAAATTGTAAAAGTTTATTGTTATGCTTTACAGCAGGCAGGGGTTCTTAGGGAACCTGCAAATTTAAAGAAGACATAGGCATAGTTTTTAAGGAGTCAAGGCAGTAAATCAGGTGTCAATTATGCTAACTAGGTGAGTAAGGGTGTCCTCAGTAATTTTTAAGAACATAAGAGGGTATTAAGACCAACAAGGTTGAGAATTTTTGGCCTAATCCATTCAAATCATGTCATAACTCAACCAAACACCCTCAATGAGGTATGAATGAGTCAAGCATCATTACAGAATTTCAGAGTTCAGATGGACCTCAATGGACATCTAGTCCCAATCCGTATGAGAAAGGTATCCAGGTTATAGTATATTCAACAAATGGATATCCAGTCTCTGCTTAGAGAAACTCAAGAATAACAACAACAATGATAAACATAACAACAACAATAATAACTAACATTTATATAGTAGCTTAAAGTTTGTAAAATCAAGTCAAAAAGGATTTACTAAGTCAGAGAAACAAAGACAGGCAAAACCAACAAACAAATAGCTCCACTACTTAAGAAACTCATAATCTAATGGGGAGGACAACACATAAATAATTATGTTGCAATGGATAGAGTACTGGACCTGGAGTCAGGAAGACCTGAGTTCAAATTCAGTCTCAGACGCTTACTAGCTATATGACACTGGGAAAGTCACATAACCTCTATCTATCTTGGTTTTCTTATCTGTAAAATGGTGATTATAATAACATCTCAGAAAGTTGTAAGTATTGAATGAGAAAATATGTGTAAAGTGCTATATGAGTTCTAGCTATTTATTATTGTTATTAAAAGATATATGAAGTAAAAATGGTGATAATCTTAAAAGAAAGATACTGAGGACTGGAAAAGGCTCCTTGGAAGAAGGTGGGACTTTGTCTGAGATTTGAAGGAGTCTGGGGAAACCAGGGAGTAGAGATGAAGAGGGAGAGTGTTCCAGATACTGGGGACAATACATATGGCTAACATAGCAAAATTTAACACCCACTATGTGTCAGGCATTGTGCTAAGTAAACTCTTTACAATTATTGTCTCAGTTTATCCAAACCCTAAACCTAGTAGCCAGATGCGCATAAGATAGAAGCCACCATCTCCTGAGGTCACTGATTCCACTTCAGGGCAGCTGTGATTGTTTGGAAGTTTTTTTTCCTGACATCAAGCCCAAATTTGTCTCATTGCAACTTCCCCCCATTGCTTCTGATTCTATCCCTCTGGTTCCAAATAGAATACATCCAATCCCACCCCCATGTGATAGTCCTCAAATACTCAGACCAAGTGATACTTCCCACCTATATCAAAGAAATATCTGAGTCTTGTTTAAAGAGAGATATGTTTTAACTTCATCAACTGTAATCAGGCTCAATTTCCTCATCTGTGAAATGAGCTGGAGAAGGAAATGGCAAACTACTCCAGTATGTTTGCCAAGTAACCCCCCAAATTGGGTTACAAAGAGTTGGACATGATTGAAATAATATGACTAAATAACACCACCACCTTCAGGTAACACCCCATATACGCAAGAGGGATGGGTTAGACACTAAGCCCAAGTTATCAGACTATTTTTTACCTGGCTATAGTTGAGCCACATTGAAGGAACAAATGGAGTTCCTAGTCCCTAAATCTCCTGGAAATGTGACCAATTATGATCACATTCCTTGACTAATCACCAGTTGTTCTGATCTATAACTTGCCATTTGACCCAGATGGCTCTCTGGAAGAGAGAATGAGTCTGGTGACTTTGCACAACCCTCAATCACTTAAATCTAATTAACTTGCAAGTCATGGCACCACCTTCTTGAAGTCATGGTCCTTTTTGAGAATAAAGGGCAAGCAGCAACCTGTGAGTTCCCCCAACTGGGGACCCAAATGGACAGTTCCAATTGGGTAACACAACTCTTTTCTTCTTCTTCCCTCCCCTCCCCTTCCCTTCTCTTCCTCTCCTCTCCTCTCCTCTAACCCCTCCCTTCCCTTTTCTTCCCTTCCCTTCACTTCCTTTCCTTCTCTAATGAAGAAAGTGCAGCTCCAATGGGTTAGCCACATTGCTCAAATGACAAATGTACCCTTGCCTAAAAGACCATTTTATGGAGAACTCACACAGAGCAAGTGTTTACAAAAAAGTGATACACTCTCAAGGTCTCAAGAACTTTGGAATTGATTGCATTACATGGGAGACATATGCATAGGACTTCCCAGCATAGTGTACCCTCATCAGAGAATATATAGTGCCTACTATGTGCCAACCATGATACCATGTGCTCTATGAGCAAAGCAGAATTGAAGTAGCTCAAAAGAAATGTGAGATGCACAAATTTAGAGAATCCACCCCAAATGTTCACATAGAACATGTCATTTTACTTCTCTTTGAGAATGAAGGACAACCATACATACACTCACACTCATACACATATACAACCATCTATACACACACATAAGGACAACCACATACACACACACACTTCACTCCATCATTGTTTGGGTCATGAGGGCTCAGAGTGAACATACATAACAATTGTTTCTGTTTTGGTCAGAAACCCTGAGGGTCTTCTCCCAGATTTTTTTTTTGGCTAGGTTAGAGGTCATTCTTTACCTCATTTCCTACCTAGCCATTGTTAAACTGGATGGGCATTGCCTTGGTCAAACTGAGACTTTAGAAAGACCATGGCTTAAAAAGGCTAAGGTCTCCCACTGCATCCAGGGGATCTCCAGTTGCCCTGACCCATTATATCTGGCCACAGGGCCCAGATGGCTCTGGAGGAGAAAGTAAAGCTGGTAACTTTGCACAGACCTCCCTCACTTAAATCCAGTTCCCTTGAAGTCATGGCTTCACCTTCCTGATGTCATGGTCCTCTTTGGGAATGAAGGACAAACAATAGCAACAAAACAGGATGCTTACTTAAGTACAGGTTGGACTACTGGTGTCTGTGGTCCCTTTCAATCCTGCAGTTCTATGACCCTTCCAGTCTTCCCCCATCCACCTGATGGAGAGGAGGAGCTGACCATGTGAGGGCACAAGCAAACAAATTACGTGACTCTCAGAAACTTTCAAGTTGTTTTCTTTCTACTGGCATCCTGCCAAGAATTGTCCCCAGGGCTGTGGGAACGTGTTTCAATAGCTGTTTTAGGAGCCAGAACTGGATGCCCTTAAATGAATCCAGTTCAACAAGATTTCCCAACCTCGAATGCAGTTAGAACTAGATCAGAATGGAAAAAGAAAAGGGGCCCTTCCAAGAGACTTCAAATTCTACGGTATGGTAGGTGAATGCACACTGGAATTAGAGTCAAGAAGACCCGCGTTCAAATCCTGCCTCAGACACTTGGCTGGTTGATTGGCGTCTTTGTTCTCAAAGAGGACCAAAATGACATTACTGTGTTGGAGTCAAGGTACAGTGTGTCTGTCTCTGGCTGAGCAGACAAACACGAGCTCAGAAGGGTCTATCACGGGTAGGCACATGTAGTCCAAATGAACATTTGGAGTGGAGATGTCTCTAAATTTGTACATTTCATTATTCTTTTGAGTTACTGCAATTCTGCTTTGCTCACAGAGCATAGCACCTTTTTTTGATGAGGGCATAGCATGCGGGGCAGTCCTTTCCCAGTGTGTGTCATGTCATGCAATCAATTCCAAAGTTCTCCAGAGAGATGTTGAGATTGTCCTTGTATCACTTTTTCTGACCTCCACATGAGCACCTACCTGACTTTCATGAGTACTTCATAAAAAAGTCTCAGGCACTTGGCATTTGAACAATGTGGCCAGAGAGCTGTAGGACTCTGGGCATGTCACTTAACCTCTGTCTACCTCAGTTTCTCCATCACTAAAATGGGGATAAGAAAAGCACCTTCCTCACAGGGTTGGAATGATGATCAAATGAAGTAAGAGAAGTAAAGCACATAGTATCATGGTTGGCACATAGTAGGCACCATATAAATTTTAGCTATTATCAATATACAATATAATTAAAATAATATTATTGGATATAATATATTATTATTAACATTAACGTGATTGCTAATTATAAGTATTATTAGTTAATAAACCTCTATCCAAACAGGTGTAATGGAAATGTAAATTTTAAAGATCTTCCCTGCCCCTAGGCTAAAGTGCACCTCCTGGGGTGAGAGGCTTGTTTTTCAGTTGATACTTTTTGATTGGCCAGTGGGTCCAAAAGGTTGTTACATTCTCTGAGCCAGGGGAAGGCTATATAAGCCCTGATGTGTAGCTTTGTTTTGGGGGCTCACTTTGAGAAGTGTTCTGTGATTTGATCTGGATTAGGCGAAGCCATTGTCCAGAGCCCCCCGGCTTTGAAAAACCCAGATGTTGATTTGGTATGGATGTAATGGTTGGACAGTTTGGAAAGCTGTCTACTTGATCTGTTTCTGTCTTGATAATTCTGCCTGTATACTTTGAAGTTCAGGGTGCTGACCTTTTTCCCCTGAACGAGGTAAACGATGTATGTTTGACTGATTAAAGTAAGCTTGTTAACCCATTTTGAGTTGCTTTACTTTATCAAAGCAGATCCAAGAACCTGTGTTGGCAGACACGCTTGGGGTGCTTGCCACTACAACAGGCTACAAAACATAGTGTGTTCTTCACAGATAAACATTGTTATACTTTGTTTTCCATGCAAACTACCATAGTTTTGTAATGATTATGTTGCTTAAATCAGAAGATAGTGAAGCTTGATTCAGATGACATATTCAAGAGTGAAAGACTTAGAGCCTAAAGACCTGAGATGGAGCCTCAGAACAATCTCTTCTTAGCTGTGAGACTTAGGGTGATGTACACTTTCTGGGCCCTGAGTCCTTTTTGGTACAATGAGTGGGTTGGATCAGACATGCTTTTTTTTCAAAGCAATCAAGATAAGTGACTTTCCCAGGGTCATATAGCTATTAAGTGTCTGAGACTGGATTTGTACTCAGATCTGCTTGACTCCAGGGCTGGTGCCAATCCACTGTGCCACCTAGCTGCCCCTGGATCAAATATACTTTAAGCTCTGGTCCATCTTAGATACCCTCTGGTGCTCACAATAACTCTGGAGGGTCAGTGGTGACAATTTTATTATTCCCATTGAGTTCATAAGGAAGAAGACATTCCAACAGACAAAGGTACTTTTTTTTTTTCACAAAGGGACTTTTGTCCAACAATCAACAAGGGGCTATTTTGCTGGTGGGTGACAAGTCAAATATTTATGAAAGAAATACCATGGACCAGGCACTCAAGCACTGGAGAGGAAAAGAGGTAAAAAAAAAAACTGTCCTCAGAGAGTTCACAATCTAATAAGGGAGACAAGCTGCCAACACTTCAGGGAGTTCATAATTTAATGAAGGGAGACAACTGCAAACACCTAGGGATAAACAACATATACACAAGGCAAATTGGGGATGATCAATAGTAAGAAGGCACCATCATTGAGGCTTTTAGCAAAAGCTTCTTGCAAAAGGGGAGATTTTAGCTGAGACTGGAAGGAAGCCAGGAGGTGCAGATGGGGAGGGAGAGCTTTCCAGGTATGGGGGCAGCCAGAGAAAATGCCCAGAGCCCAGAGATGGAAAGTCTTGTTCTAGGAATGCTGAGGAGGTCAATGTCACCAGATCAAAGAGGACATGAGAGGGAGTAAAGTGAAGGAAAAGGTGGGGAGGGTCCAAATTCTGACAGCCTTTAAAAGCTAGACAAAGGGTTTAATATTTAATCCTAGAAATAAAGGGAGTCTCTAGAGTTTATCACAAATGGGGTGACGTCATATTAGAGTGGAGGATGGGCTGGACGGAGAAAAAAACTGAGGCAAGGGAAACTACAATGCAGGTATTGTAAGGGTCCAAATGTGAGGTGACCCATCCAGCTACTTCCCCTTACACTCTATCATCTGCATCCTGATCCTTATATCAACTATGTCTTGTTTTTTGAATTAGAAGTTTATTAGTGATAAAAATGTTTCAACAATTGCTATTTGATTTTTCTTAATGAAGAGAATATTTTAGTATCATATTTCCCTGTATCCCAGGGATGTACCAGAACCAACTTGTACCAGAGTTGGTTGTTAAATTTTCAGCATGAGCATTTACACCTCACAATTGGCATCCACTATGAATTAGGATCTGAGTCATTGTTTTGTTGATTTCAAAACTTAAGAAAGTGATGAAGAAACTGTGAAAGATACAACTTGAAAGTATGTCTTGTGGATTTTTCAGAGAGTTGATTATTAAACATTTACCAGCACATCCCTGCATGTATCTTGTTAATAAAATGTATTGTTATTGTGAAATATCTTCTTAGTATAGCCAATCAGAGTAGAGGAAGCATTTCCTTTGATTTTGCTAAATTTTTTTCCCATATAAAAGAAACCCTGTAGAGGAACCATAGTGAGTTCGGGTTCAGAGATAATAATTGTCTCTATGCTATTCCTGTGCAAGTAAAGAATCACTTGACTTGCTGAATTATCATGAAGTTTTGTTTTCAGGACCCTCAGTGTACCACATGATCTCCTCACAGAAATGTTGTCCAGAAGATGCTTGCTAATTCATGAAGAAGCACAGAAATATCTGATATTTTCCCCAGACCACGGCAGCAGCTCAGTGTACTAAGAAGGGCTTTGGATTTGGAGTCAGAGGATCTGGCTGCTTAGTGTCTGTGTCACCTTGGACAAGTCCTTTTCCTTCTCTGGGTTTCAGTGTTCATTCTTGTTCAATGATTTCTAATATCCCTTCCAGCTCCAAATCAATTATTTGATCTATCATCAAACATTAATTCTTTCCCTGGGAGTACAATGACAGCAAATGAAGTCATGCCCATTATAATTCTATGAAATGAATTTTTTTTCCCTCTAGAGACAGGGTGGACTGGCTGGTCTCATCAGATTCCCTGTCTCAGAATTGGAAGGTCCCTTCCAAATGAGATGATATTTGTGAAAGTGTTTCCTTAGCATGGTGGTCAGTACATAGTAGGCACTATATTAATGTTTTGGTTTTTTTTCCTTCTGGATATCATTTAAATTCTTCTCCCATAGCAGTAATGAATGAGAGTCAATTTATTTCACTCAAAACTGCTCTCTTCTTTAGTCCAGACCAAGGAACTACTCAAAGCAAATGATTGGGTGTTGCTGGTCTGCAACAACTGCCAAAATGGTTATGCTTAGAGATCACAGCTCCACCCGGGCTTTTTCAGGCTGTGATTCCTCCATCTTCTGAGGCAAGGTCTTGGTGCAGAACTCCCACTTATCCCTCCTCAGGCTCTTTCCCACGGATATTTGCAAATTCAGCTGCAGGTACTCTTCCTTCTGGTCATAGACTGGCCAGTGAATAAGGTCTGCACCATTTGGGTCCCTGGGAGGAAAAACCAAACCTTTAGACCAGAAAGGGGTCACTGCATTGACAAGTTTAGCAAGCAATCATCAGTTCAGCCTGAGCCCTAAGGAAGGAGCCCCAAGGTAGGGGTCAGCTGACAGTGGTAGCTCCCATAGAGAAACTTGTTCACCCATCTTAAGTAGCTTGGTCTTCATTTTTCATGTCGTGCCTTTCTCTGCACCTGAGATGGAAGGTCCAAAGAGTGAAAGGACTCAAATAGGGAATAAGTAGCCAAATCCAGATTTGAGCTGATAACATTGGACTCCATTTCATTGGGGTAGCTATGTGGTGCAGTGGATAAAACCAGGCCTGCAGTCAGGAAGACCTGAGTTTAAATTCAGCCTCAGATACTAGCTCTGTGACCCTGGGCAAATGACTTAGATCTCTTTGCCTCTGTTTCCTCATCTGTAGAATGAGGTGGAGAAGGAAATGGCAAATCATTTCACTATCTCTGTCAAATAACTCCAGATGAGCTCACAAAGAATCAAACCCAACAACATCGGACTCCACATCCAAGGCTCTTGCCACTACCACCTGTTCTAATCCTTCCCAAGGGGGAAGAGAAGTCACTGACACTGCAGGGTGATGGTGTGGGCAAAGAGAGTTGCTGTTCTTTCTTGTTTTCCTTTCATGATGCGCATGTGTAGGGTGAGTCTGACAGAGCTACAACTCCCTAGCACTGGCCATGAATTTGAGGAAGAGTTACTTGTTCAGACCTTGCCTCTAGGTTGAAATAACTTTTTTTTCCTGAACAATTTTCAATCAGGGAACTTCTATGTAAATAGGAAACCTTTATGTGCCTAAGAATAGGTGCTACCACACAGGGAAAGAGTCGGGAGCCCAAGGGGCAGCTTTCTCACCCATGATGGGCAAAGTTTGCCCAGTAGCTCATCATTCTGTGGCTCAGCAGTTTTTCCTCTTCTGTTGCCTCTCCTAAAACTAAGAACAGAAAAAGGAACGTATCGGGTAAGGTCAAGGGGCAGACCCAAAGGTCTTCTCTCCTCCAGTCCCCAGCCCCCAACCTGCTCTGACCACTGAACTTATCTTCCTCCAGTACTTACCTTCATGTGACTTCCCACCCAGAAGACCACCCAGGGCTTCTGTTGGCCTACTCTGTCTGACTCCCCAAAATACAAAGTGACAGAGCTGTACTGGAAATCAGGAAGACCTGAGTTCTAATCCAGTCCTAGATACTGATTAGATGAGTGAAACTGAACATGTCACTTAACTTCTATCTTTGTTTCTTTGTTTGAAAATTGGAGATAATAACAGCACCTGCACCCCAGGGCTGTTGGGAAGGTAAAAAACCCCCCAAGAGATAACATATATAGAGTGCTTTGCAAAACTTGTGAAAATGTTACATAAATGCTAGATATCATTATTATATTATATTAATTCTATTCTATTCTATCATGTCATATTATATTATACTTAATATAATAATATATGATATAATAATAAAGTAAAATTATGTGTTGTATTATATTATTATATAATAGCATATTTTATCACATGTAATTATAATAATGGCATGATTGTTATAAATGTAATCTATAATAATGATGATAGTTATTATTCTAAGCTACAACAGAATGGCACAAGCTCCTATAGTTGTAAAGTTTTTGTATATGGCCTTTGCCTTAGACAATGCCTGTCATTCAAGGTCCCTGACTGGGCTGTGCAGACGGGCTCAGTGGCAGGAACTGGCCCATAAGGTTTTCATTTCATCGGCCATGACACATTGTGACACAGATAAAGGTATTAACTGGCCTTCCAGTTCTGCCAGGACAGGAGCAAGGAGGTGAAAACAGGGAGAGCAGATGTGCAAAAACACAGACTTGGGACCATCTGCAAACATTGACTCCAAAGACTGCTAAATGTGAGACTTTTGTCTGACAGTCACCAAATGGATGCCCTTTAGAGAAAATGAATCAAGAATAACTGGACAAAATGAAGTAAGGGAAGGAGAGAGGGAGGGAAAGAAAAAGGAAGGAAGGAAGGAAAGGAAGAAAGAAAGAAAGAAAGAAAGAAAGAAAGAAAGAAAGAAAGAAAGAAAGAAAGAAAGAAAGAAAGAAAGAAAGAAAGAAAGAAAGA
>NW_027185771.1:17439246-17460125 GCF_028583685.1 Petaurus breviceps papuanus
AAGAAAGAAAGAAAGAAAGAAAGAAAGAAAGAAAGAAAGAAAGAAAGAAAGAAAGAAAGGAAGGAAGGAAGGAAGGAAGGAAGGAAGGAAGGAAGGAAGGAAGAAAGAAAGAAAGAAAGAAAGAAAGAAAGAAAGAAAGAAAGAAAGAAAGAAAGAAAGAAAGAAAGAAAGAAAGAAAGAAAGAAAGAAAGAAAGAAGGGAGGGAGGGAAGGCTTCCAGCACGTCGGACAGATCCTCCGTGCAGGATTTATGGAAGCACAAGGAAAGAATCACCCAGGAGGAGGTAGTGAACCAGGCTAGTGTCTACATCAGAGGAGAGGTGAGGCATTGCTGAGGTCACTGGGTCACAGACACATGGAAACTGTTTTTTTGCGTTCCTGCCTCATCTTCCCTTCTAGGGAGTAAATGTCAGGAAGTCAGAGACTGTGTCTTTTTTATCTTTGTGTCCTCCCCAGAACTGAACAGAGAGGTCTCTGCATGTTGGATGTGTTTAATCATGTAAACTGAATCAAACAGAATAGCTGATTCAATCCCTTCCTTCCCCACACTGCAACTCTCACATGGTATTTGGGAAGATCAAACAGTAGCTTGATGAGAAGTAGAGCGAGCACTGAACATGGAGCCAGGAGAACACAAGTTCAGATCCTGACTCAGACCCTTCACCAGCTCTGTGAGGCACCTTTCTCAGTCTCAGTTTCTTCATCTGTAAAATGCGGATAGCACCAGCCCCTACTTCACAGGGTCATTTTGAGGCTGTCAGATGAGAATGTCATACACAAAGCTCTTTGTAAGCCTTCAAGCAGTATAAAATGCTAGTTATTTTTAGCTATTATTTTTATTATTAAATGAGCTGATTATGGGAGGGTGCTTTGTGGAAAGGTAAGGCATTATTATGCTTTTTGATGTCAGAGAGAGTAAGGTAGATGATGGAGATGACAGGCCAGAGCCCCAGGGATTCTGCCCCCATCTTCCCTCCCACCCCAAGCCATCACTTTCCACTCCCTCTCGTCTCCACTGTTTACAAGGTCCTCCAAAGACAAAACGCAGCTCATCACCATGGTCTGCCTTCACAAAATCGGGCTTGAGGCCCTTAAGTATTCTTGGGCGGTGCTGAAATTCATAAAAGTAGACTGGAGAGATGGGACCTAGCAAAACAGAAAAAAATGCTTGTGGTTATTGACTCATTGAACACAGGCAATAGTCACATGCCAGTGGCTCCTGGTCTGATTCCCTTCCTTGGGGTGGGGGGACTATTAACAGGCAAGCTCCTAGAGGGCAGCCCCTTAACAATTACTGTCTGATTCATGGTGGAAAATGCTATTGACATCCAGAGAAAGGGCTATGGAGTCTGAATGCAGAAAGAGGAATACCATTTGCTCTCCCCCGCCTTTTTATTGGTTTCTTCTTTCTTCTGATTTTTTCCCTTTGTTTCTACTTCTTCCTTACACTATGACTAATGTGGAAATATGTTTACTTTGATTGTACATGTATAGCCTACATCAGATGGTATACCATTTTGGAGAGGGGGGAATAGAGGGAGGGGGAGAAAATTTAGAACTCAAAATCTTATAGAAGCAAATGTTGAAAACTAAAACTAACTAACATTTAAAAAAATCAAACCAAGTACTGTCTGAAAATGATGCTGTAAGGTAGGACAAGTGTTGGGGCCTTTTGTAACAAGACCTACTTTGGAGGCCTGGTCCTGCTGCTGACAGACTACAAGACCTTAGGGAAATCCTTTTATTTCTCTGAGGCTGATTTTTCAATTGTAAGGTGGAGATAATAATGTTTGGTTTATCTACCCTATAGGAAGGGGAGGGGAAGAGAATAAGCACTTTTATTCAGTTTTTGTCAGTCGCATTTGACTCTGCCTGATCTCATTTGGGTTTGTTTTTGCCTTTTGGAGGGTAATTGGGGTTAAGTAACTTGCCCAAGGTTACATGGCTAGTTTTTTTGGGGTAGGTGTTAAGTGTCTGAGGCAGGAACCTAACTTGGGTCCTCCTGACTCCAGGGCCAGTGCTTTACTCACTGTGCCACCTACCCGCCCTCATTTGGGGTTTTCTTAGTGAAGATACTGGAGTAGTTTGCCATTTCCTTGTCTGGCTCATTTTACAGTTGAGAAAACTGAGGCAAAGAGGGTGAAGTGACTTGTCCAAGGTCACACAGCTAGTAAATGTCTGAGTCCAGATTTGAACTCAGGAAGAAGAGTCTTCCTGACTCTAGGTCCAGCACTCCATTCACTATGCCACCTAGCTGTCCCATGAATAAGCATTTACAGAGCACCTTCTTTGTGCCAGATGCTGTGCCAAGTGCTTTACAAATATTATATCACTGGAGACTTGTAATCACCCTGTGACAGAGGTGCTATTATTATTCCCATTTTATAATTGAGGAAACTGAGACTAACAGAGGTTAAATGTCTTGCTCAGGATCACACAACTAGAAGGTGTCTGAGTCTGGATTTGAACTCAGGTCTTCCTGACTCCAGGTCTGATATTCTATTCACTGGGATGAAGTTGTTGTGAGGATGCAGTGGGATAATGGATGCAAAGTGTTTTAGAACAATAAAGCCCTCCAGCAGGGGTTCTTGATTTTATTCTTAGTGGAGCACTTTGATAACTCAATTTCAATATAATTGGTTTTTGATACTATGTATTTTATTTTATACATTTAAAAACTTTCCCTGGACTGCCAAAGGGGTCCATAATACATGGAATAGGGTGAATCATCTTAAGAATATCTGCTTAAATTATTGTGGATTATGATATTTATTATATTATTATAATTATTATTAGTTGTTGTAGGGAATGGTTACTAAGTTCACCCCTATTGGAGGTATGCAGGGGTAGGAGGGAAGAAGAAGGAGGGTGCAGAGGGCATTTAACCAGTCTGGAGGCTATGAAAGCAAAGCCAGAGGCAGGAGCCTCCTTCTGCATGAGTTTGTGGGTAACATACAAACATTGCCCCACAGATGAGACATTCTTACCCTGATTCTGAAAAGGGCCCATGCCATACTCACGGTGTTGATATTTGGCCACTTTGAGGGAAGGAATAACAAAGACCAAATACTCCATCATGTCCTGGAATTGAGCTCGACGTTCTCCCGGGTCCTCAGCATTTCTTAAATACTCTGATCCATTATCAAATGCACAAGCTCAGGAGGTAAACCCTATAGGAGACCAGGAAGAGAGAGAGTAACAGAAAAAGGAACTTTCTTGGCAGTGGATTGTTAGGGGATGTTTGCTGGCTGATTGTAAGGAATGAGCAAGGGAGCTAGGGGGCACAGTAGATAAAGCACTGGCCCTAGAGTCAGGATGACCTGAGTTAATATCTGCCTTCTGACATGTATTAGCTATGTGACCCTGGGCAAGTCACTGAACCTTGTTTGCCTCCGCTTCTCATCTGTAAAATGAGCTGGAGAAGGAAATGGCAAACCACCCTGGTATCTTTTCCAAGAAGACCCCAAAAGGAGTTTCAAAGAGTCAGACATAACTCATCAGCTAAACAACCACAAGGAATAAGTCCACACAACTTTGCCTGCTATTCATAGATCCTTAATCTCATTAGATCCCTTTATAACCTCCACACCAGGGTCTGCTCTTTCCCGGTTAAATTCCTCAAGAAAATACTAGATGACTAGTTGTTGGGCTTGGTATATGATATGAGGCTTAAGGAAAGCATAGAGCTACATGAGGTCTCCAAAATCCCTTCCTACTCTGTGACTATGAAAGAAAGAAGTCAGAAGGTGGAAGGACCTTCACTGGCTCTCTCCTAGACTATTTCAATGGCCTCCTAATTAATCTGTGCTTGAGATCTCTCCCCACTCCAAGCAATCCTCCATTCATCTTCCAAAGTGATTTTCCAAGCACAGATCTGACCATTTTACTCCCCTGCTCCAACTAAGTAAATTCTAGTGGATGTCCATTACCTCTAGGATTAAATATAAACTCTTCTGTTTGGTATTTAGAAGTTTTTAACAACATGGCCCCATTCGGTCTTCTTATACATTATTACCCTTCTCACAATCTGTGGTCCAGGCATGCCAACTTTCTGATTCCTCACACTTCCCCTTCCATCTCCCGTCTCCGCCTTTGTATTGGCAAGACTTGGCTCAGACAGTACCTTCTGTAGAATATCTTTCTTGGTTCCTCCTTCCTCCAGCTGCTAGTGCCTTACCTTTCCCCCCAAATTGACTTTATGTATGTTTTTCATCTATCTCTGGATGTGCAGGTTATCTCCTTCATAGAATGTGAGTTCCCTGAGGGCAGGGATTTTTTCACTTTGTCCCTGTACCTAGCCCAGCACCTGCTAAATAGTGGGTACTTATAAAAAAAAAAAAAAAGAAAAAGCTTGATTAACTGGTATCTCACCAAAGATGGTCTTAGCAATATTGATTGGATACTTTCTTTTTCCATTTTTTCGTAAATCCAGGAAGATCCATTCCCTGTTTAGAGAAAAATTATGCATTGCGAATAGTCTTTAGAACTTTCTGAAATTCATGCACTTTTTAAACAAACCTAATCCAAGTTAGTCATTTTATCCTTTAAGGAGGAACTAGAGCCAAAGACTTGTTTAGGAATTACTGAATAATGCCCAGTACACACTCAACAATTCTCAAGATATTTTGCAAAATGGCGCATAATGCCTAGTACATAATAAACAGCAGTCGCTGTTTCTTCATAATGACCAGTGGCTTTAGATAATGACTGATGCTTACTATAATCCATTATGCTAGAAATGATGCAGGGAGAATTCTATCTTTCTGACTAGTGTAAATAGACTGACTTTATGTGCATATGCTTAAGGAGGCAGCTGACAAATGACTGTTAATATCATACCATATTTAAAATTTATATTCAATCAGTAGCCTTTAGATATGATGACCTGAAGTCCATAGGAAAGAGACCTTATCTCACACCAGGAGGCCCAAGTTCTAATCCCAACTGTGTGAGGAGTTAAATTATTTCCTTTCTGGGAGCCTCAGTTCTCTACTATTATTATTATTGGCAAGGGGAAAGCAAGCCAATTGGTGTTAAGTGACTTACCCAAGATCACACAGCAAGTAAGTGTGTCAAGTGTCTGAGGCTGGATTTAAACTCAGGTCCTCCTGAATCCAGGGCTGGTGCTCTATCCACAGTGCCACTTAGCTGCCCTTCTCAGTTCTCTACTTTACAAAATGGGGATAACTAGGCTAGTGTGATGAACCTCACAGAGGGTGCTATGAAAGCAGTTTTTTTTGTAGACAATAAAATGCTCTGTTAATATCACTTGGCATTATTCACTATTCATCTAAAATAAAGAGACTTGGGACAGTTAGGTGACAAAGTGTATAGAGCCCAGGACCTAGAGTCAGGAGAACCTGAGTTCAAATCTGTCCACTTACTAATTTTGTGACTGTGGCAAATAATTTAACCCCGATTGCCTCCAGATATGAAAAAAATTTTAAAATTAAAAAGCAAAAACAAAATAAAACAACGTGTAGAGGATATTTTAACCAAAGAAACTAATCTGGCATGGGCTTCTCTTCCAACAGATTTAAAAATGAAATGAGTCATCCATAGAGAAAATAACCAAAGGCTGAATCATTTCTGATTCTTCCAGGAAGGCCTGTTCAGGGTAACTTTTCTGATTTTAGAAAAGGCAAATTTACAGATGATACAAAGTCAGGAGGGCAAGTTAACACACTAGATCATAGAGTCAGGATCCAAAAAATGGACCTGACAGGCTAGAATACTGGACTGACCAGAGCCACTGTAATCACATTTAATGGGGACAAAGTCTTATACATGTAATTTAAAAAATTTTTACTTTACAATCTCAACTTGAGGGATACATGGTTACATGAAAATTTACTTGAAAAAGATCTATGGATATTGCTGAACCACAAGCCTATAAGGAGACAAGACGGTAATATGACAACCTAGAAAGGCAATGTGATATTGAGTGTGTTGAAAGGCACAGTTTCCCACATTAAGGAGGTAATAGTCCCTTTGCACTCTGCCACTGGGAATTCTACAGTTATCCCTTCCACTTTTTGACTTTTCTCATTGTGATTTTAAAATAATGCAGGTAGGCGTAAGAAATTAAGTGTGATTTTTTGGGGAGTTTTGTGGAAGCCACAAATGACAATTAGAGGTCAGCAGATGACACAGGAAAATTTTAGAAACTCAGAAATACATAAAATATATGTATAGTATTGCATAATATCAACATATGTTATCCTTTAATACCATAATAATTCAGTCTTCTCTTCTACAAAGGGTGGGGGAGTGTAGGCAAAAACTTTACAGATTTTTCAAGATCGTGGAGGTTCTCCACCCCTAATGCACCACAATGTGGAAAGGATGACTGTATATCTGGAATCTTTTGTTCAGTTCTGGGGACCACATCTGAGGCAGAAAATAGAGAAGCCAAGAAGGGATGGATGGTCTTGCCATATAGGGATATGTTGAAGGAACTTGCTTTGATGATCAAAGAAAAAACTTGGGGCAAGTGCAGACCTGATAGTTGTCTTTAACTATTTGATGGATAGTCACTTGGAAGAGGTATTTAACTGGTGCCATTTACCCTAAAGGAAGAGCTGGGAACAACAGATGGAAATAGAAAAAGAAGTAAATTTCTGCTTGATGTCATGACGCCCTGTCCAACCATGAGAGCTGCCTAAAAGTGGAGGGAGCTGCCTCAGGAGGCAGTGGGTTTTCCCTCCTTGGAGGTCTTCAAGCAGAGGCAGGATATCCATTGGTCCAGTAAGTTATAGAAGGGTTTCTTTCACTCTGTCTTAGATGCCATGGCCACCACGATTCTGACCAACTCAAAAAGTCTGTGATTCTTTAGAGAAGCATAAACTGTCTAGATCAAAGAGAAGCTGGCACAGAATAGAACATACTAGAATCTTACCACAGGAATAGTCCAACCATATTCATGGTTGTTGACACCGATGATGGAAGGGACATGGTTGAACTCTCCTGCAGCCAGCAACTCTTCAGAATGTTTGGGGAAGAATTGCCCATCAACTATACCAGGAATTAACTTGAAATGCTAAAGAAAGAAGAAAAAAAAGAATAGAAAAGGCAAGTCTGTCTCCACAATCTCCCATGTATCACTTTCTCATCATTCTCACTGTTAACCTATTTCAGACACTTTTTATTACTTAATTGGAGTGTCTCTCTCCCCCCCTCCCTTTTTGTAGGCAAACAGAGTGACTTCCTCAGGGTCACACAACTAGTTCGTGTCTCTGGCTAGATATGAAGTCAAGTCTTCCTGGCTTCAGGCATGGTGCTTTATTCACTTAGACCTCCTCAAAGGTTTACCCATCTATAAAATGGGAATAATTATTCTTGCACTTCTTACCTCATGGCTTGTTATAAGAAAGGCACTTAATAAACCAGCATGATAATAAGAAGGGATGACTTTGTAGACATGACATACATATGAACAAAGGCACAAAGGTAAGAGAGTATAGGGAACATTTAGAAGACTGAGGACAGATGAATTTGACTGGAGTAAAGAGTGCTTGCATGTAAGTAATAACAGACAAGGTCAGAAAGGTGTGGAGGCCCCAAAGTGTTCAGTGCTCTGATTCTGGTTTGGATTTGAGTGGAAGTCAGGAATTCTTTCTTCTCCCATCTCCTTGGCATCTGCACGGCCAAAATGAGACTGAATCTCACAGGTGTCTTGGCAAAGGATACTCATAAGATTTCAGATTTTGAGTTGGAAGGTACTTTAGGAGACCATCTGGTCTAACCCCTCATTTTCCAGATGAGGAAACAGTTGTCAAATCAGGATGAAAAACACAATATTTTTCAAAATGAAGGAGGAAAAGTCAACACAGCGAATAGAGAGAGTAATTAAATGTAGGGGCAACTAAGGGCCACAGTGGACAGAGTGCCAGGCCTGGAGTCAGAAAAACTCTCCTTCCGAAATTAAAATCTGACCTCAGACACTACTTGTAAGACCCTGGGCAAATTGTTTAATCCTGTTTGCCTCAGTTTCTTAATGAGCCAGAGAAGGCAAAAACAAAGCACTCCAGTATCTTTGCCAAGAAAACTCCAAATTAGGTCATAAAGAGTCAAACATGGCTGAAAAAATGATTGAACAATTAGATAAAATTAGAACTGGTTTAACACTTAATCTGGCTCTAACACTTCCTACTAAGTGAATACAGGCAAAGAACTGTAATTCTTTGAGGAAACACTGCGATGAGGTGAATAAAGATTTTGGTCCTGAAGACCTGGGGTCAGGGATCCTTCTTGATACTTGTGAACTGTGTGACATTTTACAAAGTCACTTAACCCTTCTCAGACTCAGTTTCCTCCTTTGTAAAATGTCCAATTGATACATCAATCCTCAAATTGTCCTAGGCTCTGGGGATACAAGTATGAAAGCAAATAGTTCCCTGTCCTCTAGTTACTTCTGTTCAATGATTCTAATTTCCAAATCTATAATTTGGGAATGACATCATACTTGTACTACCAATAGTACATGATTGTTGCAAAATTATTGAAATGATAGAATATATATATATATATATATATATATATGTATATATATATATATAAATTGTATTTTTATTAAAGGAATGTTTAGATGATAGCTATCAATCCCAGGGGGTAGAGAAAGCCTTTCCACAACAGTGATTCTTTCTTCCAAAGATCCATGGGGTGTTAGATCTGGAAGGTGACAAATAACAGAATATTGGATCTGGAAGGGACCACCACCACCATCATCATTGTCATCATCATCATCATCATCATCATCATCATCATCACATTTATTTAGTGCTAACTATGTGTTAGGTACTGTTCTAATAAGCACTTTGCAATTATTATCATTCAATCCTCATTAGAACCCTGGGAAGTAGGTGGTATTATTATACCCATTTTGTGAGTAAGGAAACTGAGGCAAATGGGTTAAATGACAGCTAGTGTTGGAGGCTAGATTTAAACTCAGGTCAGTTTTCCTAGCACTCTAACCACTGTATCACCTAGCTGCATTCTCCATACCTTAACTTATAGAATGTTGGCGCATAGAATATTATATCAGGAAAAAAGTTTTGTAAGGAAGAATATCAGAAGTGGAAGAAAAATTGGAATATATAATGTTGGAACCCAAAATGTTAGAATCCAATTACAATGGATCCTTCCAGTTCTAAACCTGTGATTCTGTAAGCAGAGAAAGTTTGAGTGGGGAAAGTTTTAAGACTGGAGAATGAAAAACTTAGAACCTGAAAAGTTTAAAACATAGAATTGGGGTGGCTAGGTGGCACAGTGAATAAAGCACTGGTCCTGGAGTTAGGAGGACCTGAATTCAAATCTGGCCTCAGATACTTAACACTTACTAGCTGTGTGACCTTGGGCAAGTCACTTAACCCCAATTGCCCTTCCCTTCCCCCTCCAAAGAGCAAAAATAAAAACAAAAAAGGCCCCCCCAAAAAACCCCCCAAACCCAGAATGTTGGAAGGATTCTTAGGACAAAGCATGTCCAGAGTGGAAGGGATAGAACGCTGGCGCACACACACACACACACACACACACACACACACACACACACACACATGTCTAAAGCATAGAATGTTTGGAGGTAGGAGAGATCCAATAAAGCAGAGCACCAGAGCTAGAAGTTACCTTCAGACATAAAATATTGGAAGTGGAAATATCCTTGAAGATCATCTTGTCTAAGACCCTCATGTTAGTAAGGGGAAACTGAGGCTGAGTGACATGCCCAATATCTTCACCTCAGCCCCACCTACTGAAGGTTGGGTGTCCAGTCTCCCCAAACTGTTTTGGCAACTCTTCTTTGTACTGGAACCCTGGCTTCTCTGCTTACATACCTTGGTAATGGCCAGGATCTCATCCTCATATTTACTTCTAAGGCACTGAACCATGGAGGCAGAACTGTCTCTCTCACAAGTAGAGAGATTGGCAATGACCTGCAAAGAGGCACCCACACCGAGTTAGAATTCTCATAGAGGAACACTTTCAAACTCATCAGTACGCTTGCAAAGGATCATTTCCATAGGTGATAATGCAGTAATGGAGAAAAGGAAACCAAGTTGGAATCTGTCTGACTATCTCAGGGGGTGAGTCCACCAATCATGAGCCTACAATGTACAGGTCTCAGTGCCAGCCAGTAGAGATGGGAATGGGCAGGGACAGGTTACAAAGACACAGTCCCTACTCCCAAAGAGTTTACCATTTCCTCAGGGAGAAAAGACCTAAATATCCCTGAAGGACACACAATGGAGTCCAGAATATTGAAAGAGCCCTGACATTGGCTTATAGAGCTCAGTTCTGATCCCAACTCAGTTACCAACTTATTGTGTGACCTTGGATAAGTCAGAATGACAGCAGTAGAGAAGTAGAAGGGACCTCACAGATTATCCCATCTAACCTGGACCTGGAGCCCTTGAGGAATTCTTCCTGCTGTTCTGGGGGTGTTGGAAAAGAGAATTTGAGCTAGAAGGAACTTTACAGACCATCTAATTGAATCCACTTTTACAGTCACAAGCATAGTAAGAAGCACAGACAGGAAGTGAATACTTCCTTTCTGTGCCTCAGTTTCCTCCTCTGTAAAAACCAGGGGTCTGGAGTAGATCTCTATGAGAGCTTTCAGCTTGAACATTCAGTCACATTCTGATGTACCTTCTTATAGCCAAGGTGAGCCAGAAGATCAAAGGCACACTGGACCACAGGATTGGGAGGCCAGTAAGCTAAGGAAGGATGGGAGTGATTTCAAAGACCAAAGAACAAGGAACTTACATTTGCAACTGTTTCTGAGATGGAAGAAATAAAGCTAGGGAGGATGGCCACACCACTCTCCATGATTGCTCTATGGAACAAGCCTTTGGACATGGGAGACCACCTGGGGGAGCAAAGCAGAAGGGAGCTTTATTACTCTGTGGGGCACCAAGCAGGTAAAAATGAAAGTAACACAAATACACACACACACACACACACACATGTGCACATTATATGACAACCTGCTTTGACAGACAGAGATGCAGGGCACTCACGAAGGAGAATCATACTATGGTAAGGTGTTGGTGGGAGTATGCACTCAGTGTGGTATCTGAGAAGATCAGTATTAACCCTTGAAGGCAGGTTTATTTGGGACAGACAATCAGCACCACATGTGAGAGAGCATTCCTTTTTTTTTTTTTTCCTTTTTGAAGGCAATTGGGTTTGAGTAACTTGCTCAAGGTTACATGGCTAGTTTTTTTTTGTTTGTTTGTTTGTTTGGTTGGTTTTTGTGTGTGTGTGTGTGTGTGTGTTAAGTGTCTGAGACTGGATCTGAACCCAGGTCCTCCTGACTTCAGGGCCGGCGCTTTACTCACTGTGCCACCTAGCTGCCCCTGAGAGGGCATTCTTAATCAGACCCACATATGCTGGGGAAATTCCCCAGGACTGCTTGTTGATGCAAAACTTAGAAATAACAAGAGTGGGTGCCAGCACACAGCCAGACAGTCAGCTGGGAGTCCATTCAGGACCTGAAGTTTTCACAGGATCATATTAAGTCAGGGCATGTGAAAGTACTGGCTTTCTATTATTGCTTAAACGTTTTATGGTCCTTAGGATCACTTTCCCTATGACTGCCTGTTGGAATCCTAACATTTATAATAACAAGGTGACACAGTGTATTTCAAAAATTACAATTGTCACTCCTTCCCTCTGAGATTACTTTTCCTTTACATGTATATATTTTGTATCTATCCTGCTATTTATGTGTTATCTCCCATTAGAATTGAAATCCTTGAGTGTAGGAATTGACTTTCTTTTGTATGCCAAACAAATTTATTTGTTTAACAAATAATTTAACATTTAAAGAGATTTAACAGTCATTAGCATATAATAAGTGCTTAGAAATGCTTAACAGACTGATTGACTGAAGAAGGTGATGATCTGACCTGTGCCCTAGGAAGATCAGTGACAGCTGAGTGGAGGATGAAGTGGAGTAGGGAGAGAAGAGGCAAAGAGGCCAACCAAGCAGGCATTGTTAGTCCAAGTGTAAAGTGCTGAGAGTTTGCACTAGAGGGGTGGTAGTGTCAGAGGAGATAAGTGGATATATATGAGAGATGTAGCAAGGGTAGAATCGATGAGACTTGGCAACAAGTTGGATATAGGGGAAAAGAGAGTGAGTAATAGACCACGACCCCTAGGTGACTGGGAGAATGATGGTCCTTTTAACAAATAATAAGGACTTTGTAAAGAGAAGGGGGCTTGGTGGGAAAGAGAAATCATTTTGAAAATGTTGAGTTTAAACTGTGTTTAGGACATAAATTTTGAGATAGAATACTGCAGGTCTCGAGACTGAAAGCCAGACAGGAGAGAGTGAAGTCAGAGAAAAGAATCAAGCTGTCTAGCCATAAAAGAGAGATTTATGAGATAATAGGTAGTATGGATGACTGGAAGGAATTAGGGAAGCAGATGTGAAGAGGAGGGAGGGAGGGAAGGAGGAGAGAGAGAAGAAGGGATGGAATGGGATCATTTGTATCTGTAGAAAGCTTTGCCTTAGTGAAGAAAAGGTCCAACTCTTCATGTAAGACAGGTAAATAGGAATATAGTAACACAAGGCACCTGACCCATATGAGATAAGGAAGTCTGAGGGAGCTCAGTCGATGGCCTCATTTTTTTTCCAGAAAAATATAAAACAAGGTTCTGAGATGAGATGGTGAGGAGAGGAGACATGAGAAGTTGGAGGAGGGATGTAATGGTTTAGCAAAGCCCTTCTGGTGAGTGAGATAGCAAATTGATTATGGAGGTGCAGAAAGATTGCCTTACTACAGTGAGGATGCGGTTAAGATTATGTAACATTAATCTGTATGGACCCTGGAAAAATGATTTCATGATTTGCTGTCTTCATTCAGCAGTATGCAAAGAAGAGCAAAAGGAGTGGCCAATGGGAGTAATTCAAGGCTCAGGTTTGGCAGGGAATGATTTGTGATAGGATAAGGAGGCAGCATAGAGCTGAAGTGGTTCACTACAGAGTAAAGATGGAGAAGTGAAGATAGTATAACCAGGTAGGGGTGATGGCCTGGGAAAGAACTTATGGTTGGGGAGATTGTAAGTCAAGGTGAGAATGAAGAACAGGGTTAAAGATTACAAAGCAGAGAGTCTAGTGGAATGATAAGAGATTATAATTAGATAGAGGAATTTCAGAATTAATAACCATAGAAATGGAATACCCTCGAGTCAGGGTAAAATCAAGGGTATTACCATCTCTGTACATAACTGAGGTGGGGTGGAGGAGGTCATAAGAAATGAATACACTGAGGAACTGGGGATTTAGAATATTTTAGGGAATATAAAGATGAATGTTGAAATCCCTCAGTATGAAGGTGGGAATTGGGAGAGAGAGAAAGACTATAAAGAAGTCACTGAGCTCATTGAAGAAGGAAGGAAAGTATCCTAGAGGATGATAAGTAGCAGCTACTAGAATCTTGATTGGGTAATGAATATGAATTGAATGAACCTCAAAGGAGGAGAAGTCACTGAGTGATGGTGGTAGAGGGAAAGTCTGGAAGTGGTAGTGGGGGTTTAGCTACCTGCCTGTTTCTCAGTTAGTCTATATTTCCATCCATCCTCTCTCTCTTTCTCTCTCCAGAACCTGAGACCAAGAGAAAGGTGAATTTATTCACCATAAGAAGCAGGGTCATAATTTGAAATTGGGTCCTCTGGCCACAAATCTAGTGGTTTTTCCATTATATCATGATTACTTTGTGGGGAAAGCAAGAAATATGTTGTCTAATCAGGAAATTATGTTTATTATCATTCAACCACTCAGAGATCTGGGAGCTCATCAAGGAAAAAGTACTTCTCCTCACATTTACTGCAGTTAAATCTCACCTGAAGAAGCCAAGGACACCCAGTCTGTACTGGATGTTGACAACTATCACATTCTGGGAGGCAGACAATGTTGAGCCATCATATATGGAAGCAGCACCAAAAACAAGACTGCCACCATGGATCCACACCATCACCTGCAGGAATCAGACATGATTTTCCTTACAGGAACAAATCCCATCAAGCATGGTTTGGTCACTCCCTTGCTCAACACAAAAATACTATATCCTGTTATCTTGTGACCCAGGATAAAGTAGCTCTAAATGTGAGTGAATTAATTTATGAAGAGGTGACAGGATATGCACAGCAGAGTTCCTCTCTGGTAAAAGCCTACTTGGCTTGACTCAGAGGCAGGTCAGATCTTCCTTGGAATATTCCTGGCAGAATCAGCTCCCTAATGTCCTCCTGAGGCCAAAAATATATTCAGAGTAAAATAGCCTCACCAGAAGGATCCTCATTCCCTTGGGCACAGGGAAAGCAGGCAGAGTTTGCTTCTAAGGGACACAGACCCAATCAGACAATAGAGCATGCACTGTGGGTAATAAGCTCTTTGTACCACATCATTTTGTGGATGTTTCAACTGTGGCCCAGAGAACCTTTCTATGTAACAGTAGCTAGTCTCTTAAAGCCAAGATATGTCTTCTATTGGTTCTTTTAAAAAAATTACTTTATTTTTAATTTATGGAATAAAACAAGGATTTCAATAACATAGGCCAATAAAGATGATTGAATGTGTAGGTGCAAATCTGCTATGTATGATTTGCTATTTCTTTTAAATATACAACCAAGTTTGTGACCCAATATGGGGTTCTCTTAGCGCTGCTGGAGTTGTGTGCCATTTCCTTCTCCAGGGGATTAAGGCAAAGAGAGGTTAAATGATTTGCCCATAATGACACAGATAATGAGTGCCTGAGACCAGATCTGAATTTAGGTCTTCATGACTCCAGGCCCAGCGCTCTATCCAGTTCTAAGTGTAAAATGTTGATTAGGCACAAATCTTATAAACTCTATATTTAAAGTTAAAAGAGAAGACGTCCTGTTACTGTTCAGATAACATCATGGTGTTTTGAAAACATGGTTCCTGTTGTCAATGCATTGGGATGTTGCATGCCTAAGAGGTGCAGAGACTTGAAGGGGCTTTTGCTAACATGGGAAGATTCTTTCCTTCTATGGAATGTAGCAAATGATTGGTTGGAATTCTGTGGGGGACATGTTTGGGCATCAGGAAGTAGACAGATTGGTGCTATGTAAGCAAATGACCAAATTCTGGGCACTAAGAAAGCAAGAGAATGTACTGGCTATAACAATGAAACATTTTGCTGTGAGTAACTGAGTGCATGGAGACAACAGGGAGTCCCTCATACAAGGGGACTTGCCTTGGACCTTCTCCCCTTGTGTGATCATCTTGGTGGTTATAACTATGTGCTTGGAATACAGTCTCAGGCAGGATCATTGGATCGTAGGTTTTAGAGCCTGCCTAGTGCAACACCCCCATTTGACAGATGAGGAAACTGAGGCCCAGAGAGGTTAAGTGACTTGCAGAAGGTCATACATTTAGTAAGCGGCAGAGCTGGGCTTTGACCTCAGGAATTCTCACTCTATGTCCTATGCTACTGCACCCATCTCCCTTCCCACCCTCTATTCAAAATATAAACCCTCAGGATACAAACAATGAAGAATCTTTCTGGTATAGCTGGTTATTCCCCAATTGATAAATGCTCAAAAGATATTAACAGGTTGTTTTCAGATGAAGAAATTAAAGCTATCTATAGTTATATGAAAAAAATGCTATAAGTCACTATTGTTTAGACAAATGCCAAATAAAGCAACTCTGAGGTACCACCTCACACCTACTGTATTGCCTAATAAGACAGAAAAGGAAAGTGATAAATGTTGGAGAAGATGCAGGACAATTGGGGCACTAATGCACTATTGGTAGAGTTGTGAATTTATCCAACCATTCTGGAGAGCAATTAGGAACTCTGCCCAAAGGGCAATTAAACTGTTCATACCTGTGATATAACAATACCACTACTAGGTCTGTATCCAAAAGAGATCATAAAAAGGGGAAAGGACCCACATTTACAAAAATGTTTATATCAGCTCTTTATGTGGTGGCAAAGAATTAGAAACTGAGGGTATGTCTTTCAATTGGGGAATGGCTGAACAAGTTGTGGTATATGAATGTAATGGAATACTATTGTGTTAATAGAAATGATGTGCAGGTAGATTCCAGAAAAACCTAGAAAGACTTGCATGAAATTATGCTGAGTTAAGTGAACAGAACCAGGAGAACCTTGTTCACAGTAACAGTAAGTAACTGTGCAATGGTCAACTGTGATTGAGTTAGCTCTTCTCAGTGATACAATGATCCAAGGTAATTCCAAAAGACTCATTCAGAGAAAGAACTATGAAGTCTGAATGCAAATCAAAGCATACTATTTTCACTTTGTTTTGTGTGTGTGTGCATGTGTGTGTGTCTGGCTTTTCCCTTTTTTTGTTTCTTCTTTAACGACATAGCTAATATAGGAATATATTTAAATGGTTGTACACATATAACCTATATCAGATTGCTTACCATTTTGGGAAGAAGGGATGGGAGGAAGGGGGGAATGATAAAAAATTTGAAACTCAAAATCTTATAAAAAACGAATGTTGAAAACAATCTTTATATGTAATTGGAAAAAATAAAAAAAAACCTAATAAAAGCAGTCTTTATATGTAATTGGAAAAAACAAAATTGGAAAAAATTTACCAGAAGAGAGAAAGGAAGAAAAAAAAAGATAGGAAGAAAGGAGGGAAGGAAGGAAGGAATGAAGGAAGGAAGGAACGAAGGAAGAGGAAGGAAGGAAAGAAAGAAAGAAGGAAGGGAGGAAGAGAGAAAATAAATAAGCCACACAATATTTTCTTATGCAAATGCTGAGGTCCTATTTCCAGTCTGTAAGAAGATCCTCTCCCCATCCTTAGTTTTGTCTACCTCCTTTATAATGACTCAGCTTTTCCTCCCACACCCTACCAACAGTGGTTTATAGAACAGTTTCTTTACATAACACAGGGAGAGGGCATAAATATCTCAGTAGCAAACTTAGTTAGGCCTCCTGAAATCAAACTAGCAATAATCTTTCACCCCCAGCCCTCCCAACCAATCAGTCAGGGCACCAAGAAAAAAATGCCCAAGTCCCATATCTCCAATGGGAAAATCAAAGACCTCCTCCCATGTCCCCTCAGAAATCATCCCCTGCTCTGGGGTCAGCCTGGCAGATCTGCTCACCTGGGGCTTGAATCAGGAGGCTCAGGATGCCTAAAGTCAGGACCTTAAGGAGCAGGAAAGTCTTCCACATCTTTCCCTTAGCACAACCTTCTGATTCTGCCTAATCAGATCCTAGGCCTGTCCTTAAATAGGAAAAGAACTGGATCAAAGGGCACTCCAGGGAAATTGGCACTAAGGGTTACTTAGAGCACTTCCTCCTCAGGACTTGTCTTAGGGTTATTGGAAAAAAATAAAAATTAGATTGAATCTCTAAAAGGCTAAAGATAGTTCTGAACTATCCAGCAGGGATATGCTGATAAATGTGTAATAACAAGTTCTCTGGAAAACAAAAGTAAATAAATGTATCCATAACAGCTCTTAAATTTAATCTGTTTTAGTACCATTCTTTTTTCCCCAAACACTTTCTTAAGTGTAGACAATCAACAAAATTATTTTTTTTGCCCTGAATTGTAGGATTTTCCTATTCCAGAGGTGCAAATTTTGCCAATGGATTCACAAGAGTCAGTTTGAGCTGCCCCCACCTCTTCAACTGAAGTGTCAACGGTCAAAATTTGAATTACACAATCTAACCACCCTCCCTCTCAGTTTCTGAAGACTTCTATGACCTTTCCCCCATTGAAGCTCTTCAGTAATTTTTCAGTTGTATCTGACCCTTCATGACCCTGTCTGGGGTTTTCTTGGCAAAGATACTTGAGTGGTTTGCCATTTCCTTCTCCAGACCATTTTACAAATGAGGAAACTGAAGCCAACAGGGTTAAGTGACTTGCCCAGGGTCACACAGCTAGGAAGTGCCTAAGGCCAGATTTGAACTCAGGAAGGTGAGTCTCCCTGACTGCAGGCCCAGCACTCTATCCTTTGTGCCACCAAGCTGGCTCTTTGAACCTCTGAGAGTCCTGTATTTTTGTACTCACAGAAGCCTAAATTCCCTCAGAATAGGCTGTCTCCCCAGGACTGCATGGTGTACTCTAAGGATCCATATCATGCCTATTTTCAACTTAAAAGATTATAATTATTATTATTGTTGTTATCAAAATAGCTATGATGATGTTGGCTAACATTTTTATAGCCCTTTAAGATTTGAGAAACACTGCATACTTTCTCTTATTAGACCCTCACAAGAATCCTGGGAGGTAGAGCAATTATCATCCCCATTCTACAGTTGAGAAAACTGAGGCAGGCAGAGGTCAAATGACTTGCCCAAGGTAACATAGCTAGTAAATTATCTGAGGCAGGATTGGAACGCAACTCTTCCTGTCTCCCAAGTCCAATACTTTGACTCTTCCTCTCTGCTGCTTCCAGGAAATCCCTGTGCTGCCAGCACTGAGCTGCCTTTCCAGAACTCTCTCAGGTAAGGGCAGAAGAGGGAGAGGAGAGGAGAGGAGAGGGGAGGGGGAGGACAAGTTGAGTCGCCCAACTGGAACTGGCCCACTGGGTCTAACTGTTCTACCCTAAGGAAGGTAAATTTTCATGGCCGAAAGCTCCCTTGTTAACTTGGGGTTTGCTGACTAGATTTCTTTCTCAAAGACCGATGCTTAAACCCAATTCACCCTGGATCTCTGGCATTGAACAACAATAGGTCCCTGGCCAAGCACCACTTAATGGTTATTTTTGGGGCCCTCCTGGTTATGAGTGAATGTAAATAGTAACTGTTTCTCTTTTGGTCAGCAGCCCTGAAAGTCTTCCCCTTCCAGTTTGGTCCTTCCTTCCTTCCTTCCTTCCTTCCTTCCTTCCTTCCTTCCTTCCTCCCTCCCTCCCTCCCTCCCTCCCTCCCTCCCTCCCTCCCTCTCTCTCTCTCTCTCTCTCTCTCTCTCTCTCTCTCTCTCTCTCTCTCTCTCTCTCTCTCTTTCTTTCTTTCTTTCCTTCTTTCTTTTTTGATTAAAGGGGTCATCCCTTGACTCACTTCCTAAAGAAGACTATTCACTGAATGGGTTTTGCCTTACTCAAAGTTAGAACCTGAGAAGACCTTGCCTTAAAAGGGCCAAGGTCTCCCACTGCATCCTGGAGCATTTCCAGTCATCTTGACCAATATCTGGCCACTGGATCCAGATGTCTCTGGAGGAGAAAGTGAGGCTAACAACCTTGCACAGCCCTCCCTCACTCAAATCAAAGTCCACTGCAAGTCATGTCATCATCTTCCTGATGTCATGGTCCTCTTCAAGAACAAGACAAACCATACACACAACTCTCTCCTGGGAAATCACCCCATTCAGATGCCAAGGGTGACTCCATCTAGTGGCACCTACATCACTCTTCCTCTTTTCTCGAGGAGATCAATACTTGACTCACAGACTTCCTCCCTATGCCAACCCCTGCTTTTATGATGGAAGACTTTTATATACATGTTGCTGCTTGACAAAAACTCGAGCCTCCCAGCTAATCAAACCTTACATGTATTACAATCTACACCTTCACTTCACCTCTGCCACACAGGTCATATCCATGACTGCAGCTAGATTGCACACTAGACCTGCAATCAAGAAGACCTAAGTTCAAATCTGGCCTAGGACACCTATAAGCTGTGTGATCCTGGACAAGGCACTTAACCTCTGTCTGCCTCAGTTTCCTCATCTGTAAAATGAGGATAATATTAGTGCCTACCTTCCAGGGTTATTGTGAGGAACAAATGAGATAATATGTGTTATGTACTTTGCAAACCATAAAGCACTCTATAAAGGCTAGCTTTTATTAATCTCAGCATCACCCATGTTCAAACTCCATGACCTAGAACTCTGAAATTCACCTTTCTGGAACACAATCTCTTATCCTCCCATCACCCCTCTCCCCACTCCACTCCTCACTTCTCTTAAAACTTTTCTTCTGGTGACCCTCATTCATGCCACATCACCCTGTTTTCCTAGTGCATCATCTTGGTCTGACTTCCTTTTTCTCCTTTCTCAATCTTGATCGCAAGGATGACTGATACAACTTTAACTATCCTCTATCTGTGAATCCTTTGATTTCTCAGTTAAGGGACTTCCTGTCATTGTATGAGAACTAATGGTCAGTCCCTTGGTCATCTCTGCTTCATACATACATACATATTATACATATACATACACACATGTGTGTGCACACATGTATATGTATGTATGTCGATACACACATGTACATTATATATACACATACATGTGTGTATGCATATATAATATTTTCCCCAATTACATATTAAATCCATTTTAAACATTTTTGTGAAGTTTTGAGTTCCAAATTCTTTCTCTCCTTTTCCTCTCCCCTCCCTGAAATGGTAAACAATCTGATTTAGGTTATATATGTGCAATCATGGAAAACATTTGTATATTAGTCATTTACCCCTGGTTTTTGCAGCATTACCAGTTCACTTCCATTTTACATACATACATTCCTTTAGCTTGAAGCAAAAACATTAATATTTGACTCTCCATTTTAGGCACATGTCTGACAGAAAAAAATTTATTTTATTTCACATTTATCTAAGAACCAAACCTTTTCTGGGGGGGAGGGAGGGGGAGGGAGAAGGAAAAGAAGGAGGAGGAGAGGGAGGAAGGGAGGGAAGGATACAGGGAGTCACAGAGAGAAAAAGACACAGAGAGATAGAGAGAGAGGAGACAGAGAGAGAGAGAAAGAAAAAAAGAGGAGAAAAGAAAAAGAAGGGAGGGGAGAGTCACAGAAAGAGACACAGAGAGAGGAAACAGACAGACAGAGAGAAAGAACAGAAGAGAAGAGGAAGGAAGGGAAAGGAGAAGGGAAGGAAAATCAGAGAGAGAGAGAGAGAGAGAGAGAGAGAGAGGGAG
>NW_027185771.1:17460225-17516884 GCF_028583685.1 Petaurus breviceps papuanus
GAGAGAGAAAGAGAGAGAGAGAGAGAGAGAGAGAGAGAGAGAGAGAGAGAGAGAGAGGGAGAGAAGAGGAGAGGGAGACAGAGAGAGAGAGACACACACACACACACAGATACAGAGACAGAGGGGACAGAGACAAAGAGAGATGTCCAAACTAACATAGTTGCTCCATGTCATCAAGCAGGTAGGTACCTCTTATCCAAAATGGCTTTGTAGGAATCCTGAACAATGAAAAAATCATAAGATGTAAAAATGCAGTTTGGAATTTAGCATTCCAAAAGCAATAAATAATCCTTAGTCAGTTTCTTGACTGACTGCTTCCCTCAAGTGTTTTCCTGGGGTAAACAAAGGGACCTCTCCTCTTTGGCTCCACATCCTAATCCATTCTCAGTGCAGAAGCATGAATTCTAGTTCTAATCACTTCATGGGATAGACGAAGAGGAGACTGATCCATCTAATAATAAAAGTAACAGATGGTAATTATATAGCACCTTAAGGTTCGGAAAGCAATTTCTAGATGCTTTCTTATTTGATCCTCACAACAACAAGGTACTAGTATGATTCCCATGTTACAGATGAGAAAACTGAGGTGCCCAGAGGTTAAGTGACTTGCCCAGGGTCACACAGCTTGTAAGTGTTTGAGGCAGGATTTGAACAGTACTAAGCTCTGGGAATACAAACACCAGCAGAAAGACAGCCCATGCCCTCTGGGAGGTTACATTCTGATGGAGGGAAACAACACATAAAGGATGGGGGGGGTGGAGGAGGGGGGAAGGTACCATTCAGAAAGTACTGGAAGAGTAAAGTGTGTGGTATGGAGAGGAATGAAGACATGGTTGACCAGGGCCTCCTACTTAAAATGGAGCTTTGGAGGGCTCCCACCAGGCAGAACACAGCACCTGCTAGGCTGCCCATTCTATTTTTGAACAATTCTGATCCTTAGTCCATCTTTCCTGACATCAAACCTAATTTTGCCCCTTTGCAATGTCTCCCCATTGCTGGTCCTGCCCTTTGGGAACCAAACAGATTAAGTCTAAACCTTCCTTCCCATTATGATCTTTCAAGTGTTAAGACCAAGGGTGCTTCTGCCCTCATCAAACCAATCCAAATTCTTAATGGGCATGAAGCAAGATCTCCATGGAGACCATTCTGCACTAGCCCCTGAATGAATACTTCTCAGGTGTGTTGTGGAGGGTGGTTCTTGTCCAGGTAGAAGTATCTCTAGATGGCTTCTCAGATCTCTGTTTGATTCCGAGACCCAGCTGTTTGGCCAGTCTCCAGCCACTCACCTATGGAGGACTTGGAGCTGCCAATGAAACCCCAAATAAATAGACAACATGGCTCCAAGAACCTTCCTCAGGGAAGTGGGAATCTGTTTCAAACACTCTGTTAAGGGCTGGATGCCTTAAAAGTACCCAAGCATAGCCAATTCTTTTCAGGGTAGAATGTGGTTAGAACTACAAATGAATAGAAAGGGGAAAGGAAGAGGCCCTCCTAGCCTCAGTTTCCCCATCTGTAAAAACAAGCATTTGGAAAGAGGGAAACAACCATTTTAAAGCACCTACTATGTGCCAGGCCCTGAGTTAGTACTTTACAAATATCTCATTTGATCCTCACAACAACCCTGGGAATTACATGCTATTGTTATCACCCCTATTTTATAGTTGAGGAAACTGCCCAGGATCATGCAGGTGGTAAACATCTGAGACCAAATTCAAACTGAGATCTTCCTGACTACAGACCCATTGCTCTAGCCACTGAACCACCTTGCTCCCTCTAGGCAGCTGTGGAAAAGGGTCACAGCTGTACAGAGGAGGCCACAGAAAGTCAGAAAGAAGTGCCAGGACTACAATAGGTCTATGGAATGGTTAGAGCCTTGTCTCTGTGTGGTAAAGACTGGAGTACAGTCTGAGCCCTAGCAATTGGGAGTCAGAGTGAATGACTTGGTGTAATGCCATGCACAGAAGCTTTCCAGAAGGATTGCTACTGTGAATAGCTTTTAAGGTTCTGATTACACAGTAGAGTGAACACTCTATTTATTCCATAACAAATCAAAGCAAAACATTCACAGAAAATCAAGGTACAGAACTCACAATACTACAACTTATATTCACAACATTACAACTTATATATTCACAAACAGCTTATCATTAAAATGGCCACATAGTTTTCACCAAAGTAGTCACGATATTTAGAACAAAGAACAATCATCTCAAAGTACAATAGTCAAAGTCTTCCAGTCATGGGGCAAAGTCTTAAGTTAACTCAATCAGTCACTTATTCAGCAAAGTCTTCCACTCATGGGGCAAACTCTTGATTAACTCAATCAGTCACTTATTCAGCAATCAATTACTAAGTATCATACACAAACTCTCCACCCCTAGGTCACTAGTAAACTACAATTTCATCATTACTCAGTACCCAAGAGGTCTTTTCATCTTGACTTGGGGCCTATTCTCAGATTTCCTGGATCCCCTTCCATGGTCCCAGATTCTACCTGAATTCACCAGACTGTCACCTGGGTTCGATGGCAGACAACTCCCAGTTCCTTGTTCAGCTCTCTGGGTAGGTCCTGCTCCACACTGAAGTTCACAGGGTCTGGTCCACTTCAGATCCTTCACAATTTCTGCTCTAGGGAATTCAAGGTTCGACCAAGCCACAAACAAAGTTTCAGCATCCCAGTCATGCTTCCTCAGTCACCTGGGCTCCTGGTTCCTGGTTCCAGGCTCAGAGCTCAGGGCTCTGGGCTCCTGGGTTCCTGTTCAGAAGAAGCTCCACCACTACAAGTTCTCAGGAAATTCTGACTCAGTTCTTGATCCTCTCTTCTGTATCTGCTCTGCCACCAGATGCTGGTCCCAAGAAATTCTGACTGTGCCTCTCTGGGGCTTTTCTTATATACACATGGCATTAGCTTCCTGTTTCAGCCAATCCCTTCCTGTTACTGTTAGCAGGAGACAGGAGTTCATACCTTCTGTTTCCCCAACAAAGGCTTGATCAATTACTAAGTGTTAAGTTCCTGCTACCTTTGCCAACACAAAGGGATCTTCAAATTCAAATGACATTACCATTATACTTGGTGTGAGAAGATAGTGAGTTCAATAAAGCATAGGAGTAATTGAGGGAGTGCTGAAGGGTTGACTTTCCTTGTATCTTATAGTAAGGGAAGAGATATGAAACTGAATCAGTGGTCCTTGGCATCGAAAGCCTTCCACAATCTGGTTCCCACAATTTCTGTTCTAGTTCAGTCTGTCTTCTTGCTGTCTCTGGCACAGGACATTTCACCTCCCATCTCCGCAGGCAGTTCCACATGTCTGGAATGCACTCAGTCCTTATCCCTTCCTGGCAGAGTCAGGGAGGTTATAAAGGAAATTCCTTGACCAGGGATAGGTTAGACCAGAGGGCCTTAGAGGACCCTTCCAACTCTGAGATTCTACGACTTGTTCAGTGCCTGCCCTCCCTCATACCAAGGGGTAGAGCTTTGATGAGCCTTCCAATAAACAAACAGTATGGCTCCCAGAGCTTTTTTGAGGGCTGTTAGCTCCCAAAGATAGCAATTTCTATGTTGTTCCCAGGAATTTTTGTTCCCAACTGGCATAATTCTTAGAATCTCCCCTGAGTTAATCAGCACATAGTCAAAGGATATCATAAATTGCAGAATTTTAGTTGTGGAAACCAGATCTGTTAACCAAAGTCATTATACCACAAGACATAGGTAGTCATTTGATTTATTACAAGAGAAAGCCACATGCATGTGGGAACTCCTTTTACCAATGGGTCTCCCCCCCACCGAGGTGATGCCTTGGATATTTCTGGCTATGGGAAAAAGGAGAGGTCTAATAGGAGGAGTAGAGGGTAATCCTTTCCCAAATGGAAGTGACATGGGAGGAAGAAGGGAGCAGTAGGAGAGGGGTAAGGAGAGCAAGTAGGAAGACTTATGAAAATCAGATCATGGCGGGAGGATGTCCTGCTTATCTGAAAAGGGTCTCTTTTGCACAAAGAGTTTGTCAGTCTGGGCAGACAGGCCAGAGCCAGAAAGCTTTATAGAGTTCAGTTATGAAAGATCAGTGTTATATTAGTTCAGGGGGTTTCATCTCTGGAAAATAGGTCAACTCAAGAAAACACATTCAAGGAGCCCCTCCACAGATCTCAGTGACCATCTAATGAAACCCATATTGGAAATAAGTTAGTTCTGTGAAAGGGCTATGCAGGATTGACCATACCCACTTGTTGGTCATCCCCTAACCTGTTACTTGGTTCATTACCTTCTGTATTCTCATTGTTTGATTTCTCTAATAATCCAAAGCTACATCAAGGCATTTCCTTATTAATTGTCAATTAGGACATTTCTCTTTAGTCAATTAAGCTTTAAGATAGTTCCGTAAATTCTAGCAATAGCAATAATATAAGAGGAAGAAAGGTAGAGAACTGGGCTGAGAAGAGAGATAATTATTCCTATTTGTTGAAGATAAGATAGTTTACTTAGAAAATCCAAGGGAATCAGAGAAGAAAGTAATAGCTCCAAAAAAAGTTGTAGACTATAAAATAACCCCCCAAAAATAAATAGTGCTTCTATATAACAAAATCCTAAAGATAATAATAAAAAGAACTAAAAATAGTGTTAAATAATTGAGGCAAAAAGCAATAATAGAAAGGGAAATTCCATTCCAAATAATGACAAAATATATCAAATACCTGGGCATCAGCCTTTCAAAGAACACAAAAGACTTGTATAAATTCAATTACAAAGTATTCCTCAAAGAAAAAAAGGGCAACCTAAATAGCTGAAAGAATATTTAAAGCTCATGGCTAGGCTGTGCCAATAAAAACAACAATGCTACCAAGATTAATTTACACTTTTAATGAGATACCAATCAAATTACCAATGGGATACTTTACAAAACTTGATAAAATAATAACAAAGTCCATCTGGAAAAACAAAAGATATAGAATATTAAGGGAAATACTGAATAAAAGTAGGTATACAGAGAGAATAACACTTCCAGATCTCAGACTATATTATAAAGCAGCAGTTATCAAAACGATCTGGTATTGGTTAAAAAGGAAATAGATAGATCAATGGAATAGACTAGACAACAGCTATTCAGAAACAATAGAGCTCAATAACCACGTGTTTGATAAAGTGGAAAACATTAGTTGCCTATGGAAAAATTCTCTAATTGATAAATACTATTTGGAAAATTGGAAAGCAGCATGAAAAAAATTAGGCTTAGCCCAACATCATCTTGTATAATGTCCCATAATAAATTCATAATGGATGAGTATCTTGAATATTGAAAATCATGCCTTAAAAAATTGGGAGTAGTTCATCTACCCTTCATGGCTATGAATAAAGGATGAATTAGTCAAAAAAGGTAAAATGGCTACTTCTGATTACATGAATTTTGTGTTAACCAGATGACCGTGGGAAGAAAATGTTTTTCCAATAGCTGCTGAGATGGAAATTAATGTATATATAAAACAAAACAAAATCCCAAACCCACGAAGATAACTCTGTCTCTCACTGAACACATTTTAAGAGGCTTCATTGCTGTGGGTCACTGTGTCGGGGAGGGCCTCATGCCCTCTCTCACCTAGAACAGCAGCCCTTCTGTCCCTGATCTGTCTAAGCTTTCCAGGTCTAGGCAGAACATGGGAGACAGCTATGATCTTGTAAGTTTTGAAGGGTCAGAAGAGTCAACCCTCCAAAGGCCTGGATCTGAAGGTAATACCAGCAGATTTGTGAGCAGGTATGAGGAACAATTTGTTTGACTGCCCAGCAGTGACCTGTGGCAAAGGAGCAGCAAAGACCAGCAACTCTGTTGAATTTAGAAGTGAACTTGCTGTCAGGGGCAAGAACACTGTAGCAACTGCTTTAAGTTCAAGTCTGTTCTTGTGGAACAAGATGGCAGACAGGAGAGTCCCATTGGCATGTTTGTGCTTCTCAGAAAATATTACTTTGTAAAAGATGATTGATGTTAATTGGTTAAAATGATACTGGGGAGATAATCTTTGGTATCAATAATGATGAAGAGATATTAACTGGAACTGGGTCAAATAATACTGGAAAGAGCACAGCAGAATTGGAACCAGAGTCAATAGCCTTAGGAGAATCACCCACAATCCCTTGTGCATATACCCTAGAACCCCAAGGATGAGATCTTTCTGAAAGCCAATGGAAATCCTATTTGCAACGTGAGTTTGGATAAGGAAACCTCTCCCCAACCCTCCCCATACCCCCAGACATACTTTCTGGGCTATATAAATGAAAGAATGCTCCAAATAACTAATAATAAAACAAAACAACCCTGAAGCTTCCTTTCACAACCAGAAAAATGACAGCGATGACAAAACATGAGAATAGTCAATGTTGAACTAGTTATGTAAACACAGACACATGACTGCATTGCTAATGGAGCTGTGAATTGGGTCAACAATTCTGGGAAATGATTTGGAATTAATAGCAATATTAGCTAATAATAGCCAGCATATGCTATTTAAAGTTTACAAAGTGCTTTACAAATATTATCCTATTTAATCCTCACAAGAATCCTGTGGTCAAGATGGCGGAATAGAAGCAGGAGCTCCCTGCAGCTCTGACTTCCACCTTCCCCAGTCCATGTAAAAAGGGAACTCTAAAACTTTGGAGCTGCAGAACCCACAAAATAACACAGAGAAGCTAACCTCCCGCTGAGAACAGCCTGGCAGGCCGGCAGCAAGCGGCCAGCTCAGCGCTCTGGGAGCCAAGCTGAGCCCCACACCGAGGCTTTAGCCCCAGGGCGGGTCTGATCAGCCCCAGGCAGGAGTGACTCCAGATCAGCAGCAGCTGTGGCCGTTTCCAGATTTATCAACACATAGATGCGAAGGACAAAGTGAGAGGTCAGTGCAGTCTGGACTTTGGGACCCAGTAAGTGGCAGTGCCTGGCTTTTCCCCCCTGGGGCAAGAAGCCACTGAGCCACTGGCACAGCCAGCCAGCACAACATGACAGCTTCAGCTCCTGGCCTGCAGAGTGTAAGGGGACCAAGCACTAGTCTGAGGGGTAATCGCTCTTGCTTTAACCTTCTTGGATCTGGATTGCAGTCTAGGGTGGAGGTCCTGGGGTGTGTGTCCAGCTTGCCAGAGCGTGTGGAGACCTCAGAGAGGGCAGCCATCTAATACCTCCGGCAGCTGAGAAAACCTCAGTGTTTGGGATGAAAGCTCCCCTGTCTGGTGGCAGAGTCCTATTGTGGCAAAAAGTGACTGAGGGGTGACATGATCAGGCAAAGGAAACAAAGCAGACAGAAGATTCCAACATTACACTCCTATTTTGGGGACAAAAAGGAGCAAAGCATGGAACAGGAGGAAGACAGTGAAGTCAGAACTCCTGCACCAAAAGCTTCAAAGGAAAATACAAGCTGGTTACAGGCCATAGAGGACCTTAAGAAGCAGATAAGAGAAGTGGAGGAAAAATTGGGAAGAGAAATGAGAACCATGCAAGAAAATTATGAAATGAGAGTCAACAGCCTAACTGAGGAAAAATACACCTTAAAAAATAGACTAATTCAAATGGCAAAAGAGGCTCAAAAAGGCAATGAGGAAAAGAATGCCTTAAAAATCAGAATTTACCAGATGGAAAAAGAATCTCAAAAGCTCAATGAGGAGAATCATTGCTTCAGAATTAGATTGGAGCAAATGGAAGCTAATGACTTTATGAGAAATCAAGATGCTGTTAAACAGATCCAAACAAATGAAAGAATAGAAGGCAATGTGAAATATCTCATGGGAAAAACCACTGACCTGGAAAATAGATCCAGGAGAGATAATTTAAAAATTATTGGACTACCTGAAAGCCATGATCAAAGTAAGAACCTAGAAATCATCCTCCAGGAAGTTCTCAAAGAAAACTGCCCTGATGTTTTGGAACCAGAAGGCAAAATAGAGGTAGAAAGAATCCACCAATCACCTCCTGAAAAAGATCCCCGAAAGAAAACTCCTAGGAATATTATAGCCAGGTTCCAGAATTCCCAGATTAAGGAAAGAATATTACAAGCAGCCAGGAAAAAACAATTTGAATGTTGTGGAAACACAATCAGGATAACCCAGGATCTGGCAGCTTCTACACTGAGGGATCAAAGGGCTTGGAATATAATATTCTGGAGGTCAAAGGAGCTGGGATTAAACCTACCCAGCAAAACTGAGTATCATGTTTCAGGGGAAAATATGGTCATTCAGTGGAATAGAGGACTTTCAAGCATTCTTGCTGAAAAAAACAGAGTTGAATAGAAAATTTGACATTCAGATGTAAGAAGCAAGAGAAGCATGAGAAGGTAAACAGGGAAAAGAAATCATAAGGAACTTATCAAAGTTGAACTAGTAACATTCCTACATGGAAAAACAATAATTGTAACTTATGAAACTTTTCTCAGTAGTTGAAGGGAATAGAAATGTATATGTGTGTGTGTGTGTGTGTGTGTGTGTGTGTGTGTGTGTGTATATATAAAATGTCTATATATGAGGGCATATGGGCATTTGGATACATATCTGAATGTGTGTATATATGTGTACAGGTATACATAGACAGAGGGCACAGGACCAATTTAACAGGAAGGGATGATACTTAAAAGGTGAAATTAAGAGGTGAGAGAGGAATATAATGAGAGGAGATGGGGAGAGACAGAATGGGGTAAACTATCTCATATAGAAGAGGCAAGGGAAAATGGTTACAATGGAGGGGAAGAATAGGAAGGCAAAAGGGAATGGGTCAACCTTATTCCCATTGAATTTGGCTTGAGGAGGGAATGAAATACACACTAAATAGGGTATCTCACCCTCCAGGAGAGTAGGGGGGAAGGGGATGAGAGGGGGAATGATGGAAGGGAGGGCAGGCTAGGGGGGAGGGAAGTTGGAAGCACCCACTTTTGAAAAGGGATGGGATCAAAGTAGAGAATAGAACAAGTGGGAGGTGGGATAGGAGGGAGGGAAATATAGTCAGTCTTTTACAATATGTCTACTATGTTATTGTTTTGCATTAGCCACACATGTACAACCTATACTGAACTCCTTACCTTCCCAGTAAGGGTGGGTGACAAAAAAGGAAGGGAATCAATATGGAATTCAAAGTTTTAAAATCAAATATTCAAATTTACATATATATATATATATAAACTATTATTAATACTATTTTACATGTAATTGGGAAATAACATATGCAGGCACTGGGGCATAGAGATCCACTGGAAAAGTCGAAAGGGGTATGGGAGAAAATATGGGAGAGAGCAGATTGGAGGAGGGGATATCCTGTGGGACTGCTATTTTGGGGTGGTGGGTAGGGGAAAAACGGGGAGAAAATTTGTAACTCAAAAATCTGGTGGAAATGAATGATGTAAATCAGAAGTTAATAAAGCATTTGAAAAAAAAAAAGAATCCTGGGATATAGGTGTTCTTATTATGCTTATTTTACAAATGAGGAAACAGACAAATAGAAGTTAAGTGACTTGCCCAGGGTCACATAAGTCAAACATGTTTGGAGGCTGCATTTGAATTCAGTACTTCCTGACTTCAGGTCCAACATTCTATCCATTGCACTGTCTAGCAGCTTAATTATGGGAGGGAAGAGACTTAAACCAAAGGTTCAAAGCTGTACTAGGAGGCTGAAGGTTAGCACAGAGTCAGGAGGTGGCTCTAGGACTTTGCTTGGACTATGGGATAGTTAGAGACCTGTCTGGGTATAGACAGAGCTGTTTGTCCACGGTTACAGTGACTGACCATGTGTGAAGAGAGAAGGAACAGTACTGGGAGAAAATGGTGCTGGAGAATTTTTCCAATACTGGAGAAAATGAGAGGATGTAATAAATAATGATGACAGCTAGCATTTATACAGCACTTTAAGGCTTGCAAGGCACTTTCTTTAGAAGTATCATCTCATTGGAGCCTCACAACAATGCCGGGAGATATAAAGTAAAATTATTAACCTCATTTTATGGATGAGGAAACTGGGGCAGACAGAGGTCACATGCCTTCGCAGAGTCATCCAGCTACTGCCTGAGGATCAGATCTTCCCGACTCCAAGCCCAGCACTTCATCCACTGCTCCCCCAGCTCCCTTTTCGTGAGTGTATAGGAGAGAGTGTGGAAGGAACAGTTCTGCTTTTGGTCGTCTGCAGCAGAAGGGAGAGCTGAGATTGATTCGGACTTGTCACCAAAGCCCTCCAGGATCCAGCTGCCTTATGATACTTTCCAGCCCAGATGCCTGCTAGAATTTCCTGTTATATGACTCCATCTCCTGCCAGGGAGATTTTGACAGGTGTTTCTCCATGTGAAGAGGGCATCCCCTTCTCACTCTTCTTGTCAGAGACTTGAATTTTTTTTTTTGGAAGTACAGCTCAGGTTCTACTTTGTACCTGGAACTGTGCCTGCTACTCCTGCCTGTTAATCCTCTGTCTCTCTGTTTCTATCTCTTTGTCTGTCTTCTCTCTCTGTTTCTATCTCTTTGTCTGTCTTCTCTCTCTCTCTCTCTCTCTCTCTCTCTCTGTCTCTCTCTCTCTCTCTCCTTGTTTCCCCTGCTCTTAGCTCATTGCCCTACCTGAAGTGGACTGCTTAATAAATATTTGTTGCAGTGATTTGAATTACATTGTATGGGGGCAAATGATAACAAGCTTCTTCCTGGCTGGGATTTGAGGACTTGGCATTGAGCACGAGGAAAGCAACTTACCTGGGTGTTTGTGTTCCATTTTATAGGTGCCCAAAACTAGCATGGAAAAGTTGGCCCAAATCATCCAGCCTCATCTAATAGCAATAATTATAACAAACTCTGCTGGCATTGTATTTATTCTCTTCATATACTTACATAAATAGTCATTAATTTCTCCATTAGGACATAAAATCCCAGAAAGTTGGGATTATGTCATTCTTTGTATTGTTCCTGGCACAGTATCTAGCACATAGTAGGTGCTAAATAAATCTATTGTTTGTTCAGTACCCTATCCCTCTCCCACATTAGACTGTAAGCTCTTTTATTTATTTGCTTTGTAGAGGGAGTGGGGCAAGAAAATTGGGGTTAAGTGACTTGCTTAAGGTAACACAACTCAACTAGTAAGTGTTAAGTGTCTAAGGCCAGATTTGAACTCAGGTCCTCCTGACTCCAGGGCCAGTGCTCTATTCACTGCCCTACCTAGCCATCCTAGACTAAGCTTTTTGAGAGAAAGTGCTTCTCAACTAAATTTTGTATCCCTTCCCCACCATCTATCATATTTCTCTGCATGTAGTTGACAGGATATATCTTTGGAGCATTGTGCCATACCACTGAGATGTAACAAACAGTGTTGTAGAAAGAGGGCTGGTTTTAAAGTCAAAGGGAGAACAGGGTTTATTACCCTGCTCTATCATATACTAGGCGGGAGGGGGGCCTCCAGTCATCCTGATCTATATCTTGCCCCGATCCCAGATGACTCTGGAGGAGAGTGAGGCCAGTGACTTTGCATAGCTCTCCCTTGCTTAAATCCAACTCACTGCAAGTCATGGCATCATCTTCCTGATGTCATAGACCTGTTTGTGAACAAAGGATACCCAAGCTACTCATTGGGGACTCAACTGCTCAGTTTTTAGTTGGGCAATGCAGCTCCTTCCTTCCCCTTCTCCCTTCTCCCTTTTCCCTCCCCTCCCTTTTCCTCTCCTCCCCCTCCCTTCCCTACCCTCACATTCCTTCCCCTCCTCTCCCCTTCCTCCCCTTCCCTTCCCTTTCCTTCCCCTCCTCTCCCCTCCCCTCTCCTTCCCTTCCCTTCCTATTGCAGAGAGTGTAACTCCAATGCATTGCATTAATGAACACTTGCCTAAAAGGCTATTTAATGGAGAACTTACAGAGAACAAGTGTTCATATAATGGTCATAAAAAGCAATACGAGGACCCTCATGGGAACACTGGCACAGGATCGCCCATCACTGGCTGCCCTTGCCAGAGAAGGTGCTGTGCTCTATGAGCAAAGCAGAATTGAAGTAGTTCAAAAGAAATGTGAGATGAGCAAATTTAGAGAATCCACCCCAAATGTGCACGTGGACTATTTGTGTCACACACACACACACACACACACACACACACACCCTCACTTGGTCACTATTTGGGACCTGAAGGCTCAGAGGGCCTTATATATATATAGCAACTGTTTCTGTTTTGGCCAGAAACCCTGAAGGTCTTCTCCTCCCAGATTGATTTTTTTTTTTTGAGAGTAGATAAGAGAAGCCATTCTTTACCTTATTTCTTACCTAGCCTTTGTCACTGAATGGGAGTTGCCTCAGACAAAGTCAGGCCTGGAAAAGATCTTAGCTTAAAAAGGTCAAGGTCCCAACTAGCCGTGTGACCTTGGGTAAGTTACTTTAACCCCAATTGCCCTCCAAAAGGCAAATATATACTGCCAAAAAAAAGAAAAGAAAAGAAAAGAAAAAATACTGCCAAAAGAAAAGATACTGCCAAAAAAAAAAAAAGAAAAGATGGGGCGGCTAGGTGGCGCAGTGAATAGAGCACTGGCCCTGGAGTCGGGATGACCCGAGTTCAAATCTGGCCTCAGACACTTCATACAAAAACAAAAAAAGCCATGTGACCTTGGGCAAGTCACTTAACCCCAATTGCCCTCCAAAAAGAAAAAAAAAAGGTCAAGGTCCCTACTGCATCTAGGGACATGTCCAGTTGTCCTGATCTATATCTTCCCACTGGTCCCAGATGGCTATGGAGGAGAAAGTGAGACTGGTGATTTTGCCTACCTTACTTAAAATCAATTCACCTGCAAGTCATGGCGTCACCTTTGTGATGTTGGTGTCCTCTTTGAGAATGAAGGGAAAAAACCACTAACAGAACAGGATTCTTGTTTATGGATAGGTTGTTCTAGTGGTCCCTTGCAATTCTGCACTTCTATGACCCTGCCAGTCTTCACCCGATGGAGAACAGGAGCTACTAATGTGAGGCCCCAAGCAAACAAGTGACTCGACTCTCAGAACCTTCCTGAGTTGTTTGTTTTCCATCGACATCAGGCCAAGAATTGTTCCCAGGGCAGTGGGAATAGCTATCCTAGTAACTGGGGCTGGATGCCCTTAAATGAATTCGGTTCAACCAGCTTCCTCTGAGCTGGAATTCAGCAAGAACTACCTCTGGATGGAAAAAGAAAGCCCCTTCCAAGGGACTTCAAGTTCTATGGTACAAGAGCACCAGACTTAGGATCAGGAAGACCTGAGTTCAAATCCTGACTCAGATGCTTGGTTAGTTGCTGTCTTTGTTCTCAAACAGGACCAAAATGACATTATGTTGGAGTCAAGGTACAGTGCATCTGTCTGTGGCTAAGTAGAACAATATAAGTTCAGAAGACTACCACAGGTCAGACACAAATAGTCATATGCATATTTGGAGGGGAGATGTCTCTAAAATTTTGCATTTCATGTTTCTTTTAACCTACTGTAATTCTGCATCACTCAGAGCACAACATCTTCTTTGATGCAGCATGCCATGATGGATGGTCCTTTTCCAGTGTCTATCATGTCTTGCAATCAATTCCAAAGTTCTTTGGAAAGACCTTGAGAATGTCCTTGTATTACTTTTTCTGGTCACCCACCTGCTTTGCATGAGTACTTCAAAAAATAGTATTCTAGGCAAACAAACATTTGGCATTTGAACAATGTTGCCAGAGAGCTGCATGACTCTGGACATGTCACTTAACCTCGGTTTACCCCAGTTTCTTCATGACTTAAATGGGGATAAGAATAGCACCTCCCTCACAGGGTTCGTGTGATGATCAAGTGAGATGATAGAAGTAAAACACATAGTGTAGTGGTTGGTACATAGTAAGAACTACACAAATGTTAGCTATTACTCTTATTGTTATTTACTATAGTGAATAAACATCCATCCAAACAGGATATAAAGCATAGAGTGCTCTTCACAGATAAGCATTGTTCTTCTTTCTATTTTCCCAGCAAACTGCAATTGTCTTGGAAAGAAGCGCTTGCTTAAGTGGAAGACAGTGAAGTTTGATTCAAATGACACATTTAAGAGTGAAGGACTTGGAGCCCACAGACCTGAGATAGAGCCTCAGAACAACTGCTTTTTAGCTGTATGACTTAAGGTGAAGCACACTCTCTGGACCTTTGAGTCCTTTTTGGTAGAATGAGTGGGTTGGATCAGACATGCTTTGTTTTTTTTTTCTTTTTAAGCGATTGATTTAAGTGACTTGTCCAGGGTCATATAGTTGGATCTGAGGCTGGATTTGAACTCAGGTCCTCCTGACTCCAAGGCTGGTGCCAATCCACTGTGCCACCTAGCTGCCCCTGGATCAGCTTGGATACTCTCTGGTGTTGACAATAACTCAGAGAGTTCGATGGTGACATTTTTATTATTCCCACTGAGTTGACAAAGAAAAAGACATTCCAACAGACAAAAGGATTTTGTTGACACCCTATAGCTGGTGGGTGAGGAGTTGAGTATTTATAAAGAAACACACTATGCACCAGGCACTCGAGCACTGGGGATGCAAAGAGAGGTAAAAAACTGTCCTCAGGGAGTTCATAATCTAATGAAGGGAGACAAGCTGGAAATACCTATGGATAGACAACATATATACAAGGCAAATTGGGGGTAATCAACAGCAAGAAGGCACCAGCATTAAGGAGCACTTAGCAAAGGCTTCTTGCAAAAAGGGAGTTTTTAGTTGAGCCTGGAAGGAAGCCAGGAGGTGCAGATGGGGAGGGAGAGCTTTCCAGGTATGGGGGCAGCCAGAAAAAATGCCCAGAGCCCAGAGATGGAGTGTCTTGTTACAGGAACTCCAAGGAGGCCAATGTCACTGGATCAAAGAGGCCATGAGAGGGAGTAAAGTGTAGGAAAAGGTGGGGAGGGTCCAAATTCTGAAGATATTTAAAAGTTAGACAGAGGTTTTAATATTTGATCCTAGAAGTAAAGGGAATCTCTAGAGTTTATCACATTAGGATTGATGTCATCAGATTTGAGTTAAGGATGGGCTGGAGTGGCAAAAAAACCCACTGAGGCAAGGGTAACTAAAGTGCAGGTTATTTTGAGGGTCCAAATGTGAGGTGACCAGTCAGCTACCTCCCCTTAAACTTTATATCACCTGGATCCTGCCTTGATCAATTGAACCCTATATTAACTATGTCTCATTTTCTTAATCAGAACCTTCTCAGTGACAAAAAAAGTTTTAAGAACTCAATATTTGATTTTTCTTAATGAAGAAAGTTTTTTTACTACCATATATCCCTGTATCCCAGGGATATGCTAAAGCCAATCTGTACCAGACCTGGTTGTTAAATTTTCAGCAAAAGCATTTAAACCTCAAAATTGGCATCCAGTATGAATTAGGATTTGAGTTATTGTTTTGTTGATTTCAAAACTTAAGAAAGTGATGGAGAAACTGTGAATGGTATAACTTAAAAGTTTGTCTTGTGGGATTTTCAGAGTTGATTATTAAACATTTGCCAGCACACCCTTGCCTGTATCTTGTTAGTAAAATGTAATGTTATTGTGAAATATCTTGTTAGCATAACCACTCAGAATAAAGGAAACATTTCTTTTGATTTTGCTAATTTATTTCCCATATAAAAGAAACCTTGTAGAGGAACTACATTGAATTTGGGCTCAGAGATACTAATTGTCTCTGTGTTGCTCCTTTGCAAGCAAGGAATCGATTGACATGTTGGATTATTTAGAATTTTTTTTTTGGGGGGGGGACAATTTCCACACATAAATGTTGTCTGGAATATGCTTTCTAATCGACAAAGTAGCACAGAGATATCTGATATTTTCTCCAGATCATGGCAGCAGCTCAGTGTACTAAGAAGAGCTTTGGATTAGGAGTCAGAGGACCTGGCTGCTTAGTGTCTGTGTCACCTTGGACAAGTCCTTTCCCTTCCCTGGGCCTCAGAGTTCATTCTTGTTCAATGATTTCTAATATTCCTTCCAGCTGTAAATCATTCAGTTAATCATCACTCTTTCCTTACCAAGTGCCCATGAGATACAATGACAAAAAATGAAGCCATAGCCATTATAATTCTATGAAGTGAACTAGGGATTTTTTTCCTCTACAGACAGGATGGTCTGGCTGCTCTCATCAGATTCCTTCTGTCTCAGAATTGGAAGGTCCCTTTCAAATGAGATGATATTACTAAAAATCATTTCTTAGGCTAGCACATAGTAGGCAGTATATTAATATATTTTTTCCTTCTGGATATCATTTACATTCTTTTCTCATAGCAGTAATGACCAAGAGTCAAAGTATTTCCTTCAAAACTGCTCTCTTCTTCAGCTGAGACCAAGGAACTACTCAAAGCAAATGATTATGTGTTATTGGTCTGCAATAATTGCAAAAATGATTATGGTTAGAGATCACAACTCCACCCGGGCTTTTTCAGCCTGTGATTCCTTCATCTTTTGAGGCACAGTCTTGGTCCAGAACTCCCACCTATCCCTCCTCAGGTTCTTGCCCACAGACAACTGCAAATTCAGCTGCAGGTATTCTTCCTTCTGGCCATAGGCTGGCCAGTGAAGAAGGTCTGCACCATTTGGGTCCCTGGGAGGAAAAACCAAACATTTAGGCCAGAAAGGGATCACTGCATTGGCAAGTCTAACAAGCCACCCCCTGCTCATCCTGAGAGTCAAGGAAGGGGCCCCCAGGTAGGTGTCAGCTGACAGTCATAGCACCCATAGAGAGAATTGTTGACACAGCCTTAAGTAGTTTGGTATTCACCTTTGATGCTGCCCCTTTCTAATACACCCAGGGTGGAGAGTCCAAAGAGTAAAAAGACTCACATAGGGAATAAGTAGACAAGTAAAGATTTGAACTCATCTCATTGGACTCCTTTTCAGTAAGAAGACTGGGTGGTATAGTGGATAAAGCTGGATCTGGAGTCAGGAAGACCTGAGTTCAAATCCAGCTTCATACACTTAGTAGCTGTGTGATCCTGAGCTAATCACTTAATCATAGTTGCCTTTCTTTCCTCATCTATAGGATGAGCTAGAGAAGGAAATTGCAAACCACTCCAGTATCTCTGCCAAGAAAACTTCAGATGGGCTCTATGGACTCCACATCCAAGGCTCTTGCCACTGCGACCTGTCCTAATGCTTCCCAAGGGGGAAGAGAAGTCACTGAGACTTCAGGGTGATGGTGAAGGCTAAGAGAGTTGCTGATCTTTCTTGTTTTCCTTTCAAGATGCCCAGTGTAGAGTGAGTCTGCCAGAGCAACATGTACCCCCTGCCCCAACCCTGGCCGTGAACTTGGGGAAGGGCTATACTTGTTCACCAGACCTTGCCTGAACCTTTTTTTCCTGAAAAAATTTCAATCAGGGAACTTCTATGCAAGTGGGAACCCTTTATGTGCCTAGAAACAAGCGCTAACCCACAGGGAAATTGTCAGGAACCCGAGGGCCAGCTCTCTCACCCATGACGGGCAAAGTTTGCCCAGTAGCTCATTATCCTGTGGCTCAGGAGTTTTTCTTCTTCTGTTGCCTCTTCTGAAACTAGGAAGAGAAAAAGGAACACACTGGTAAAGGTCAAAGGGCAGACCCCAAGACCCCCTCTCCTTCAGTCTCCCAGTCAGCCCTGATCTTGTCACTGACCTTATCTTCCTCCAATAGTTTCCCTCTTCTCACTCCCCTCCTACAGGACCTCCCATGGTTTCTCTTGGTCTACTCTGTCTGACTCCATGACTGAATCTCTCCTCCAAAAACAAAGTGGTGCAGCTTAACTGGAAATCAAGAAGACCCAAGTTCTAATCTAGCCTCAGACATTGACTAGAGGAGTGACCCTGGGCAAGTCACTTAACCACTGTCTGTCTTTGGTTCTTTGTTTGAAAAATTGGAACAATAATAACACCTGTGGGCCAGTGTTGTTGGGAGTATAAAAAAAAAAAGGGGGTGGGATAATATTTACAGTATGCACTTTACTCAACTTGTAAAAGTGTTACATAAAGGCTAGCTGTCATTATTATATTTGTTATTATATACTTATAATAATACATAATATAATAAAGTATTAGATATAAAAACTATACATTGTATTATAATTATGTAATAGAATATTTTATTGTGTGTAATTATAATAATGGCATGATTATAAATGTTATTTGTAATAATAATTATTATTGTTCTAATCTAAAATATCATAGCACAAATTTTGGTAGCTGTAAAGTCTTTGCCTATGGTCCTTGCCCCAGACAGTGCCTGTTATTCAGGATTCCTGCCTGGGGCGGTGCAGACAGGCTCAGCAGCAGAAGCTGGCCCATAAGGTCATGGTTTCATTGGCCATGGCATGTCATGACATAGATAAATGCATAAACTGGACTTCCAGTTCTGCCAGGACAGGAGTCAGGAGGGGAAAATAGGGAGAGAAGATGGTCAAAAACATGGATTTGAGACCATCAATAAACACTAACTCCAAAGATTGCTAAATGTGAGACTTGTTCAACAATCAACAGATGGATGCACTGGTGAAGAAAATGAATCAAGAATAACTGGAAAAAAGAGAGGGAGGGAAGGAGGGAGGAAGGGAGGAAAGGAGGAAGGAAGGGAGGAAGGGAAGAGAGAAAGAAGGAAGGAAGAAAAGAAAGAAGGGAGGGAAGGCTTCCAGTACTTTGGACAGATCCTCTGTGTAGGATTTATGGAAGCACAAGGACTGCTGTCCCCCAGGATGAGATGGTATGACACTTAGGGTCTACATCAGAGGAGAGGTGAGGGCTTGGCTGAGGTCACCAGGCCACACACATATTGAAAGGTGGTTTTGTGTTCCTGCCTCATCTTCCCTTATAAGGAAAATGCCAGGAAGTCAGAGACTGTGTCTTATTTATCTTTGTGTCTTCCCCAGAGCTGAACAGAGGGCTCTGTATATTACTGGATGTGCCTAATCATATGAACTGAATTGAACAGAAAAGCTGATTCAACCTCCTGATTCAGTTCACCTGAGCAATCAAGGAAACTTCCAAGGCTGAGACCTTAATCTCCAATCACTCAGTCAACCAGGTAACTATTCATTGCCTCCTTTATCCCTGGCACTGTTCCAAGGGTTGTAGATACAAATAGAAAGAATAAAAAACAAAAACTTTTCTCAGGCAGTTGGGCCCTTATTCAGTGCCTCCTGGGGGAACCTTGTAGGCCAGAAAGAACACTGGATTTGCAGCTGGACCTGCTAAGTTTGTGATATTAGATAAATCTATTCTTCTCTCTGAACTTTAGTTTCCTCTTCTGCAAAACAGCCATGATAACAATTATTGCCTTCCCTCCATCTAAACCCATGGCTTCCCTCTCCATCTTCTCTCCATTGCTTACAAGGTGCTCCAAAGACAAAACGCAGATCATCACCATGGTCGGCCTTCACCATATCAGGTGTGATGTCCTTAAGTATACTTGGGCGGTGCTGAAATTCATAAAAGTAGACTGGAGAGCTGGGACCTAGGAAAACATAAGAAATGCCCATAGTTATTGACCCATCGAACACAGAAAAACAAAAAACGCCAGGGGCCCCAGCCCGATTCCCCCCTTTGGGGGGGGGGGGGGCAATGGTAGCTGAACTTTAACAGGTGAGCTTCTAAAGGACAGTCCCATTGCAAATACTGTCTGAGAGATGCTTTGCGGCAGGACAAGTGTTACGATCTGGAGTAAAAGGACCTGGGTTGGAATCCTGGCCCTGCTGCTGACTGATTACAGGACCTTGGGGGAAGCCTTTTACTTCTTTGAGGCTGGTTTTTCAACTGTAAGATGGAGATAATAATCTCTAGTCTGTCTACTCCATCTGAAGTGGGAGAAGGGAATAAACATTTGTTGTCCAGTTTGTCAGTTGTTTTTGACTCTGTGATATCGTTTGGGGTTTTCTTGGCAGAGATACTAGAGTGGTTTGCCATTTCCCTCTCTGATTCATTTTACAGATGAGGAAACTGAGGCAAAGAGCACGAAGTGACTTGCCCAAGGTCACACAGCTAGCAAATGTCTGAGGCCAGATTTGAAGTCAGGAAGAAGAGTCTTCCTGACTCCAGGCCTAGAACTTCACCCACTGTGCTCCATAGCTGCTCTATGAATAAGCATTTATAGAGCACCTGCTTTGTGCCCAATGCTGTACTAAGTGCTTGTTGTGCCAATGCAATATTTACAGCACCCATGATCATGATAAAGACTATGACTGTAAGTGTTGCATGACGTTTGATTGCAAAATATACCAAGATTCTCCAGATAGAGGATAGAACTGAAACATTTCTTTAGACACCAGAAAACCAAATCCCCAAACCAGTAAGCTGATTCCGTTATAGCACCAAAGATATTCAGAAGCCATAATAATGCTGAGAGCCACAGCATCCTTCAGCTTTCCCACAAATCAATATGAAATCAATATTTACTCACAAACCTCTCTATCTCCTTAATGAGTACCCTCTCTCCCCTACCATTTCACTAGCTCTGACTACCAGCTTCCTGTGGTCTTTGTTTCCCTTCAGCAAATTCCTCCCACCACAGGCTCCATGTGATTACATTCAGCCTATTAGGGGGCAGAGTTTACTTTCAAAGCAGGGGAGGTCTTCAAACTCCCCCAAAGTCTATTGAGGATCAGGGAAGATCTTCAAATTCCCATTTCCATTACAGTGCTTTACAAATATTATCTTGCTGGAGCCTCACAACTCTGTGACAGAGGTGCTATTATCATTCTCATTTCATAGTTGAGGAAACTGAGGCAAACAGAGGTTAAATGATTTGCTCAGGATCACACAACTAGAGGATAGAACTGAAACTAGAAGGTGTCTGAGTCTGGATTTGAACTCAGGTCTTCCTGAGTCCAGCTCTGATGTTCTATCCACTGGGATGAGGTTGTTGTGAAGATCCAGGGGGATAATGGGTGGAAAGTGTTTTATGCCAATAAAGCGCTCTAGCAGGGGTTCTTGGATTTATTTTTAGCTGAGTACTCAGATAACTTAATTTGAATATAATTGATTCTCTATTCCATGTATTTTCTTTTATACACTTGAAATCATCATCACTCTGGAAGGATTCTGTTAAGCTTCCCTGGACTGCCAAAGGGGTCCATGATGCGTACCCAGAGAAATGTTAAGAGCGTCTGCTTATAGCAATGTGGGTTATTATGTATTATTATTATTACTATTATTTGTATAGCATGGTCACTGAGTTCAGTCCTGCTGGGGGTAGGCAGGTGTAGGAGGGAAGAAGGAAGGTGAAGAGGGGTGTAACCAATCTGGAGGCTGTGACAGCAAAGCAAGAAGCAGGAGCCTCCTTCTGCATGTATGAATGGGTAACACACACACATTGCTGCATAAAAGAGACATTCTTACACTGATTCTGAAAAGGGTTCATGCACTACTCACTATGTTGATATTTGGCCACTTTGAGGGCCGGGATAACAAAGACCAAATCCCCCATCATGTCCTGGAATTGAGCTCGACGTTCTCCTGGGTCCTCCGTATCTCTTAAATACTCTTCTATCATCAAATGTCCAAGTTCAGGAGGAACACCCTATAGGAGACCCAGAAAGAGAGAGAGTAACAGAAAAAGGAACTTACCTGGCAGTGGATTGCTTGGGTATGTTTGTTGGTTGATTATAAGGAATGAGCAAAGGAGCTAGGGGGCACAGTAGATAAAGCGCTGGCCCTAGAGTCAGGAGGACCTGGGTTCAAATCTGCCCTCTGTGCAGATCTACTTGCTATGTGACCCTGGGCAAGTCACTGAACCTTGTTTGCCTCAGTTTTTCATCTGTAAAATGAACTAGAGAAGGAAATGTCAAACTACTCTAATATCTTTGCCAAGAAAACTCACAAAAGGGGTCACAAAGAATCAGACATGACTCATCAACTAAACAACCACAAGGAATAAGCCCAAGCTACTTTGCCTGCTGTTCACAGGTCCTGAGTCCCATTAGATCTTTATACCATCTGCTCACCAGGGTCTATACTCTCTGGGTTAAATTCCTCAAGATACTAGACAATTCGTTGTTGGGCCTGAGGTAGAAGGGATGTGGGGCTCAAGGAAAGCATAGAGCTACAGGGGGTCTCCAGGTCCCTTTCCACTCCCTTCCACTCAGAAGGTGGAAGGACCTTCATTGGCTCTCTCCTACACTATTTCAATGACCTCCTTCAATGATCTGTGCCTTAGATCACTCCCCACTCCAAATTATCCTCCACTCATCTTCCAAAGTGATTTTCCATGTACAGATCTGATGATTTTACTCTCCTGTCAAAACTAAGTAAATTTTGGTGGATGCCCATTACCTCTAGGATTAGATATAAACTCTTCTGTTTGGTTAGAGTTTTAAGCAACATGGTCCCATTTAGTCTGTGATGTGTATATTGTGGATATATGTATATATACATAATACACAATATATAATGTATATATAATAAAATATACATAATCTGTGAACCAGTTAGGCAAATCTTGTCCCTCACACTTCCTATTCCATCTTCCATCTCCATGCCTTTGCATTGGTGAAACTCAGTTCAAATAGTATCTTTTATAGACCATCTTTCTTGGCTCCTTCCTCCTCCAGCTGCTAGTTCCATAGTCCTCCCCACAATTTGCTTTGTGTGTGTTTTCTATCTATCTCTGGATGTGCAGGGTATCTCCCTCATAGAATATAAGATTGTTGAGGGCAGGCACTCTTTCACTTTGTCCCTGTGCTTAGCCCAGTGCCTGCTACATAGTAGGCCCTTACCAAAAAATAGCTTTATTAACTGGTTAACTCACCCAAATTGGACTTAGATATGATGACTGGATAGTTTCTTTATCCATTTTATCTTTAAATTCAGGAATGTCCATTCCCTGTGTAGAGAAAAGTGGCACACTGTGAATCATCTTTAGAACTTTAAGAAATTTATATATATTTTAAACAAATCTAATCCAAAGAAGTCATTTTACCCTTTAAGGTAGAACTAGTGCTATAGATTTCTTTAGCAATTATTAAATGATGCCCCATGCAAAATGAACAATTCTCAGGATATTTTGGAAAATGGCCAGCAAAATGGTGGGCAATGCCCAGTATAAATAAACAATGGCTATTGTTTCTTCATAATGACCAGTGCCCTTAGACAATGTCTGATGCTTACGTTATGCTAGAAATGATGCAGGTAGAATTCTATTTTTCTGACTAATGTAAATACACCAACTATATATGTATATATTAAAGGAGACAGCAGACAAATAGTTGTGAATATCATGTCATATTTAAAATTAATGTATTAAAAAAATTAAGGCCTTTAGATAGGATGGCCTGAAGTCCATAGGACAGATATCTGGTCTGACATCAGGAAGTCCAGATTCTAGTTCCAGCTGTGTGAATAGAGTTAAATCATTTCCTTTTGGAGAGCCCCAGTTCTCTATTTTACAAAATGGGGATAAACACCTTAATGATCCCAACTTCACAGTGGGTACATTGAAAGAATCTTTTTGGAAATTATAAAGTGCTATGTTAATGTCAACTGGTATTATTCACTGTTTATTTAAAATAACAAGACTTCACTTAACACTTACTAGCTGTGTGAACTTGGACAAGTCACTTAACCCCAATTTCCCTGCCTTCCCCCTGCAAAAATAAAAAAAAAAAGGTATAAAATAATGAGACTTGAGACAGCTAGGTGACACAGTGAACACAGTAGAGGACCTGGAGTCAGGAAGATGTGAGTTCAAACCCAGCCTCAGACACTTATTAGCTATATGAAACCTAGTGTAAAGCCAAGCACAAGCAGCTTTCCAGAAGAATGCTGCTGTGGACAGCTTTTCAAGGTTTTGATTACACAGTATAGTGAACACTCTATTCAATAACAAATCAGAGCAAAACATTCACAGTAAATCAAGGTACAGCATTCACAGTGTTACAACTTATCACAGAAAATCAAAATACAGCATTCACAACAACTTATCATAGAAATAGCCATGTAGTTTTCACCATAGTGGAACAATCATTTAGTAACTCAATCATCCAATCATCCTTAAGGAGGTTTGCCTCCTTAAGGGACACAAAGTACAATAGTCAAAGTTCTCCACTCATGGGGCACACTAAGTTAACACAATCAGTCACTTATTCTGTCATCAATCACAAAGTACACTCATATAGTCAATCAATCATTCAATCATCCTTAATCATTCACTATTCAATCATCAGAAAATACACAAACCCTCCATCCCTATGTCACTAGTAAATTGCAATTTCTCAGTCAGTACACAGTATCCAAGTAAAGTCTTCTTTCAGCTTGACTCTGGGTGGTCCCTCAGATTCCCTGGATACCCTTCCACGGTCCCAGATCCTACCTGGATTCATCAAACTGTCACTTGGGTTCAAAGGCAGACAGCACCCAGGTCCTTGTTCAGCTCTCCATATACTTCCATGCTGAAGCTCACAGCATCCAGTCCACTTTAAATCCTTTGCAGTCTCCATTCCAGGGAAGACAAGGTTTAACAAAGCCACAAACAGGTTCATTCAAAGTACCAGCACCACAGTCATGCTTCCTCGGTCTTTGGCAGCTCCTCTTTGAGGCTGGCCCTCAGAAATCCTCAGCAGCTCCTCAGCATCTCCAGCTGACCCTCAGACTCAGCAGAAGTTTCGGCTGGTTCCCAGAATCAAAATCACTTCATCCAGGTTCTCCAAATCAAAATCATTCTCTCCAACCTAGGGGGCCTTTCCTCTTTAGCCTCCCTGGCAGCAGCAGCTTCTGCCTCCAGGAAGTTTGCTCCAAGAAGATCTGACTCTCCCAGGCAGAGTTTCTCCTTATATACAGATGGCATTGGCTCCTTCGTGTTTCAGCCAACTCCTTCCTTTTATGTCAGCAACAAGGGATCACACCTTCTGTTTCTTTAACAGAGGCTTGATTAATTACTAAGTGCTAAGTACCTGTTACCTTTGCCAATACAAAGCGATCTTCAAATTCAAATTACATTACCATTATACCTAGGCCAGTCACTTAACTCCAATTGTTTCCAAAAATTTTTTAAATTAAAAATAAAAATAAAATAAAGAGACTTGTAAATGATATTTTAAGCAAAAGGGAATAAGACCTAGCTTGGGCTTCTCTTCCTATACTTCCAAGCAGATTTGTGCTTGAAATGAGCCATTCAGAGAGAAAATAACCAAAGGTTGAATCATTTCTGATTCTTTCAGGGCAGCCTGTTCAGGGTAACTTTTCTGATTTTAGAAAAGGCAAATTTACAGATTATACAAAGTCAAGAGGGCCAGCTATCATACTGGATCATGGAGTCAGGATACAAAAAAGACACTTGACAGGCTAGAATATTATACTGACCACAGTCACTAGGATCAAACTTAATGGGGACAAAGTCCTCTTTTTTTTGCTTTTTGGAGAGCAATTGGGGTTAAGTGACTTGCCCAAGGTCACATGGCTAGTTTTTGTGTTAAGTGTCTGAGGCTGGATTTGAACTCAGGTCCTCCTGACTCCAGGGCCGGTGCTCTACTCACTGTGCCACCTAGCCACCCCATGAGACAAAGTCTTACACTTGGAATTTAAAAAAATTGAATTTGCAATCTCAAGATAAGGGAGGCATGGTTAGACAGCAATTTATTTGTAAAAGATCTAGGGATTGAGGTGAACCAGAAGGAGGCAACAAGGTAATATGGCAACCTAAAAACAACGTGATGTTGAGGAGTGTTAAGATAGGCACAGCTTCCAAGGATAAGGTGATGAGAGTCCCTTTGTGCTCTGCCCTTGGGGAGGCTACAGCTGTCCCTTCCACACTGAGATTTTCCTCATCATGGTTTCAATATATTACAGGTTGGCATAAGAAATTAAATGGGAATTTTGGGGGAGTTTTGCTGAAGCCACAGATGACAGACAAATGTCAGCAGATGACACAGAAAAAGTTTAGAAACTAAAAAATATATAAAATATATAGTACTATATAATATGAACATATGCTATCCTTTAATACCATAATAATTCAGCCTTCTTCTCTGGTACAAAAGGCAGGTCAAAATTTTTTAAATGGATTTTCCAGATGGCAGGGGTGCTGAATCCCCAGTCCTGGCTATGAGGAAGGGCTGGCTGTATATCTGAAACTTTTGTCCAGTTCTGGGCATCACATTTGAGGCAGAAAATAGATAAGCTGAAAAGGGACTCAAGGTCTTGCCATATAGGGATGGGTTTAAGGAATGGGTTTTGCTGGCTAAAGGAAAAACTTAGGGCAGGGGCAAACATGATAGTTGTCTTTAACTGTCTGGTGGATGGTCACCTGGAAGAGGCATTTAACTGATGCCATTTGCCCTAAGGGAAGAGATGAGAACAACAGGTAGAAGTTGAAAAAGAAATAAATTTCTGCTTGATATCATGATGCCCTGTCCAACCACGAGAGCTGCCTAACAGTAGAAAGAGCTGTCTCAGGAGGCAGTAGGCTTTCCCTCCTTGGAGGTCTTCAAGCAGAGGCTGCATGTCCATTTGTCCAGTAAGTTATAGAAAGGATTCTCCTTCAACTGAGAAACTCAAAAAGTCTGTGATTCGTTACAGAAACATAAACTGTCAAGATCAGAAAAGAGCTGGCACAGAATAGAACATGCTAGAATCTTACCACAAGTATAACCCAGCCAAATTCAAGGTTGTTGACACCAATGATGAAAGGGACATGGTGGAACTCTCCTGCAGCCAGCAACTCTTCAGGATGTTTGGGGAAGAACTGTCCATCAACCATAGCAGGGATCATCTTTAAACGTTAAAGAAAGAAGCAGAAAAAAAAAGAAAAGGCTAGTCTGTCTCCATAGTCTCCCTTCTGTATATGACTTTCTCATCATTCTCATTGTTACCATACTATTTTAAACATATTTTATCAGTTACCTGGACTCTTATTTTTCTTTTTCTTTTTTTTTTTTGCAGGTAAAGAGAGTTAAGTAACTTGCCCAGGGTCACACAGGTAGTAAATATCTGAGGTTATATTTGGACTCAGGTTCTCTTGACTCTAGGGTCTTGCCCTCCCCACTGCATCACATAGTGTCCCCTCTCTAAACTGGCCTCCCTGGCTCCCCCTCTAATTTATCACACACATACAGACACACAGACACACACCCCTTCCTCATCTCAGACTTACTCATGGCTCTCCACTGCATTAAAAAAAACCCATGGCTCTCCATTACTCAAAGAAAACCCCCCACCCCTTCATTCTGGCATTCAGAGCCCACTCTTCTGCCTTTATAGCTTTATTTTATATTATGCAGACTAAAAGAAAACCATGGCTCCATACCTTTTTGTCTTGGCTCACTCCACTCCATGTGGCTAAAATGACTTTTCCCCCATTGCTACCTGTTGAAATTCTTCACTTCCTTCAAGAGCCAGTTTAACTACCACATCTTCCACAAAGCCTTCTCTGATATGGCCAGAAAGACCCTTCCCTTCCTCAGAGTCTCCACTGCGGATGCTTATGAGCCCAATCCCCCACAGTCTCCCGTCCACTTAGGTTCTTAAGTACTTAGGTTACGTTACCTATGTATGGCAGAAAGCCCTCTTCCCTAAGAAGGGTAGTTCCATCCTGGACCTATCCATTATCCAAACTTTGTGGCCCCCCAGGCCAGAAACAGAAGCTGCTCCAGAAATGCTTCTGGAATGCACAACAGGAGAACCCTGATTTTTAGGCCAGTTACAGATTCTGTAACTTTAGGCAGATTACATTTCTCTGGGTTTCAATTTACTCCCCTACAAAATGAGGGAATTAGACTAAATTGTTGTCAAGATCTTTTCCCATAAAGCCTCCTAAAAGAGAGCATCAGAATTGGGCTTTAATGGATGGGGAAGAATTCAACAGACAAAGCAGGGCTATAAGAGGCAGCAGGGTGAGGGAGGAAGGAGGACTGGACTGAAAACTGGGAGACCCCTGGGATTGAATCCCAGATCCGTTGTTCATTGACTATAATGTTGGAGAAGTGGATAAGTCACTACCTCCAGGTTGCTCAGAGGTTGGTTGTTGTTCATTTGTGTCTGATTCTTCATGACCCTGTGTATCATGTCACACCAATACTATCCATGGGGATTTCTTGGCAAAGATACTGGAGGGGTTCACCATTTCCTTCTCCAGTAGTATAAGGCAAAGACAGGTTAAATGACTTGTCCAGGGTCACACAACTAGTGTCTCAGGCTCGATTTGAAGTCAGGTCTTCCAGACTCCAGGTCAGGTTCTTTATTCACTGAGACCTCAGAGGTTTACCCATCTATTAAATGGGAATGATGATTCCTGCATTCCCTTACCTCATGGATTGTTATGAGAAAGTCACTTCATAAACCAGTATGATAATAAGAAGGGAAGACTTTGTAGACATAAGACACACATGAACAAAGGCATGAAGGTAAGAGAGGATAAGGAATATTTAGAAGAATGAGGACAGGTTAGTTTGGTTAGAGCATAGAGTGCTTATAGAGAAGTAATAGGAGACAAGGCAAGAAAGGAATGGAGCCCCCAAAGTGTTCAGTAATCTGAATTTGGGGATCTGGTTTGAATGAAAGTCAGGAATCCTTTCTCATCCCATCTCTTTGGCATCTGCATGGCCAAAATGAAATGACCTCACAGGTGCTTTGACAGAGGATATTCATAAGATTGCAGATTTTGAGCTGGAAGGTTCTTTAGAAGATCATCTGGTCTGATCCCCTCATTTTCCAGATGAGAAAACTATCGCTGAGTCAGGATGAAAAACAATAGCTTTCAGAATGAAGGAAGGAGAGTCAATCTCGCTAATGGAGAGAGTAATTAGATGTAGAGGCAGCTAGGGGGCACAGTGGAGAGAGCACCAGGCCTGGAGTCAGAGAGACTCACTTCCTAAATTCAAATCTGGTCTTAGTCACTTACTAGCTGTGTGACCCTGGGCAAGTCATGTAACAGTGTTGGCCTCAGTTTCTTAATGAGCTGGAGAAGAAAATGGCAAAGCACTCCAGTATCTTTGCCAAGAAACATCCAAATGAGGTCATAAAGAGTTGGATAAGACTGAAAAACAACTGAACAGTCAGATGTAATTAGAGCTGGTTTTAATACTTAACCTGGCTCTAACACTTACTACTAAGTTGGGAATGACATTATAACTGTACTACTAATGGTACATGATTGCTGCAAAATTACTGAAATGAGATAAAATACATAAAATATAGCTTTTAGGAAAGGAACATTTAGATGAGAGCTATCAATTCCAGGGGATAGAGTCTTTCTACAACCGTAATTCTTTCTTCCAAAGATCAATGTGGTGTTAGATCTGAAAGGTGACAGAAAATAGAATGTTGCAACTAGAAGGGACCACCACCACTATCATTATAGCTAATATTTATTTAGTACTTACTGTGTGCCCAGCACTGTACTTTTACAAATGCACTTTACAAATATTACCTCTGTTGATCCTCATAATAACCCTGGGAGTTAAGTGATATTACTATCCCCATTTTATGGACAATAAACTAAGGCAAACAGATTAAATGACAGGTAATATCTGAGGCTAGATTTGACCTTAGGTAAGTTTTCCCAGAATTCTTTTTTTTTGAGGGCAATTTGGGTTAAGTGACTTGCTGTAATGGGAATGTAAATTTAAAGATCTTTCCTGCCCCTAGACTAAAGTGCACCTGGAACCTGGGGTGGGAGGCTTGTTTTTCAATAGATACTTTTTGATTGGCCAGTGGGTCCAAAAGGTTGTTACATTCTCTGAGCCAGGAGAAGGCTATATAAGCCCTGATGTGAGGCTTTGTTTTGGGGCTCACTTTGAGAAGTGTTCTGTGATTTGATCTGGATTCTGGGAAGCCGTTGTTCAGAGCCCCCCCCCCGACTTTGAAAAACCCAGATGTTAATTTGGTATGGATGTAATGGTTGGACAGTTTGGAAAGCTGTCTATTTGATCTGTTTCTGTCTTGATAATTCTGCCTGTGTACTTTGAAGTTCGGGGTGCTGACCTTTTCCCCCTGAACAAGGTAAACGATATATGTCTGACTGATTAAAGTAAACTTGTTAACCCATTTTGAGTTGCTTTCTTTTATCAAAGCAGATCCAAGAACCAGTGTTGGCAGCAAACCCTGAGGATGCTTGGGGTGCTTGCTGCTACATTTGCCCAAGGTAACATGGCTAGTTTTAAGTGTCTGAGGCTGGATTTGAACTCAGGTGCTCCTGACTCTAGGGCCAGTGCTCTGTTCACTATGCCACCTAGCCGCCCCAGTTTTCCCAGAATTCTAATCATTGCACCACCTAGCTGTATTGTCCATACCTTAGCTTATAGAATGTTAGAGCATAGAACATTATAGCTGGAAAAAAATCTTGTAAAGTAGAATATCAGGAATGGAAAGAATTTTGGAACAAATAGTGTTGGAATCCAGAACATTAGAATCAGAATAAAATGGATCCTTCCAGTTCTAACACTATGACTCTATACCTAGGGAATTTTTTAGTGAGAAGGGTTGTAAGACTAGAGAATGAAAAAGTGTAGAACCCAAAATGTTTAGAACACAGAATGATGGAAGTATTCTTAGGACATAGTATTTCCAGAATAGAAGGAACCTTAGCACATAAACAAGATGAGAGCACAGAATGTTGATGGTAGAAGAGATTCTAGAAAAGAGAACATCAGAGTGAGAAGAAACTTTCAGACATAGAATTTTGGAGGTGGAGATATCCTTGAAGATCATCTAGTTAATAGGGGGGAAACTGAGGCTAAGACAGTGACATTCCCAAGATCCTCACCAATTCTACCTGATAAAGGTTGGGTGTCCAGCCCTGCCCTAAGTTGTTTGGGCAGCTCTTCTTGGTACTGGAACCCTTGCTTCTCAACTTACATACCTTGTTAATGGCCAGGATCTCATCCTCGGATTTGTTTCTAAGGCATTGAACCATGGAGGCAGAATTGTGTCTATCACAAGCAGACAGATTGGCAATGACCTGCAAAGAGGCACCCACACAGAGTTAATATTCTCATAGAGAAATTCCTGACCTATATTGTAATAGAAGAATCCTTTCATACTCATCAGTTGGCTAGAAAAGGATCATTTCTATAGGCGATGATACAGTAATGGTCAAAAGGAGACCAAGGTGGAATCTGTCTGACCATCTAAGGGGCTGAGTCCCCCAATCATAACCCTACTCTGTTACAGGGCCCAGTGCCAGCCACTGGGGATAGAGATGGGCATGGGTAGGTTAGAAAGACACAGTACTTGCTCCAAATAGTTGACCATTTCCTCAGGAAGAAAAGACCTAAATATCTCTCAAGGATACACAATGGGATCCAGAATGTTGAAAGAGCCCTGACATTGGCTCAGAGAGAGCTCTGTTCTGGTCCCAGCTCAGTTACCAACTCATTGTGTGACTTGGACAAACCACAGAAATACAGAACCAGAGAAGCAGAAGGGACCTCACAGATAATTTTGTCTAATCTGTACCTAGGCCCCCTCATGGAATTTTTTCTGCTGCTCTAGGGGTGTCAGAAATTAAAATTTTGAGCTAGAATGGACTTTACAAACCATTTAATCAAACCCATTTTTACAGAGGAAGAAACTGAGGCCCCAAAAAGGAAATGCCATACCTAAGATCACAGGCACAGAAAGAAGTACAGCCAGGAATTGCATCTTCCCTCTCTGTGCCTCAGTGTTGTCCTCTATAAAATTAGGTGGTTGGACTAGATGACTTCTGTGGTAACTGTCAGCTTTAACATTCTTTTGGATTTCTGTCTACCTTCTCATAACCCAGGTGATCTGGAAGTTAAATGGGACACCAGACCATGGGATTGGGAGGCCAATAAGCCTAATGAAGGGTGATTACAAAGACCAAAGAATGAGGAACTTACATTTACAACCATTTCTGAGCTGGAAGAAATCAAGCCAGGGAGAATGGCCACACCGCTCTCCATGATTGCTCTGTGGAACAAGCCTTTGGACATGGGGGATAGAACCTGGGGGAGCAAAGCACAGCAGAGGAGGAAGAAGCCATGGGGAGACCCAGACACTTCTGGCTTAGCAAAGACAGAGAAGAGTGAATCTGAAAACCAGGATTGTTACCCTGCCATACCCCAAGCTGACCCTATAGGACAATCCAAAATAGGGGCCTCTCTAGGGGATCCTAACCCTTGGGCCCTCTGGCACAGTCAGTCAGGCCTATAAGACAGAAAGAAAAGAGGACTACGAGCCTTGACCATGGTTCTGGACTCTCTGGATGGTTCAGTAACAGGGTATGATAAGATGCCTGTGCTCTATAACCCAGCAATGCTGTTACTATGCCTTGCCTTCTTATAGGTTCAAAATGTTTATTAGTTATTATTTATTTAATGATTAAGAGAAAGCTTAGGGTTGTTGTTAAGATCAAATGACTTCAAATCCAACAGTTTTTCCCACTCTATCTTGGGAATTTCACACATTAACTATTATTATTATATTTTAGCATTATTCTTCCACTGCAGTTTTCCTCCCCTGCCTTATCACAGCCTGGAAGCTCTTGTCAGTGCTGTGCAAACTCCTAGGGAGGAGGGTACCAGGACAGAAGATCTTTGCCTCTAAGCCCTCTGATGGATTTTATGTCTGTCATATGAGGGCCAGTCATGCTAAACTCTCAGAAGCTCGTCGGCAAAGACTGGAGGGAACAGATCTGCAACCACAGCTAGTCACAAAGACCATCTGAGAAGGCACAGAGAGGCCCTGAGAAGCACTGGGAAGAGGAGCACCTCGGTGAAACTGGGGATCCATTGGGTGTTGAATTATTTCATCAATATCCTGTACATTTCTTTTGCTCTTACTCAACAGTGTTTAGTAATCCTCTAAAAAGGGATAACTCACCTTCTATCTCCATTAAAACAAGAGGAAGAAGGCCCTAGATAATTACTTGAGATTATGTCAGAGGAGTGTAGAGGGATATCCAAAGGAAAGGCAAGGGCAGGTGCCAGCCTTACAGAGGAAAGTCAGCAGCCCCAATGGTTCTGAGAGGATAAGAGAAAAGGAAGGAAAACTCAGGTCCATGAGACTAGTTTTGGCTAAAATAGGTTTCCTTCAGGCTGGGGTCATTTTTTTTTTACCACCTACATGTGAGGAAACACTCATTCCCCCAGCAGACTCACCAAAGATGGTCACAAGGCCAGGATCTCCTCCAAAGTGGGCAATGTTCTTCTGGACCCACTTCAGGGCAGCCACCTGATCCAGGAAGCCCCAGTTGCCAGGTGCATGCTCATCCCCAGTGCTGAAAGACAGGTATTAGACAAGGTTAGAGAATTCTGAAGAAGAGCCCCAGGTTCATATGAATATGAGATTTAAAGAGCATCTCCTCCAGCTGGTTAATGCAATTAACATTCTTTTGGATTTCTGTCTACCTTCTCATAACCCAGGTGATCTGGAAGTTAAATGGGACACCAGACCATGGGATTGGGAGGCCAATAAGCCTAATGAAGGGTGATTACAAAGACCAAAGAATGAGGAACTTACATTTACAACCATTTCTGAGCTGGAAGAAATCAAGCCAGGGAGAATGGCCACACCGCTCTCTGCTAGAATAGACTGCTGGAATTAGACCTGGCTATACTAGTCTTCATCAACTAGCTGTGTGACCATGAGTTAGTCATTTCAACCTCTGCCTCAGTTACCCTATCTATAAAATAGGGATAATAATGGCATGTATCTCTGAGTTGTTGCAGGGATAAAATAAGACACTGTTTAAAAAGCACTTTGTAAACCTTAAAGTACTACAGAAATGCTAGTTGCTGCTGTTCTTGCTTTCAGTTGTAAAGTAGTGAGACAGATCTTGAATTCCCCCACCTGAAGGACCCCCAGAGCAGGCCTCCTTAGTGGATCACTGTGCCTTCCAGGGAAAGTTTCTGCCATGCTGCTTTCTTCCCTTCTAGCTTACTCTCTGATCTCTTCCACTTCCCCACCACCTGCCTTGCTACCACTCTTCCTTCCCCCTCTTTTTAAAAAATTTAGCTCTCCTTTCTATTAGAAAGTCAAGTCAAATCTAGAACCATTTACTGAGCACCTACTATGTGCCAGGGACTATACCCAGCTCTGGGCATTAAGAGAAAAATAAACATAGCCCTTGCGCTTGAGGAGTTTACAGTTTTATGAAGGATATAAGAGATGAACTGAACTTCTGCTTCTGCAGAAAGTACATAATATACCAGAAGTCTTGTATTTGCCGGGGAAGGCAGGAAAACTAACGGATTAGAGAGAAAAGTCCTGGGAATGTTGATTAACACTTCCCTGGACAGGACGTAGGCTCCTGTTGACAGCATATCTAAAGGCAAACAATTCCTTCCTCATGCTTTGGATAAAATTCATAACTCCAAAGGCTGGAGGAGAATTTCATTTCACAGCACTGTTTTGAATGTAAAGACTCTTCTTATATTAATGGTGAAGGAAACTTAAAACATCCTGGATTTGGTCTCTCATCAATTAAGGGAATTCCTTTAGAAGAATTTAAGACATGTCATTCTACAAAGAAAATGAGGAAGGTGGCAAGAGTATAAGAACCACATGGGGGTGAGGTTTAGGAACCCCTGAAGGGCCTAGCCAATGGGAGGCAGGAGGGAAATTTGAGTTGGAAACAGGACATAAAAGTCTTGCATTTTTCTGAAGTAAGCTTACTCCATTAGAGAACTACCCATTCAATCAGAATGGTGAATGTAAAATAATTATGATGAGAACTTTCCCGGCTTCACAAGGAACATTATTCTTTCTAGAGTAAGCACACTTCTCACAGCGAGACAGCATGCAAACAGCTGTGCCCAAACCAGATCTATATAGGATAGATTTGGGATGATCTTGGAGGGAAGGCCCTAGCAGTAAGGGAGACTGGGAGAAGCTTCATGCAGAAGGTGGGATTAGCATGAGCCCTGAAGGAAGACAGTGAAAGTGAAAATGAACAGATTCATTGGGGTATCTTATTCAAGGATCAGGAAGGAGGAAGAGAATGTGGAGGAGCCTGAGCAGACTTGAGAGGTAGGAGGAGGCCCGGCTCATCTCCATGAACTCTACAATCCAGCAACATGGGCCTCCTTGCAGTCCTCAAATACAACTCTCTACTTCCCAAGTCTGACTTTCACTGGCTATCGCCATGACTGGAATTCCTTGAAGGAATCTGAGATGGCTCTAATCCTACCTTCTTCCAGAGATCTCACTTTTCCTCCTCCCCTCATTGTTAGGGCCTTCTAGAGCAAGGACCCCAGTTTGAGGCTTTATGGAATTGGTCCTGGGGAAGTTAGAAGAAGCATGAACTTTATTGCTATGTGGTATACCAAGCAGGCAAAAACAAAAGACACACACACACACACCATACCATACAACACCACACCACACACACATACACACACCACACAACCTGCATCAACAGACAGAGATTCAGGGCACTCACATGAGGGAGACTTGTAGAGTAGCAAGATCTCGGTGGGACTACACACTCACAGTGGGATCTGAGCAGATCAGTCTTATCCCTTAAAGGAAGGTTTGTCTGAGACAGACAATCAGCACCACATGTGAGAGGGCATTCTTAATCAGGCCCAGATATGCTGGGGAAATTCCCCAGAAACCCTTGTTGATGTGGCACTCGGGGATACCAAGAGTGGGGTGTCAGCACACAGCCAGTCAGCTGGGAGTCCACTGAGGACCTGAAGTTTTGGTCTTTTATATCCCAAATACTTAGCACAGTGACTGGCATATAATAAGTTCTTAAAAGATGCTTCTTAACTGATTGATTGACTGAAGAGAGTGATGGTCTGACCTGTGCTCTAGGAAGATCAGTGACAGCTGAGTGGAGGATGAAGTGGAGTAGGGAGAGAAGAGGCCAAGAGGCCAACCAAGCAGGTATTGTTAGCCCAAGTGTAAAGTGCTGAGACTTTGCACTAGAGGGGTGTCAGAAGGGAGAAGTGGGTGTATATGAGAGATGTAGCAAAGGTATAATCAGTCAACAGATTGGATATAGGGGAAAAGAGAGTGGAACGTGGACCATGGTCCCTAGATCACAAGCCCAGCTTTGTCATCAGAAAAAAGTCAGGGTTTAATGAGTAGAGAGAAGGTGTAAGAAAGGAAAGGGGTGAAGATGAAAACAGGCTTGTTACTTATGAAGCAGGCATTCCAGAGAGCACAGTGAAAGGGGCACAGTAGGTAGCTTTAGAGTAAGACATTAAAGAAAATTGGTACTTCAAAAGCTAATGTAGTCATGATCTTTATTACTATGCAGTTCACCAAGCTGGGGTTAGGTTAACACAGTAGGACCATCTTGTTTTCTTCTTTTGTTACCCTAGCACTTAGTACAGTGCCTGGTGCTTAATAAATAATTTAGCTACCTGTCTGCTAGTCTATCCATCCCTTCATCCATCCATTCATCCATCCATCCATCCATCCACCCACCCACCTCTCTCTCTCTGTCTCTCTTGAATCTGAGGCTGAGGGAGAAGTGAATTTATTGGTCATAAGAAGCAGGGACATCATATGAAATTGGGTCTTCTGGCCATAAATCTAGTACTTTTTCTACTCTGTCATGATTAGCTTATGGGGAAGGAAAGGCAAGAGATACGTCATCTAATCAGGAATTTATGTTTATCATCATTCAGCTGCTCAGAGATCTGGGAGCTCGTAAATACTTATACTCACATTTTACTAGCGTCAAATCTCACCTGAAGAATCCAAGGACACCCAGTCTGTACTGGATGTTGACCACTACCACATTCTGGGAGGCAGACAATATTGAACTGTCATACATGGAAGCGCCCTCAAGAGTGAGACCACCACCATGGATCCACACCATCACCTACAAAAGGACATGGTTTCCTTATAGGAACAAATGCCATGAAGCCTGACTCTGCTGTTCCATAGCTTTTTTGTGACCCAGGATAAAGTAGTTTTAAAGGTGAATGAATTCACTTCTCAAGATACTGTAATTTCAAGAGATACAGAATATGTATCAGATCTACTCCCATGTAAGAGCCTACTTGTCTAGACTCAGAGGCAGGTCAGATCCTCCTTGGAATCTTCCAGGCAGAATCACCTCCTTGGAATCTTCCAGGCAGAATCACCTCCCTGAGGTCCTCATGCTACCAAAGATACACACAGAGCAAAAGAACCTTGCTGAAAGGATCCTTGTTCCCCCCAGAACAGAGAAAGGAGGCAGGACTCAGTTCTGAGGGACACAGACCCAACCAGACAATAGAGAATGCACCCTGGTCAATAAGCTCTCCAGGTCCCATTATCTTGTGGGTGTTTCAACTGTGGCCCAGAGAACCTTTCTATGTAGCAGTAACTGCTCTCTCAAAGCCAAAATAAACTACTAGAATAGATTACCAGCACTACTTCATGCATTCCATAGGTTCTTTTTATTTACTTATTTTATTTTTAAATTATGGAGAAAAAAACAAGCATTTGTATACCATAATATAATAATAAAAAAAAGATGATTGCACATGAAACTGCCAATCTACTATATACAACTAGCTATTCCTTTTAAATATTCAACCAAGTTATCAAAGTAAATTCTGTCTTTTTTTTTCCTTTTGGTTCTTATAGGTTTATAGGAAGAAGTTTCAACTGATTAAAATTCATCTTTAAAAGACTTTACCCCATCTCCTGCCCATAAGCCTGTGCTTAATCCTTCCTATTGTATTTTCATTGTGGAGATGGGGTGGGACAGAGAGGGTGGTCATTTCAGTTTTATATCTCTGACACCCAACAGGATTCCCCAACTCCAGCACAGGAGAGCACAGTAATTTTCAGCCAAGGCTACACTGTGGGTAGAACATAGCATCAGGAAACCAGAACCAATAAGAGGTAAAAATAAAATTGTATCCTTAAAAGCATAATGTCGTTGAGTTGTGTTCCACTCTTTGTGGAATCCCATTATTGGGACTTCTTGGGAAAGATACTAGGTTGGGTTGCCATTTCCTTTTCCAGTGGATTAAGGCAAACAGGTTAAGTGACTTACCCAGGCTGAGAGAGTTAATGAGTTCCTAAGGTCAGATCTGAACTCAGGTCTTCCTGACTGCAGGCTCACTATATCAGTGGATAGAGAATAATTCTAAGTGCTGGGCAAGGGACAGATTTTATAATCTCTATATCTAAAATTACAAGACAAAGACCTCCTGTTACTGTTCAGATAATACCATGAGGTTTTGAATGTATGCTTCCTTTTGTCAATGCATTGGTATGCTGCATGCCTAGGAGGTGCAGAGAGGTGAAGGGGCTTTTGCTCACATGGGAAGATTCTTTCCTTCTATGGGATGTAGCAAATGATTGGATGGAATTTGGGGGGGGATATGTTTGGGCATCAGGAAGTAGACAGATTGATGCTATATGAACAAATGAAATAGACCAAAAACTGTGCACTGGCTTTAATCTGAAAAAGCCAGAGCATGGACTGGCTACATCAAGGGAAGATTTTTCTGTGAGTTACTGACTGCATGGAGACAACAGGGAGCCCTTCATACAAGGGGACTTGCCTTGGACCTCGTTCCCTTGTGTGACCATCTTGGTGGTTATGACTATGTACCCGGAACTCTGTCTCAGGCAGTATCATTGGACCATAGGGTTTAGAGCTGAAAGGGATTTTAGAGACTGCCTAGTGCAACACCCCCATTTGATAGATGAGGAAACTGAGATGCAGAGAAGTTAAGTGACTTGTAGAAGGTCATACAGCTACTAAGTGGCAGAGCTGGACTTTGACCTCAGAAATTCTCACTCTAAGTCCTATGCTCTCTTCACTGCACTCTGTGCTTTGGTTGGTAATACAGGTATCTCCCCTCCTACTCTCCATACAAACCATACACCTTTGGGTACCGTGAAGAATACTATAACATCAGATTCTCTCTGGTATAGCAGGTCTGAACCCTGCTGAGCTTTGCCTAAGCAAGCTCAATTACTCTTCTACAAAAGTTCTCTTCCCCATGGAACCAGAGAACCTCACATCTAGCCCAGCTCACTCCTTCCTTCCAGGTGCCCCTTAGTCTCCTGGAAGTAATGGAAATTCATTCCTTGTTTCCCTTTGCAGGGCCAGCAGAGGTGGCACTTCCTCCAGCTTCGTGTCCTCCAAGCCCTAGAGTATCAAAAACTCCAAACTCCTTTTATGAAAACAGCTCTGATAATCCTATATTTAGGAACTTGTTCTGACTTTGTGGTATATTCATTCATTCAGTACATTTAGTAGGCACCTACTCTGTGCAGGGCTCTGTGATGCATATTTTGAATAAGTGTAGGTCCCTGCCCTCAAAGTACTTTCAATCAACCAAAGGGCAAGGATAGAATATGAATCCAAAAACTATGATATAGACTTATATGGTCTGTATTGGGGCAGCAAGGTGGCATAGTGGAGAGAGTATTGGCCAGGAATCAAGAAGATTCATTTTTCTTGGATCCAATCCAGCTTCAGACACTTACTAGCTGTTTGACCCTGGGCAAATTACTTAATTCAGGTTGCCTCAGTTTCTTCATCTGTAATATGGGCTTGAGAAGGAAGGGACAAATTACTCCAGTGTCTTTGCCAAAAAAAAACCCAAGCGGGGTCATGAAGAGATGAACACAACTGAAAAATGACTGAGCCACAATATAGTCTGTGTTAGGTACCAAAAGTACCATCAGGGAGATTGAAAATAACATTAAGCTAGCTCAGAGGAGAGAGAAAACATCTCTCTTTGTTTCCCTAGCACTAAGGAGAAGGGCTCTAGGTTTGCGGAAATGGTTGTTGAGCTGAATGTTGGTTTCTTGAGGTTCAGTGAAGGCCTCATGGACAGATAACATTTGAGCAGTTTGGTTCAATATCATTTATTTTGAGAAAGGAAGCTTAGTGTAGATGATGGATAGCTTTGGAGTAAGAAGGACTGGGTTCAAGTCCTACCTCGTACATATAGGAGATATGAGACCACAAAGAAGTTACTTATCTTCTCAGTATACCAGACAAGCCAAGACTCTAAGTTACAAAAGAGCTGCCTGTAATCAATAAAGTTTCCACACATTGAATTTCCCTACAGCAACAAGATGGTAGCTCTGGACAGAATCAAGAAATGTTTGGAAGGTCACATTTTATCAATGCTTCCCTCTGTTCCTTTAGCAATAATAAACTGTAGCAGAAATTGATATCATTCCAGATGGCGGAACCAACTCCTTGAAGTTATTTCAGTCATTTTCAGTCATGTTCAACTCTTCATGACCCTTTTTAGAGTTTTCTTGGCAGATATACTGGAGTAGTTTGCCATTTCTTTCTCCAGCTTACTTTACAGATGAGGAAACCAAGGCAAACAGGGTAAAGTGACTTGCCCAGGGTCATATAGCTAGTATGTGTCTGAGGCCAGATTTGAACTCAGGAAAATGACTTTTCCTGACTCCTGGTCTGGCACTATAGTCACTGTGCCAACTGGATGCTTTAAAGTAATAAGGAGGCAGATTCCAGCCTCATAGAAGCTAATTATCTGCTAACAATGTGAGTTATTGCCCAAGAGTAGAGTGGATTGCCTTGAAAAGCAGTGAGCTCCCTGACCTGGACAACTTCAAGGAAGGCCAGATGACAATTCAGAGATATTTAGAGAGGATGACATGTTCCCATGTGTAGGAAGAGCTGACCTCTGAGGTCCCACCCAGTTCTGATGCCCTAGGATTCTCTCCCCCTGTGGAAGTTGCAGAGATCTGGCTTACCGGCAATCTGGCCCCCTCCTTTGCATGGACAGGAACATAGATATTGAGGTACAAACAGTCTTCAGAATTGGCAGTAACAGGAATGTTCATTTTCATGACTGTTGTCATTTTTTCTACGCTACTGATATCCTGCAAACACCTGGAAAACACAAGAGGCGATAAATCTGAATAGAATCACATGGAGATAATGATAATAATAACTGAGGGCTTTGAGCTTTGCAAAGCACTTTACAGACACAACCTCACAGTGCTCTTGAGGGTCGGTGCTATTATTATCCATATTTTACAGATGAGGAAGCTGAGGCAGCAGAGGTGCAGTGACTGGCCAATATTTCACAACTTCCTATAGTCTTTTTTTTTTTGTTCATTGTTTATTGAGATGTTTGGGTTTGTTGGTGATTGTTAAGTTGGAAACAAAGTTTTTTTGTTTATTTTGCTTTTTGGAGGGGGGAGGGGAGGGCAATCGGGGTTAAGTGATTTGCCCAAGGTCACATGGCTAGTAAGTATCTGGGCTCACATTTGAACTCAGGACTTTCTGACTCCAGGCCCAGTATTCTATCCTCTGAGCTATCTAGGCCTTTCTAATCTCTGTTAGTGTTTGTTTTTCTATCTGTACCAATATGTGTACCAACTACCTCACAGTATTTTTCTGAAGTCTGTTATTCTCTAAATTCCAAATCAATTTGAACTATTCTCATTAAGTAATCATTTTAGGCCTCATAGTCCAGGGGGAGATTGGGAACATTCATTCCTTCAACAAATACTTTACAAATATCTACTTCGTACAGAGCAAACTGAGACAAAATTTGGGTAAGACATGGTGGCACCTTGTGTTTATCTGGTACAAAAAAGACAGAAGCAGGTGCTTACATGGGTGGATGATCAGTTGCATCTCTCACATTGCTCCATGAATCCGGTGGCTGTGGAGGAGAAAACCTCAGGGTCCCCACAGGGGGTTTGGCAAAGGGGATTCCCAGGAAAATGTTGACACTTTTGTCAATCCCCTTGATACTGATTTGAGTTCCTTGGATCTGTCCAGACTCCGTGGTCCTGATGAGGTCATCTGCATGATGCCCTGTGAACAAAGGGGAGAGAAATCCTCAGGGATAGAGGCTGAAATGATATCAAAATACCCCATCCACCCATGCCCCACCACAACATTTTTCATTAGATGGGAATGCAAGCCCCCTATTTCTGCTATGGTTCTCTTCATTTCCCTTAAAGATCTCCAGTGATAAGGAACTTACTCCAGAGAAGGATCACTGGCACTTTTACACAGCTGTGGCTTCAACTAAGTAGCTATCCAGCTTTGGGGATTCTGAGTCTCTAGATCAAAGTTCCACCCCCAGCCCAGATCAGGAAACCACAGAGTTAAAACCAGTTCCATGTAGTTTATCAGTATTATCCAACTGACTAAAGACTTAATGAGCACCTAATATGGGCAATGCTCTCAGCTCTGAATTGAGGATATGATGGCAGGAATTTACATTCTCCTAGAGAGCAATGACCTGTGTGTGCACCAATAACTAGGAATACAAGGGAGAGGTGTAAAGGAGAGATCCTGGCAAAGAGCTAGGAAAAGAAATAAGGAGGGTCAGGAAAAGCTCTGCAACAAGTGTCCGTGCACAAGCTGGGTCTTTAATGAAGAGTCTTCAACTGAGCTAGACTGGTAAAAGGGCTGTCTGGGCATGGGAAAGACAGTAGACAAAGAAGGGAGACAGATGAGGGCAGGACAAGAAAGGCAGATGGAAAGTAATTACATTGGGCTACAGTATGTGTCAGGAAGACTCATTCCTGAATTCCAATCCAGTCTCACACACTTACTAGCTATGTGACCCTGGCCAAGTCACTTCACCTATGCCTTCAGTTTCCTAATCTGTCAAATGAGCCAGAGAAGGAAATGGCAAACCAACTCCACTATCTTTGCCAACGAACCCCAGATGGAGTCACCAAGAGCCAGATATGAAGAAAAACAAATGAACAACAACACAAAAAAAGTGAATAGAGAAATAGGTGATAAGGCTGGGTGCACAGAGTACCAGACTTGGGCTCAGAGGATAGGGCTTCTGATCACAGCTCTCCCATATACTGCCCATGAGAACTTGTTGCAATTCCTTTCCCTTCCCTAAGCCTGTTTGTGCTTTTTGATGAAATAGGAAAAGGGCATTGAATCCTTAAGATTCTTCCCAGCTCTCCATCCTAGAGTCCAAGAGCTAGAGACTGCTCAGCTGTCAGGGCACATGGCCACACTCTGCCTGAATCAGAAGGACAAAGGTCAGGCATGCCTCTGAAAGATCAGCACACCCCTTTTTATCAAAGGAGATTAAAGTATAACCCAATATACAAGGCATGGAATGACTTTAACATTCATCAGATGGACTTCAGTTTTTCCTCTATAATAATAGTGGTTTAGGAGGATGAAAATAAAGAAATAACCCAGAGCCTGGTCCAGCTTCTGGGATAAGAACTCACTACTCGACAAAAACTGCTGGGAAAACTGGAAAACAGTATTGCAGAAACTAGGCCTAGAACAGCATCTCAAACCATATGCCAAGATAAGGTCAAAATGGATACATGATTTAGACATAAAGGGTGATACCATAAGCAAATTAGGAGAGTAAGGAAGAATTTACCTGTCAGATCTATGGAGAAGGGAACAATTTATAACTAAGCTAGAGATAGAGAACATTACAAAATGCAAAATGGATCATTTGGATTACATTAAATTAAAAGGTCTTGCACAAACAAAACCAACACAACCAAAATTACAAGGAAAGCAGAAAAATGGGAAACAATTTTTATAGCAAGCGTTTCTGATAAAGGCCTAATTTCTCAAATACATAGAGAACTGAGTCAACTTCATTAGAACACAAGTCATTCTGAATTGGTAAATGGTCAAAGGATATAACAGGCACTTTTCAGATGAAGAAATTAAAGTTATCTATAGTCATGCAAAAGAATGCTCTAAATCAGCATTGATTAAACAAATGCAAGTCAAAATACTTCTGAGGTACCACCTCACACTTATCAGATTGGCTAATATGACAGAAAAGGAAAATGATGAAGAAGATGTGGGGAAATTGGGACCCTAATGCACTGTTTGTGGAGTTAACAGATCCAACCATTCTGGATAGTAATTTGAAGCTATGTCTAAAGGGCAATCAAATTATGCATATTCTGTGATCCAGCAATACCATTACTAGGTCTGTATCCCAAAGAGATTATAAAAAAGGGAAAAGGATATGCATGTACAAAAATGTTTATAGCAGTTCTTTTTGTGGAGGCAAAGAATTGGAAATTGAGAGCATTCCCATCAATTGAGGAAGGGCTTAATGTAATATATGAATGTAATGGAATACTATCGTGCTATAAGAAATGATGAGCAGGTGGATTTTAGAAAAACCTGAAAAGGTTTAGATAAACTGATGCTGAGTGAAATGAGGAGAACCAAGAGAAAGTTACATAAAGTAAAAGAAACATAGTGCAGTGATCAACTATGAGTGACTTAGCTCTTCTCAGCAATACAATGATCCGAGACAATTCCAGAAAACTGAAGATGGGAAATGCTATCCACATAGAGAAAGAGCTACAGAATCTGGATACAATTTGAAGCATACTATTTTCACTTTTTTTGTGGCTTTTCTCTTTTGCTCTGTATCCTCTTTCACATCATGAGTAATGTGGAAATATATTTACATGATTGCACATGTATAACCTATATACAATTGCTTGCTGTCTTGGGAACAAGGAATGGGAGGCAGGGGGTGGAGAAAAAATTTGAAAATAAAAATCTTATAAAAAATGAATGTTACGGGTGGCTAGGTGGCACAGTGATTCGAGCACTGGCCCTAGAGTCAGGAGGATCTGAGTTCAAATCTGGCCTCAGACACTTGACACACTTATTAGTTGTGTGACCTTGGGCAAGTCATTTAACCCCAATTGCCCTGCCTTTCCCCTCCAAAAAGCAAAAAATAATAATAATAAATGTTGAAAACTATCTTTCTAAGTAATTAGGAAAAAATGTTATTGAAAGAAAGAAAAAAAGGAAGAAAGGGAGAAAGGAAGGAAGGCAAGAAAGAGAGAAAGAAAAAGAAAATAAAGGTGTGCCACATTTTCTCATGCAAATACTAAGGTCCTATTTCCAGTCTGTAAAAAGATCCTCCTCTCAATCTTCACTTATATATACCTCCTTGAAAATAAATCACCTTTCTCTCTCTCCCCACATGCCACCAGCAGCTGATAGAAGAGTTTTTGTACATAACACATGTGGAGAGGACATCAATAATTTCTCAGTAGCAAACCTAGTTTTGCCCCCTGAAATCAAACTAGCATTAATCCTTTACCCCCAGCCCACTTACCCAATCAGTCAGTGAGGGCAACAAGAGAAAAGAATGCACAAACCCATATTTCCCATGGGAAAATCAAAGGACTCCTCCCACGTCCGTCCGGCACCCCCTCCCCCCCAAATCATCCCCACTCTGGGTCAGCCTGGCAGAGCTGCTCACCTGGGACTTGAATCATGAACCCCAGGAGCCCTAAAGTCAGGACTGTGGGCAGCAGGAAAGTTTTCCACATCTTTCCCTCTGCACAGCCTTCTGGTTATGCCTAATCAGATCCCAGGCCTGACCTTTAGTATAAAAAGAACTGGATCAAAGGGCATTCCCAGAGAACTGGGGCTAAGGGCTTCTTATCGAACTTGATCCTCAGAATTTGTTTTAGGGGTATAAGAAAAAAAAATTGAGATTGAAAATCCATCCATTCAGCAGACATCTTCTGGTAAATATATAATAACAAGCTCTCTGGAAAACAAAAACCAACAAACATATCTATGACATACTCTTAAATTTAATCTATCAATAACATTTTGTCCAACACTTTCCTAAGTCTAGGCAATGAACAAAACAACAGATCAATCCCTGACTTGCAGGATTTTTCTGTTTCCAGAGGTGCAAATTTAGTAATTGACTCATAAGCGTCAGTTTGAACTTCCCCCACCACTGAAGTGTCAAGGGTCAAAATTCCAGTTACACATCCTAACCACCCTCCCTCCTATTTTCTGGAGACTTTTATGACATTTCTCCTCTTGAAGTTCTTCAGTAGTTTGTCAGCTGTCTTACCCTTCATGACTCCTTTTGGAGTTTTCTTGGGAAAGATAATGGAGTAGTTTGCCATATCCTTCTCCAGCTAATTTTTCAAATGAGGAAACAGAGGCAAACAGTGTGTAGCAGCAACCACCCCAGCATCCCCAGGGTGTCTGCCAACACAGGTTGTTGGATCTGCTTTGTTAAAGGAAAGCAACTCAAAATGGGTTAACAAGCTTACTTTAATCAGTCAAACATATATCATTTACCTAGTTCAGGGGAAAAAGGTCAGCACCCCGAACTTCAGAGCATACAGACCGAATTATCAAGACAGAAACAGATCAAGTAGACAGCTTTCCAAACTGTCCAACCATTACATCCATACCAAATCAACATCTGGGTTTTTCAAAGCTGGGGGGAGGCTCTCAACAACCGGCTTCCCAGAGTTTCATCTGATCAAATCACAGAACACTTCTCAAAGTGAGCCCCAAAACAAAGCTACACATCAAGGCTTATATAGCCTTCTCCTGGCTCAGAGAATGTAAAAACCTTCTGGACCCACTGGCCAATCAAAAAAGTATCTACTGAAAAACAAGCCTCCCACCCCAGGCTCCAGGTGCACTTTAGCCTAGGGGCAGGGAAGATCTTAAAAATTTACATTCCCATTACACAGGGTGAAGTGACTTGGCCAGGGTCACACAGCTAGGAAGTGTCTGAAGCCAGATTTGAACTCAGGAAGATGAGTCTCCCTGACTGTAGGCCTGGCACTCTATCCAGTGTGTCACCAAGCTGGCCCCTTGAACTGCTAAGTGTCTTGTATTGCTCTCACAGAAGCCTGAATGCCCTCAGAATAGGCTGTCTCCCCAGGACTGTATGAGGTACTCTAAGCACCTTACTCCAAATCACTTCTCTGTTGAACTAAGATTATCATCATCATTATTATTATAAAAATAATGATGATGATATTGGCTAACACATAGTAGCCCTTTAAGTTTTGCAAAGCACTTTTCATACATTATTTAATTAGATTCTCACAGCAATCCTGGGAGATAGAGCCCCACCCCCCACCCCCTCCAGTGGGTCCTACTGTCCACAGGATTTTCCGATGGTTAGATTCCTGGGACTATTTTGTTTAAATTGTTGTGGATCCAGGAACATAGGTGGAGAGAAAATGAAACTGAAAGTCGGGTTCTAGCCCAGGAATCCCACCCCTGTAACCAGTTCAGCCTGGGTTTGGGTTATTGGAGTAAGGTTTTGGGGGTCTCAGGAGAGGTGAAGAAGTGGGTAGTAAGTGCTGAAAGAGCAGGGTACCTGATGGGGGATCCCATTCCCCAGGGCATTGTCTCCAAGGCCAGTTGGGAGATTTTGATTACAGTAAATTCCCCTACTCCATCTGATCCCGAGGAGAGAGGGAGGGAAAGAAGAAAAATCTGGGAAGGATTCTTTTGAAGTTGGCTTGGAGTTAGTCAGAGTAAATTACAACTCTGAGTTCTTGACAGGTCTGAATTAAAATTCTAAATTGGTTTCTAAAATTGAGTGCACTCTGTAATGCTGTTAAGTGTCAGGTCATGTCTGGTCTGTGTCTCTGTGTGTGTCTGTGAATTGTTTCATGTTTGTAGTGGGAAATTTGAAATTCAGTTAAAAAACAAAAACTTTAGTAGGTTTTTATGACTGTCTGGAAAAGGTATTCCCAAGGTTGGAGGTAGGGTTAATTATCAGAACAAAGGATCTCTGGCAGGCAGTTAAGAAATGGAAGCTGAGTCTTTGAGTTAGGGTTGATTAGACCCTCAAAGTTAGAAAAATCTGTATTTTATGTTTGTTTTAAAATCAGTGTATCTGATCTCAGGCAGTTTGTTTGGAAATGAAAAATTAAAGGGGTCTTCATCTGATAATGGAATTATTTTGGGGTTTCAGTGTCTAGGCAGAAGACAGAGAGAGAAATTCAGTGGTTTTAATATGTTAATTGTCACACATTTCACTTAACCCCAAAAGTTTTTTTTTTTGGTGCTGGGAGAGCAAGCAGGATGGGGTAAGTGAAAATCCTTTTTATTTGTGATAAGGTATGGGCTCTTGGAGCCCCCTCGAGCTCTCCTTGAGTTCTTGAGGTATAGAATCTGGGAACCTCTCTTGGACTCTAGATTAAATTGTTTTATTTGATGAGGCATTTGCATGAGGCAATAAGCCTTACACTGTGGTTGGGCCCAGACCACTAGCCTAGTTACTAACTGCTAACTACTAGCCTAGTTACTAGCCTAGCCCTCCATTGTTCATCTACTTCCCACCCATGAGCCTATCAAAATGTCAACACACCCTTGAACTGGCCTAGCCCACCTAGGTCTGTAGCCTCCAGCTACTTCCCACCTTTAATCACTCATTGACCTCATTAACTCCTCCGGAAGACCCTCCCCAAACTCCCCCTCTAGACCACCTCTAGATTCCTCCCACAACCTTACGTATATAAGACCCCAGCTCACACCATGTGGGTGAGAGCCCCATAGAACAGTGAGAGCGCCATAGAATGCCATAGAATAGTGAGAAAGCTGTGAGAGCACCATAGAATGACCTAGCACAGACTTACTCTGTGTCTAATGCAAGTGAACTTTTAATAAATTTTACTTTTCTTTGGCTGAGAAGACTCCAGTCCAATTCATTCAGCAGGACCAGGTGTGTTGTTATTTTGGCGTCCCCAGAGCTACCCTAACCCTCTTAGTGGGTACCCTCTTCAATTTGAATTATCTGGGGCAGTTTGAGTAGAGATTGTTAAGTGATGGGGTAGAAGCAAAAAAATGGAAAATCTGAATGATATGAGGTGTTTGGAAGGGAGTAAAATTTGTCTTCACACCCATTTGCTCCTTAGCCACTCCCTTCCCCCATCCCACTTCAAAGGGATTTTGTGAATGTTAAAAGGAATATCAGGATCAGGGGCTGGAACTTTTTGCAATCCCCTCAGAGAAGGAGGGGCAATGGGGAGTTGAAATACCTGGTACAATTTGTCGGAAGTCTAGGGAGGGAGATGGAATCTCAGCTGTTTGGTGGGGCTGTTCAAAGGTGGGAATGTACTGTCTTATGGGGAAGTCTATAAATTTGTGGATATTTCCTTTGAGAGGGCCAAGGGTATTGGAACTTAGAAATATATAGTTATATGATTAAAAAATATATTTTGTTATTTGGCATTAAGAGGTTGATTAGCTGTGTAACATCAAGAAAGTTTTAGTTACCTTAGTTTGCTGTTCAATAAGGGGATGGTTGTGGAATGCACTTCCTAGGAGATTTTATGGGAATCACATGATTGTAAAGGAGCTTGGTACAATGCTTGGCATAAAGCAAATGCTATCTGAATGTTAACTGTTTAAGTTAAAAATGATTTCTTCATGTTTCTTAACTTTATGTGGAATTATGCCAGTGGTGATGAGACAAATGATTTTCCGTGTAAAACAATTTGGAAACACACCTGACTGAATTAAGTCACCAGATTGGTAATTAATTGGTTTTGGTTTACATAATTATGATACTGTTACTGGTAAACAGTTGTATTATCTGTGTTATAAGAAAAGCCATTTCTCTTATAGTCTAAATGTTGTTAAATTAAGAATTATGCTGTCAGAGGAAGAGAAAAATGATGAGTGGGGCATTGTGACCTTGTGTTATGGTATTTTGAAATATTGTAATTTAATTGTGTGGTGGTTGATTGTTAATGTGTAGCAAAAGGGGAAAATGTGGGTAAGAACCTTATCCTGATTAGTTCTGCCCTTTCAGAACAGTTATCCTTCTCCTGTAGTATGGGGGTTGGCAGAAAGGGGCATTTTGATCAGCTTCCCCCCTCCATTCTCCCCCCTCCCCCGGGGGGGTCCATGTGGATTCTCCTTATATTATAAACTCAAGGCCCTGGGAAACCATCTGTGTGAGCAGAGTCATCAGCCCTGGGAAGGGAATTTGTTTTAGTTATAAAGTTCTTAAGCAATGAACTTGGTTTGCTGAGGTGTTGCCAGTTGTGTGGAGGGTGGGAGAGGAGATACCTGTGGCAGCAACCAAAACCCAGAGTATAGTGAAGAGAACATGGACCTTAGAGCTAGAATTCCTGAGGGCAAAGCCCAGCTCTGTCCCTTACTAGTTGTTTGACCTTCTGTAAGTCACTTAACTTCTCTGGGCCTCAGTTGCTTCATCTGCCAAATGGAGATGTTGCACTAGGCAGTCTCTAAAATCCCTTTCAGCTCTAAACCCCATGATCCAATGATCCTGCCTGAGACAGAATTCTGGGTTCATAGTCAGAGCCACCAAGATGATCACACAAGGTAAGGAGGTCCAAGGCAAGTCCCATTATATGGAAGGCTCTCTGTTCTCTCCCTTTTTGGTGTCAGTGATATAGGATTGAAGTGATATCCCTCCCTGCCTGACCCCATCTCTGAAATGCAAATATTACGGGAGTGATTAAGCACAGGCTTAAGGACAGGAGATGAGGTAAAGTCTTTTAAAGATGGGTTTTAGTCAGTTGAAATTTCTCCCTATAAAGTGAATAACCTATAAGAACCAAAAGAAAAAAGAGAAACAAAGTATTTACTATTACTTTTATAACTTGGTTGTATATTTAAAAGGAATAGCTAGTTGTACACAGTAGATTTGCAGTTTCTTGTGCAATCATTTTTTATTATATTATGTTACATAAATGTTGTTTTATTCCATAAATGAAAAATAAAGTAATTAAAAAATGAGGACTAGTGGAAGGCATAGCCTAGTGCTGGCAATCTATGCTAGTACTTTATCTTGGCTTTGAGAGAGCAGTTACTGCTACCTAGAAAGGTTCTCTGGGCCACAGGTGAAACATTCACAGGATGATGTGACCTGGAGAACTTCTTGTCCATGGTGCATTCTCTACTGTCTGGTTGGGTTTGTTTCCATTAGAAGGGCATCCTGCCTCCTTTCCCTCTTCCCAAGGGAACAAGAATCTTTTAGAAGAGCTTGCTTTACTTTGAGTGCTTCTTTAGCGGCAAGAGGACCCCAGGGAACTGATTCTGCCAGGAAGATTCCAAGGAGCATCTGACCTGCCTCTGAGTCTAGCCAAGTGGGCTCTTTCCTGAGACTAGCTCTGATGCCTCTCCTGTAGACTCTTGATAAGTGAATTCATTCACATTTAGAGCTACTTTTTCCTGGCTCACAAGATAGAATGTTTTCCTGTTGAGCAAGGGAGCAACTGAGCCATGTTTGGTGGGATTTGTAAAGAAAATGCTGTCTGCTTCCTGCAGGTAATGGTGTGGATCCATGGTGGAGCTCTTGTTGTGGGCAGTGCTTCCATGTATGATGGCTCTATACTATCTGCCTCCCAGAATGTGGTAGTGGTCACCATCTAGTACAGGCTGGGTGTCCTTGGCTTCTTCAGGTGAGATTTGAAACCAGTAAAATGTGAGTATAAGCATTTTTTCCCTCATGAGCTCCCAGATCTCTGAGTGGTTGAATGATGATAAACTTAAATTGCTGATTGTATATCTCTTGCCTTACCTTGTCTTCCCCACAAACTAATCATGACATACCATGTTTCCCCGATAATAAGACACTGTCTTATTTATTTTTTTGGACACAAAAACACCAGAGGGCTTATTTTCAGGGGAGGGCTTATTTTAATGAACATTGGCAGCAATTTTAATAAACAGGTAAATGTGAACAAAAAAATATACCAGCAAGCAAATCACTGGGGAAGAACAGGATGACGCACTCACTGCTGCAGCTCTGATTGGATGCAGCTCGGAGCGCGGCGTGCGTTTCACAGGGTGGGGGGGGGAGCAATCTCAGTAGGGCTTATTTTTGGGGGAGGGCTTATTTTAGAGGAATCTTACACAGTAAGGGGAGGGCTTATTTTCGGGATAGGTCTTATTATCGGGGAAACACGGTAGTAGAAAGAGTACTAGATTTGTTACCAGAAGACCTAATTTCTAATTAAGGCCCTATTCTTTTGACCAAGAAATTCATTTCTTCTTTGCCCTCATATTCCAGATAGAGAGAGATAGAGAGAGAGAGAGAGAGAGAGATGGATGAATGGATGGATGGACAGATGTATGGAAAGACAGACTAGCAGACCAATAGTCAGGTAGCTAAACCACTTATTAAAATCCAGGCAGTGTACCAAGTTCTGGGATTACAAAATAAGAAAACAAGATGGTTCTACTGTGTTAACCCAACCCCAGCTTACCGTACTGCATAATAATAAAGCTCATGGTTGCACTAGCTTTCCAAGTACCAATTTTCTATAATGTCTTACTCTAAAGCCCCTACCCCTTTCACTGTGCTTTCTGGAATGCCTGCTCCATAAGTAACAATTCTGTTTTCATCTTTACCCTTTTCCTATCTTACCCCTTCTATTTACTTGCACTCACCAAACCTTGACTTTTTTCTGATGACACAACTTTCCTGGTGACCATTTCCAGTATACTTGCTTTTTTACCCATGCCTCCATCACAAGGAAGCCAAAATATTCCTTGTTTCCCACTACCACTTTCAGACTCTCCCTCTGCCACCATCATTCAGCAACTTCTCCTGCTTTGAGGTTTATTCACCATATTTATTACCCAATCAAGATTCTACTAGCTGTTACTTTGCACCCTCTAGGAAACTTTCCTTCCTTTCTAAACGAGTTCAGTGCCTTCTTTATAATCTTTCTTTCTCAATTCTCAACTTCATACTGATTCATATTGATATTCCCTTAAACATTCTAAATCATTAGTTCTTCAGTGTTTTCATTTTTCATAACCTACTCCTCCACTCCACCTCAGCTATATACAGAAACAGTAACACCCTTGATTTTACCTTCCCTCTTGAGTGTTTCACTTCAATGTTCATTAACTCTGAAATTCCTCTATCTAGTTATAAACTCCTTATAAACAGTTATAGACTGCCTTGTCACCCCTAACCCTATTTTTTATCCTCAACTTGATCATCACTCCCCCCATCTCTCAGTTCTTTCCCAGGTCATCACCCCTACCTATGTATACTCTCTTCCTTTCCTCATCTTAACCCTTCAGTCAACCACTTCATCCCTACACTGACCCCTCATCCTATGGCAGGTCTTTCGCTGCCAACTATTAGTCTTGAATGATTCCCATCATTCACTCCTCTTCTATGAAAACTGCTGAATGAAACAAGAGAAAATCATGAAACTGTGTTGGCTGGGTCCATACAGATTAATGTTCCATAATTTTAAATGGGTCCTCACCGAGGGAAGGCAATCTTTTTGCAACTCTGTAATCAATTCATTGTCTCACTCACAAGAGTGGCTATTCTAAAACTTTGCATTCCTCCTCAAATTTTTCATGGCTACTCTTCTCCTTACCATCTCATCTCAGAACTTTGCTTTATATTTTGCCCAAAAAAAGATGCTATCCATTGAGCTCCTTAATATATCCTCTTCCTTATCTCATATTGATAAGATCCCTCCTGTTACTATCTCCTCCTTTACCTCTGTCATACATGAAGAAATGGACCGTTTCCTCAGTAAGACTAAGTTATTGACACACAAAAATGATCCCATTCCACCAAATTTTTTTCCAGAATATTGTCCTTAATATCATTCTCACTTTCACTATCCTTTTTTTCAAATGCTTTATTAACTTCTGTTTTACATCATTCATTTCTGCCAGATTTTGAGGTACAATTTTTTCCCTCATTTTTCCCCTACCCACCTCCCCAAATAGCAGTCCCACAGGATATCCCCTCCTCTAATCTTCTCTCTCCCATATTCTCCCATATACCCTCTGACTTTCCAGTAGGGCATGGTGGATCTCTATGTCCCAGTGCCTGTATATCTTATTTCCCGAATTACATGTAAAATAGTATTAATAATAGTATTTATATATCTTTAAACATTTGATTTTAAAACTTTGAATTCCATATTCATTCCCTTCCTCCCTTGTCACCCACCCTTATTATTCAGTATAGATTGTACATGTGTAGCTAATGCAAAACATTACCATAGTATATATATTGTAAAAGACTGACTATATTTCCTTCCCTCCTATACCACCTCCCACTTGTTCTATTTTCTGCTTTGATCCTGTCCTTTTTTGAAAGTGTGTACTTCCAGGCGGCCAGGTGGCACAGTGAGTAAGAGCACCAGCCCCAGAGTCGGGATGACCTGGGATCGAATCTGATACTTAGCACCACACCCAGAAATAACTGGCAGTGTAACCTTGAGCAAGTTACTTAATCCCAATTGCTTTAAAAAGAAAAAAAAAAAGAAAGTGTGTACTTCCAACTTCCTTCCCCCCCAGCCTGCCCTCCTTTCCATCTCTCATCCCTTTCCCCCCGACTCTCCTGTAGGGTGAGATACCCAATTTAGTGTGTTTGTCATTGCCTCCCCAAGCCAAATTCAATGAGAATAAGGTTGACCCATTCCCTTTTGCCTTCCTGTTCTTCCCCTCCGTTATGACCATTTTCCCTTGCCTCTTTTATATGGGTTAGTTTACCCCATTCTGTCTCTCCCTATCTCCTCATATTATATTCCTCTCTCACCTCTTAATTTCACCTTTTACGTATCGTCCCTTCCTATCAAATTGGTCCTGTGCCCTCTATCTATGTATACCTGTAAACATATATACACACATTCACATATGTATTCATACACCCATACACTCTGCTAAATAGACATATATATGTATGTATAAATAAATAAATAAATAAATAAATATATATATACATTTCTATTCCTTTCAACTATTCTCATACTGAGAAAAGTTTCATGAGTTACAATTATTGTTTTTCCATGTAGGAATGTTAATAGTTCAACTTTGATAAGTTCCTTATGATTTCTTTTCCCTGTTTACCTTCTCATGCTTCTCTTGCTTCTTGTATCTGAATGTCATATTTTCTATTCAACTCTGGTTTTTTCATCAAGAATGCTTGAAAGTCCTCAATTCCACTGAATGACCATATTTTCCCTTGAAACATGACACTAAGTTTTGCTGGGTAGGTGATTCTGTGTTTTAATCACAGCTCCTTTGACCTCCAGAATATCATATTCCAAGCCCTTTGATCCCTCAGTGTAGAAGCTGCCAGATCCTTTGTTATCCTGAATGTGTTTCCACAATATTCAAATTGTTTCTTCCTGGCTGCTTGTAATATTTTCTTCTTGATCTGGGAATTCTGGAACCTGGCTATAATATTTCTAGAAGTTTTCATTTTGGGATCTTTTTCAGGAGGAAATAAGTGGATTCTTTCAACCTCTATTTTGTCCTCTGGTTCTAAAACATAAGGGAAGTTTTCCTTGAGAATTTCTTAAAGGATGATTTCTAGGTTCTTTTTTGATCATGGCTTTCAGGTAGTCCAATAATTTTTTAATTATCTCTCCTGGATCTATTTTCCAGGTCAGTGTTTTTCCCAATGATATATTTCACATTTCCTTCTGTTTTTTTCATTTGTTTGTATCTATTTAATAATAATAATCTGTTTACTAGTATCTTGATTTCTCATAAAGTCATTAGCTTCCATTTGCTCCAATCTAATTCTGAAGGAATGATTCTCTTCAGTGAGCTTTTGAGATTCTTTTTCCATCTGGCAAATTTGGCTTTTTAAGGCATTCTTCTCCTCATTGGCTTTTTGACCCTCTTTTGTTATTTGAGTTAGTCTATTTTTTTAAGGTATTATTTTCTTCAGTCAGGTTGTTGACTCTCATTTCATAATTTTCTTGTATAGTTCTCATTTCTCTTGCCAATTTTTCCTCTACTTCTCTTATTTTGTTTTCAAAATCCTTCTTAAGGTCCTCTATGGCCTATTACCAGCTCTTATTTTTCTTGGAAGCTTTTGGTACAGGAGTTCTGACTTCACTGTCTTCCCCTGCTCCATGCTTTGAGGCTTTTTTGTCCCCAAAATAGGAGTGTAAAGTTGGGTTTCTCTGTTTGCTTTGCTTCCTTTGCCTGCTCATGTTGCCACTTAGTTACTTGACTTTGGGGCTTTTTGCCACAATAGGACTCTGCCACCAGACAGAGGAGCTTTGTACCAATCGCTGAGGTTTTCTCAGCTGCTGAAAATATTAGTTGGATGGCCTCTCTGAAGCCTCCACACACTCTGGCAAGCTGGTCACACACCCCAGGACCTCCGCCCTAGACTGAAATTCAGATCCAAGCATGTTAAAGCAAGAGTGATTACCCAAAGACTGGTTGCTTGGTGCCCCTACAATTTTCAGGCCAGGAGCTGAAGCTGCCCTGGGGCCAAAGGCTGACCATGCTCCCAAACTACCGGATCCCAAAGTTCACACTGCACTGACCTCTCACTTTGTCATTAGCATCTATGGGTTGATAATTCTGGAGACTGACACAGCTGCTGGTGATCTGAAGTCCTTCTAGCTGGCAGCTGGTAGGCCCTCCCTGAGGCTAAAACCTCCACCTCAAGCAGGGCTGGGGTTGGCTCCCAGAGCACTGTGCTGGCTGCTTCCTGCTGGCCTGCTGGGCTATCCTCAGCAGGGGGTTAGCTTCTCTGTGTCATTTTTGTGGGTTCTGTAGCTCCAAAGTTTGTTCAGAGTCACCTTTTACATTAATTGGAGGAGGTAGGAGCCAGAGCCCCAGAAGTCTGCCATATTGACTCCACCCCCTCCTAATCCATTGTCAATGAAGAAGTGTGAATTCTAATCCTCATCATTTCATGGGATAGATAAATAAGAGACTCCTGAATTGAATTTTTAAAAAGGTGTTAATCATATATTACTTTAAGGTTTGGAAAGCAATTTCAAAATGCTGTCTTGAATTTGGGTATTTTTGCATATGGCTATTGATGACTTTGATTACTTCATCTGAAAACTGATCATATCTTTTGATCACTTACCAATTGAGGAATGGCTCTTACATTTATAAATTTGACTCAGTTCTCTATATGTTTGAGAAATGAGGACTTTATCAGAGAAACTTATTTCAAATTTTTTTCACAGTTACTGTTGCTAAATGCATTTCTCTCCATCCTATTTTCCCCATGTTCATTCTGTTCTCTCTGTCCTTTTACCCTGTCCCTCCTCAGAAGTGTTTTTACTTCTGACTATCCCCTCCCCCAATCTGCCCTTCCTTCTATCTCT
>NW_027185771.1:17516984-17519483 GCF_028583685.1 Petaurus breviceps papuanus
CCCCCCCCCACAACTTCTTTTCTCCCCATTCCTCTCCTAACTTTGCTGTAGGGTAAGATAGATTTCCATACCCAATTGAGTGTGAATGATATTCCCTCCTTGAGTATTCCCTCCTGATGAGAGTAAGGTTCACTCACTCCCCTTCACCTTTCCCCCCTTCTCCACCATAAAAGCTTTTTGGCCGCTTTTATGTGAAATATTTTATCCCATTCTACCTCTCCTTTTCTTTTTCTCCCAATACATTCTTCTCTCTCACCCCTTAGTTTTATTTTTTAGATTAATCAACCTTTCATATTCAACTCACACCTGTGGCCTCTGTCTATTTATGCTCCTTCTAACTACCTAATAATGAGAAAAGTCTTATGAGTCACAAATATCATTTTCTCATGTAGCAATGAAAACAATGTAAACTTATTAAGCCCTTATGATTTCCCTTTCCTGTTTACCTTTCTATACTCCTCTTGAGTCTTAAATTTGAAAGTCAAAATTTCTATTTCAGTTCTGGTCTTTTCGTCAAGCATGCTTGAAATTCTTCTATCTCATTGAATATTCATTTTCCCCCTGAAGGATTATGCTGAGTAGGAGATTCTTGTTTTTAATTCTAGCTCCTTTTCCCTCAGGAACATCATACTCTAAGCCCTCAATCCTTTAATGTGGAAGCTGTTAAATCTTGTTTTTTTCTGACTGTGGCTCCAGGGTATTTGAATTCTTTCTTTCTGGCTGCTTGCAATATTTTCTCCTTGACCTGGACACTTGGGAATTTGGCTATAATATTCCTGGCAATTTTCATTTTGGGATCTCTTTCAGGAGGTGGATTATTTCAATTTCTTCTTTGCCCTCTGGTTCCAGAATATCAGGGCAGTTTTCCTTGATAATTTCTTAAAAGATGATGTCTATGCTCCCTTCTTGATCATGGCTTTTATGGAGTCTAATAATTTTTAAATTGTCTCTCCTGGATCCATTTTCCAGGTCAGTTGTTTTTCCAATGAGAAATTTTACATTGTCTTATATGTTTTCATTCTTTTGGTTTTGATTTATTATTTTTAAATTTCTCATAACATCATTAGTTTCCATTTGATCCATCCTAATTTTTAAGGAATTATTTTCTTCAATTAGCCCTTGGACCTCCCTTTCCATTTGGCCAACTCTACTTTTTAAGTCATTCTTCTCCTCACTGACTTTTTGGACCTCTTTTACCATTTGATCTAGCCTGTTTCTTAGCTTGTTTTTCATGATTTTCTTGCATCACTCATTTCTCTTTCCAATTCTTCCTCTTCCTCTTTTACTTAATTTTCAAAATCTTTTTTGAGTTCCTCCATGACCTGAGACTAACTCATGATTTTCTTGGAGGCTTTGGATGTAGGAGCTTTGCCTTTGTTGTCTTCTTTTTGAGTGTATGTTTTGATATTCCTTGTCACCATAGTGACTTCCAATAGTCAGAGTATTTTTTTTCTGTGATTTGCTCATTTTCCCAGCCTAGTATTTGACTTTTAAATCTTTGTTAAACTAGGGCTCTGCTTCCACAGTGGAGGGTGCACTGTCCCAAGTTTCAGGGATTTGTGCAGCTATCTTCAGAGATTCTTCTCTAGGGAGTTATAAGTTTTTAGCTCTTCCAAGTGATGTGATGTAAGGAGAGCTGTGTTTACTCCTCTCCTGGACTGTGATCTGCTCTGTGAGTGACCACAAGCACCCCTTTCTGCCCTGGCACTGTGAGGAGGGCCCCCTCTCCACTGGTGCTGCAAGTTGTGCTAAGATACTGCCCCTCCTCACCCTGGAACTGCCACCCAGGATCCAGATAAGAATATGGGCAAAGCAACAGAGTCCAGCCCCAGTGGTAGCAAAAAGACCCCTGTTATCTTCTAACCAGTTGTTCAACCCCCTTACCATCTGTGGGCTGAGAGCTCTGGAAGCAACTGCTACCACTGCTGATTCAGCGGCTCCCTATGCCTGCTCTCTCTTTGCTGGGGCTGTGCCATTGTGTCCTCCTCTGGTCTGTACTCTACTCTCACCCAGGTGTGATCTTTTCTGCTCACCTTTGTGATAGTAATGGCAATTAAAGATTCCCCTGTATTGGCTTGGTTTTCAAATTGATTGTGTTAAAACCCAGAGCTTGTTAATCCCACCTGTGGGATGGGCTTGTTGATGTGAAAAGAAAGTCCTGAACTGGGAGGAGCTGGTGATGTAGATTTGGAGAGACACTAGAGTGAGGCGGAAGATCTTTTTGGAAACAGCACCTCGTGGAGAGAGAGAGACTAAGAGAATTGCTGGTGGCCGCTTTGAATTGCCCTGGACTTTTGAGACCTGCCCCCTGAGCTGCCAAGGACTGAGGAGACATGGCTGTTTTGCTGGTACTTTGTCTGTCTGTTTTGATGTTGTTTTGCCAGATTTGTCCACTGGTGAAAGACAGTCCTTTTGTTGAAGAAGTCCTGGAACCTGGCTATTCACTAAGAAGCCCTGAGACTGTCCTGCAGACAGAGAGTGAATACTGTCCACTGGTGA
>NW_027185771.1:17519493-17520696 GCF_028583685.1 Petaurus breviceps papuanus
AGAGTGAATACTGTCCACTGGTGAAGGACAGTGCTGTTGTTGCAGGGGCCTGGGAGCCTTTCTGTTGGTTCAGAAGCCCTGAAGAAGGATTTTCTGGTTGTATGTTTACAGAAATCCTGGGAGAGGGCTTTGCTAATGTGTTCAGGGGTTCTAGGACTGTTCTACAGACAGAGGATGAATTCATGAAGGGACTGGCAATGTATCTTATGGCCTTGCTAAGCCTTGTCTCCCCAGGAACTAAGATTGCTGAGAACTTGCCTCCTGTCAAGATGAAGAAAAGAGCTCTATTTGGGTATTAAGTGCTGTGTTTAAACTTGATGTAACTCTGGGGTAGATTCAATTGTGATCCAGGGGTGGGGAACTTTTGACCTTATGTTTGGAAACTAATCTCCATTTGAGAAGAGGGGCTTTGTGGTGGACTTAATTAAGGTATAGCCTAGGGGTGGAGAAGTATTTAGAACGGAGACTTTGTAATTGATTGAATGATTGGAAGGTCCTGGGGTGGGGTAGTACTTGGAGATTATTTAATCACACTTAGTAAATGCTGTATTTTGAATGATGTCATGTTTTAATCTTCTCTGTTCTTGGTTGGTCACTGAATAAAAATAGAGAGCACCTATGCTGGTATTTTGAACCTGGGAAGTTGCCTTTCCTTGGCATTACATTACAACCTTCCAAGCTGTTTTTAGAGTTTGTGGGCAGAGAGGTCTGGAAACTGCCATTGCTGCCAGTGACTGGGTCCCCTAGGCATGCTCTGTCTTTCCTGGGGCCTGGTCTGTGCTGGTGGCCTTTACTGAACTCTGCTCCTCTCTCACCTTGGTGCCACATGTGTTTCCTGTTGACCTTCCAGCATGTGTTTGGCTGGAAATTTTTTCCCTCTGTTTTTTCATGGGTTCTGCTGCTCTAAAATTTCTTTAGAGTCATTCTTTACAGGTGTCTGGAGAGATTGGGGGAGAGCTCAGGTGAGTACCTCACTTTACTCTGCCATCTTGGCTCTGCCTATTGAAATGCTTTTATTGGATACTCACCAACAACCCTAGGAGGGAGGTACTAGTATGATTCCCATGTTACAGACAAGAAAATTGAGGTAACCAGAGGTGAAGTGACTTGCCCAGGATCACACAGCTAGTGAGTTCCTGAGGCAGGATATGAACAGTGCTAAGCTCTGGGTATACAAATATCAGCAGAAAGATAGTCCATGCC
>NW_027185771.1:17520706-17523014 GCF_028583685.1 Petaurus breviceps papuanus
ACCTGCCCCTTAAAATGGAGGTTTGAAGACAGAACCCAGCACCTCACCAGGCTGCTCATCTACTTTTGAACAGGTCTAATACTTAGTATATCTTTCTCCACATCAAGCCTCATTTATCCCTTTTGCAACTTCACCCCAATCTTGCTAGTCCTCCCCTTTGGGAACCAAATGAACAATTCTTAATGGACATGAGACAAGATCTCAAGGTGATCATTCTGTACTAGGCCCTGAATGAACACTTCTCAGGTATGTTGTAGAGGATAGTTCTTGTCCAGGTAGAAGTGCCTCTAGATGTCTTCTCAGGTCTCTTTTGATCCTGATATTACACTTCAGTCAGTCTCCACCCACTCTCCTATGGAGAACTTGGAGCTGCCAATGAGGCCCAAAGTAAATAGACAACATGGCTCCAAGAACCTTCCCCAGGAAAGTGGGAATCTGTTTCAGTGTCTCTGTTAGGGATTGGCTGCCCTTAAATGTACCCAATCTTAGCAAATTCCATTGAAAGTAGAATGTTGTTGGAAGTACAAGGAGATAGAAAGGGGAAACGAAGAGACCTCCTAGCCTGAGCCTCCCCATTTGTAAAATCAAGGGTTTGGAAAGAAGGAAACACCATTTAAAGAACCTACTATGTGCCAAGCACTGAGTTAGCAATTTACAAATATCTCATTTGATCCTCACAGCAAACCTGGGTGAGACTTACTGTAACCCAATGGAAAACCTGCTTGCCACTGTGAATTTGGATAAGGACACCCTGTATCCCCCCTCCATCCTCTGTGCTTTATGGTTTGCATAAATGAAAGAATGTTCCAAATTACTAATAATTAGAGAAATACAAACAAAAACAACCTTGAGGTTTCACTTCACAACCAGGAAAATGACAGAGATGACAGAAAGTGAGAATAGTCAATGTTGAATTAGTTATATAAAGACAGATACATGAATGCATTGCTGATAGAGCTGTGAATTGCACCAACAATTCTGGGAAATGATTCGAAATTAATAGTAATATAAGGTAATAATAGCTCATTTGGTTAATGATTTAAGGTTTACAAAGTACATTACAAATATTATCTCATTTGATCCTCAGAAGAACCCTGGGAGGTAGGTGCTGTTATCATCCCCATTTACAAGTGAGGAAATTGAGGCAAACATATTAAACCACTTGCCCAAGGTCACACAGCTAACAAATGTCTGGAGGCTCGATTTGAATTCAGTACTTCCTGACTCCAGGTCTAGCATTCTATCCTTTGTACTACCTAGTTGCTTAATTATGCAAAGAAAGGTGCTTAAACATCCATATGTTTTGAACCAAAGGGGAAAATATACTAGGAGGCTACAGGTTAGCAGGGAGTGAAGTAGTTCTAGGATTGTGGTTGGATTGTGGAGTGTTTGGAGACCTGTCTGGGTATAGACTGAGCTGTCTGCCCATAGTTACAGTGACTGACCATGGATGAAGAAAGAGCAGCAGTAGTAGAAGATCATGCATTCAGTATGAAAGGATTTAATAAATAATGATGACAACAAGCATTTATATAGTGCTTTAAGATTTGCAAGGCACTTTACAAATAGGTTCTCATTTGAACCTCACAACAATGCTGGAAGGCATAAAGTGTTATTATTAACCCCATTTTACAGATGAGGAAACTGGGGCAGACAGAGGTCACATGCCTTCCCAGTATCACCCAGCTCCTGGCTGAGGACCAGATATGAGTTTAGATCTTCCTGACTCCAAGCCCAGCACTTCATCCACTGCTCCCCCAGCTCCCTTTTAGTGAGTATATGGAAGAGAGTGTGGAAGGAACGGTTCTGATTCTGGTTGTCTGCAGCAGCAGGAAGAGCTCAGATTGATTCACCCTGATCACTCAAGCCCTCCAGGATCCATCTGCTGAACCATACTTTCCAGCCCAGCTGTCTGTTATAATTTCTCTTATCTGACTCTCCATCTACTGCCTGGGAGATTTTGACAGGTATTTCTCCTAGTTGGGAGGGTGTCCCCTTCTGACCCTCTTGGCAGAGACTTGAACTTTTTCCCAAAGTACAGTTCAGGTTCTGCCTTGTACCAGGGACTGTGCCTGCTAACACTGCCTGTTGATGCTCTGTATCTCTACCTCAATCTCTTTGTCTATGTCTCTATCTCTCTATCTTTGTATCTGTGTGCCTCTGTCACTGTCATACATATATTTTGTATTTTCTTTCATATGTACTGTGCCTTCCCCATCCCTTGAGGATAGAGAATCTTTCATTCTTTTCCTTTGTTTTATCCTGTCTTCTCTCTCCCACCTCCCTCCCTCCCTCTCTCCTTCCCTTC
>NW_027185771.1:17523114-17535406 GCF_028583685.1 Petaurus breviceps papuanus
TCCTTCCTCCCTCCCTCCCTTCCTTCCTTCCTTCCTTCCTTCCTTCTGAGTGTGATGTGAAAACTTCTTAGACTGTGTCCTGGAATCTAGTGGCAGGCTCAAGTTTTGGTTTTCACCCTTCACCCTTCATTGCTGCTATCAATCAGCATTAAGCCCTTTTAGCAGTCTTAGCCTCAGTTCTTTGTCATCCTTCCCACCTTAGGATGGACGCTCTTCCCCAGCCTCAGTCCTTTGTATTCTTCCTGCTTTAGATTGTGAGCCCACCCCCCAACCAATGGGAGCAGGGGAAAGTGGGAAATATGACCCTGATGATCTGTCATGGGGAGGATTGCCCTCTTCCCAGGGAAGAGAATAAAAATTTCCTGTTTTTATCCTGAGAAACCTCTGTGTTCTTGATTAAATTTTGGGTGGGGTTTTTCATCCTACACAGATTTGGGGGCTCATCCGGAATCTGCACACTTGTGAGCAGCTTTCTCTCCACTTTGGTCTCGAGGCAGGGGCTCAACAGAGATTTCTCCAGTGGTCTTCAGACTTGGGGAGGTCGCTGTTCACAGTGGGTAACATCCTGAAGGGAGGGATTCTTCAGAAGAGAACAGGAACCTAGGAAAATTCCAGCCTGCTGGTGAAGAGAGGGAGCATGCAAATGGAAGCAGTCATGAAAACTACATGTGTATGGCTGGGAGGTAAGTGATATCTAGTGGGTCCTTGAGTTGCTAATTTGTTAGGTTGTTTTTTTATTTAATTTTAACCTGGAAAGACCAGTAATAGCTTTCATATAAAGTTCAGGCTGAGTTGACTCTGAGATAAGGTTGCCATCTAGTAGGCTTCACAGGGACTGAAAGGAGACGTTTCCTCTACACTTAGTGGGATCTTTTGACCCTGGAGGAAGCCAACAACCCCCCCCCCCCCCAGCAAATTACTGAAAGGAGGAGATGTTTCCTCTATAATTAGTGGATTCTCTGAACGCAGGGTAGCCAGCAATGGTCCCCAAGACAAATTAAATATAAGTAATAGGAGAGGTCCTTTCGGTCTGAACTGTAGCAAGGGGCTGTGCAGGCAGCAACGAGTTCCCCAGCTTTGGGCCCTCTCTCAGCGACTTTCCTCCTCCGACTCCAGCACCTTCCCCCTCTGTGACCATGAAGGAACAGGCCATCTCCTTCGCCAAGGACTTCCTGGCTGGTGGCATCGCCACCGCCATCTCCAAGACCTTGGTGGCCCCCATCGAGAGAGTTAAGCTGCTGCTGCAGGTGCAGCATGCCAGCAAACAAATTGCTGCAGATAAGCAGTACAAAGGCATAATGGATTTTATAGTCCGAATTCCAAAGGAACAAGGGGTGCTTGCCTTCTGGCCTGGTAACTTAGCAAATGTCATCAGATACTTCCCCACCCAGGCCCTTAACTTCGCCTTTAAGGATAAGTATGAGCAGGTGTTTTGGGGAGGAGTGGACAAGCACACACAGTTTTGGAGGTATTTTGCTGGCAATCTTGCCTCTGGTGGTGCAGCTGGAGCCACTTCTCTCTGCTTTGTCTACCCCTTGGATTTTGCGAGAACCCGCTTGGCAGCTGATGTTGGAAAATCTGGCACTGAGAGAATTCAAAGGCCTGGGAGACTGCCTTGTGAAAATCACCAAGTCTGATGGAATTCGGGGCTTGTATCAAGGTTTCAATGTCTCAATGCAGGGTATCATTATCTATAGAGCAGCTTACTTTGGAATCTATGATACAGCAAAAGGTATGCTCCCAGATCCGAAGAACACTCACATTGTGATAAGCTGAATGATTGCACAATCAGTGACTGCTGCAGCAGGTGTGGTCTCCTATCCCTTTGATACAGTAAGGCGGTGAATGATGATGCAGTCTGGTCACTGATATCATGTACTCTGGGACAATTGACTGCTGGAAGAAGATTGCTAAAGATGAGGGTGGCAAAGCTTTCTTCAAGGGTGCCTGGTCCAATGTTCTTAGAGGCATTGGTGGAGATTTTGTGCTTGTCCTGTATGATAAATTCAAGAAAGTCATCTAAGTACATTCTAATTAAAAAAGGAACCAGTGAATATAGATCATGTAGAATACTTAACCATACTTAGCATTTTGGACCATTGACCTTCAAGAAATTCCTGTTGTCTTTTTATCCAGACCAGATCATGTTTGTAGGGGAGCCAGGAAAAGCTCTTAGAAAAGGGACTCATTTATTGTGATCCATTATTCACACAGTGGAACTGATGATGATTCAGTATATTGATTCTATTGGTTTTTTGGGAAAATAAATGTTACTGTGGGTCCAAGGAGGCAGATCAACTTAGAACACTAGTTTAAATGCTCTTTTGTAGGACCATAAATTGATGTTTAAGTATTTATTTTTAAAAAATCATGTGTCCCATTTGTACTTAAGCACTATATATACTCTTTTGCACAGCTGACTTTGGCAGTTATGATGATCTGTGTTGGGCATTCTGCTGTAAAAACAATAAATACACAGAAGACTAAAAAAAATTAGTAATAGGAGAAAAAATGAAAGGAAAAAAAATTTGGAAAGGATCCTGAGTTTTTGACACATCTGAATTAGACCATTTGAGTGCACTCTCTAATGTTCTATGTCTGGCATGTCTCTGTGTGTCTGTAATGTTTCGTGTTTGTGTTGGAAATAGTAAGGAAAAAATGGAGAAGTTTTTCAAGGCTGATTTGGGTGGCAAAAAAAACTCCCTGGACTAGGTGGTGTAATTATGAAAACAAAGGTAACTATTCCTCAGGAAGGGCTGAGGAAAAAGAGAGATAGAAATTTTATTCTTTTGGTATGTTAATTGTCCTCAGGTTATGAATGAGTGAGCTGGATTTGGAAAAATGAAAATCCTTCTCTCTCTTTCCCAGTCTCTGGAGAAAGTTACTGTGAAAATCTCTAAAAGGGAATGCAAGCTAGGGTTCATTTGGTCCTTAGCCCCTCCCCGCCCACCCCACTTGAAAAGAAAGCAAACATGTAGCTTCTTGGCTACATGCAGGAGTACAATTTCTTCTAACACAGGCTGAGGGGGGAAAGCCCAAAGAGAAATCAGGAGAACAAAAATAGAGGCCCCATCCCTGGGACCCCCTTCTTTCCTGCCCTACATTCCTCTACCATTGGGACCTCCTGCCCTAGCCTTGGTTCCTCTTTCCCTGCTCTCTGCACCATCTGAAAGGGAATGGGTGGGAGGGTGACGACTTAATTGGCTTGGCTGGGTCAGGCACACCTGTACATACTCCTCTCTGTAGGGAATTCAGGTAATTGATAAAAGATTAAGAAAGTTTTCCTCTCCCTGGGACTGCAAAAAAGGCTCCCTCTTCAGGAAGTTCCACTGATTAAAGAAATGAAGGAGATTAAGGAAGACTGGAAAAGGGATGGGGGTTGGAAGTCAAGGACCTAGGTTCTCTGGGAAGACTTCAGTTGTTAACTCTCCTGATCCCAGATCAGAATACCTGATTGGTAAAGGGAACATAATAATAATTGTTGTTACAGGAGAAAGCAATTTTCAAATGGAATTTTGTTGCATATAAATTGGTTTTTGAAGGGATATGATAAAACTATTATATTTGGGCATAAATGTAGTAATGCTACTAACATTTACTACATAATGTTTAGGGCATTGTATATTTTTAAGTCGTATGATTTGGAAAATTATGAGCTGTGTTGTTAAAAGCAATTTGAATGTTATTAAGAAGCTTGTTAACTCTGTATAAAAGTTGTGTTATAAGGATTTCTATTTTATGGATTACCATATTCATTATATGAAATTTTGTAATATAATAATTTCTAGTAAGTTCAAAGACAAAAGAAGAAAGAAAGTACCTTATTTAAGGATTATATAATCCCAATGTTCAAAGGTTTATCTTTGCTTTAAGAAGAGAATTTCCATTTTAAGTGGAAAGGCTGGAATTAGGTGGTTATTGAATTTAAATTTAATGATGGGCATTGATTATGGTAAAGATATAAATTACTGTGACTTGTAATTATTACTGGAAGAATTATATTGTCAGAGGAACAGAAAAATGATGCATGGGACACTCTAACCATGTGTTGAAATATTTTGGAGTATTGTAAATTGGGAAATCATAAGCTTTCCAAGTTTATCTTTGTTTAAAAGGAAGTTTCAATTCTATCATTTATGAAACTAGTATGATACTGTTTTAAATGCTAAACCCTAAAATTGTTAATTGATTACTCCGAGTATGGGAGTTGGCAGGCTCAGGGAGCAGCATCAGCCCCTCCCTGTGGTCCATATTAATCCTCCTTATTTTGTAAAATTTCCAAGACCCCTGGAAACCATCTGTATAAGTAAGGTCATCAGCTTTTTATTGCAAATTTCTATGATCTGAGCAGTCACTAAAAAAAAAATTATGAGCTCTTTTGTGTTATCTTACTGGAAAATCTATGGTTACTTTCTCATCTAGAATTAGAATGTGTGCAGAAATTTATGATGTTCCCATTGTTTAAAGGGATTCTAAAAGCAGTAGCTTTTAAAAGCACTGACTGTAATTAGTCTATTGCAACACCTTTTTGACAAAGGAATTTTGTGGTCTAGGAATTCTGTATAAAAATTAGGAATTTATGTTACTTAAAAACATTGTGCACTAACTTAGTTTAATGAATTCCAATTTTAAAGGTTTATTTTTGCTTAAAGGAAAAATATTATTTCTCTTAACATCAGGACTGTTTTTAAAGAAAGGAAATACTTTTAGAAAAGATGTTTTGAAAAGTCTTGTGTGATAATTTCTGAAGGTCTACTAACTTTTCAGAATTATTGTTAAATTAATGCAGTAAGTTGTAAAACATGAAATATCTTGCTGTTTCAATCTGAATATGTGGTTATTGCACGGCATAAGCAAAAGTTAACATTTGTATTTGAACATATAAGTGAAAATTTAGATTCCGGAGAATCTCACTCTCCTAGACTGAGCATCATTAGGGAAAAAAAAAAAAAATTTAAAGGATTTAAAACCATCGGGTGGGGGGGGGGGGGATTAACCATTAACCCCTTTGCTTTGTTTAAACTAGGATTCCAGTACAGAGTGATGTTAGTAAAAGAATAATAACTTATGGGCTATCTTGTTTTGTGGTTAAAAATGTAAAGGAAAGCTGAATAATCTGGAAAATAGGTTTGAGAAATTGGAAAAGACAATAAATTATGATTAGAAATATGGAAGGCTAATAAGAAGGTTTGGGGGAAAATGGGGGTTCATCCAAGTCCCTCCTGTATATCATTGCTCTTTATACCTTTGTATCAGTTTTACATGGTTTAAGAGTATGAGGAAGTATTTTAGGAAGGCAGAAAGATTTATAACTTGATTTTATAATTAATAACTCAATCAAATTTTAGATGGCCTTTTCTGAAGGATACTAGTCTATATTTATTTCCTATTTAAGACTTTTGGGGACTGCAAATTTTCTATTGTTTTAAGCCTTGATTACAGGAATAGTTGTCATAAAGGCTAATAATGGAATGGCTTGGGATGCAGGCTGAAAACTGCTAATGGTATATGTCTGTGCCTGGGAAAAGTTTTGAAGATAACCTTGGACACTTTCCTTTCTGAAAAGGAAAATTTTCACCCTAGTACACCTAAGCCCTACTTTCAGCACCTAGTGGCTACCTGATTGCCTACCAGAGATGACTTGTGCCTGCAATCAAACAGACCTAAGGAAGTTTTCCTTCTGGTAAGATTTATGACATTGGCCCTATTTTTCTTCTATAGCAAATTTATCAAGAAGCTATATTCAGTGCCAAATAAATAAATAAATATAGTGATAACTTCCTCCAAAGGAGGAAATTATTAGACCAAGTAATAAGGCAAAGATGTAAGGTGATAGATGTCTAATTAAATAGGATAGTAAATTTTGAGGAGAGCAACAGGATCAGACTTAGATGATTCTTCTAAGAACTATGTACAGAGGTATAAGATTGGATTCCAAAAATTGTCTATTATGGAAATTTAAGTTTTGATCATGTTTGGGAATAAGATCAAAAGTTTAGATTTTTGCACAAGGACTGTATAAGATAGTGATAAGAGTGAAATTAATGTTTCTTTATTAAAGCATCTGTATGATAATTTTTAAAAGGCAGATGAACTCTTTTTTTTGGATAGATCTTCACATTTTAAAAGATTCCTATACCAGGTACAGGATTTAGGTAAAGATGGAAATAACAAAAAATAAATAAGCTGAAAATTCTCAAGTTTCAAAATGTGGAACAAATTTTAAGTGATTGTACTAATTTATATTAAATCAGAATTATCTGGTAATCTCTAGGTCCAAACCAGAAAATCAGAACTTCCTTTTGAATTATATAATTACATGAGGCATCTGAGATATAAAAAGTGTTGTTTAAATGAATATTGGGAATAGGTCATTGGGATACAAGGAATTTGATGTTAATTAACATAGGTAATAATGATTCTGTTAACTTGTATGGTTTATGTGTAAGTTTTCTTGGTTATCTTGGTGATATGTAATCTCTTTTCTCAAAACTAATATATATATTATGAGCCATCTAAGAAGCTTAATCTGCATCTGACTTAATGCAATTATGCAATTTTGTAAAATTGTGACACAACTTTATTGTATTGTTTGAGCCTAGCCCTGTGTAGCTAAGAAAACTGAACTATTTGTTATAGTGTTTGAACCTAGCCTTGCATGGCTGGGAAACTGAACCTTTCTATACACCTCTGGCATCAAATCATGTTTTTGGGAGCCCCTGTCAGGTCTGTCTAGCTGTACCAGCTCATGTATATGGACTCTAGGAATCTGAAGATTACCCCTCTTCTGAGCCAAGAGATATGAACAAGATGACATCAGATGCAGACAGCTTTCCAAGAGTCCAGACCAGGCCTGCACTAGAACTGCTTCCTCCATGGAGACCCAATCTTGGGAAGATGAGGTTATAGAAGGGATTTATCAGCAGTGGTGTGAGAAATTTTCGGAGGGTGAAAAGAAGAGTCGGGTTTGAGTGGGATGTGAAAACTTCTCAGACTGTCCTAGATTCTAGTGGAAGGCTTGAGCTTCTGTTTTTACCCTTCCCCCTTCATTGCTGCTGTCAATCAGTATTAAGCCCTTTTAGGAGTCTTTCAACCCCCACCTAGCCTCAGTTCTTTGTCTTCCTTTCCACCTAGGGATATAAGTCCTTCCCCTTAGCCAAAGGGAGAAAGGGATAGCACCCAGCCTCAGTCCTTTGTGAGGCCACCCCCCAAACAATGGGAGGTGGGGGGGACAGTGGGAAATATGACCCTGTTGTATTAGGGATTAAAAACACTGTTCAGCCCATATTGCATGCCTCCTCTCACTGATCCCTCATGGAGAGGATCGCCCTCTTTCTGTGGGGGAAGAGAATAAAAATTTCCTGTTTTTATCCTGAGAAACCTCCATGTTCTTGATTATAATGTGAATGGGTATTTTCATCCCACACCCTCCCTCCTTCCCTTCCTCCCTCCTTCCCTTCCTCCCTCCCTCCCTTCCTCCCTCCCTCCCTTCCTTCCTTCCTTCCTTCCTTCCTTCCTTCCTTCCTTCTTTTCCTCCTTCCTTCTTTCCTTTCTATAGCAGCAAGTATCCTAGTATACCCAGGGTGCCTGCTAGCATAGGTTCTTAGATCTCCTTTTTTTTAAAGGAAAGTAACTCAAAATGGGTTAACAGTCTTACTTTAATCAATCAAACATCAGAGAATTCAAACAGAATACAAACAGAAGTTACAAGCAGACAGAGAGACATATAATAATGATTGTGTTAACTTGTATGGTTTATGTGTAAGTTTTCTTGGTTATCTTGGTGATATGTAATCTCTTTTCTCAAAACTAATATATATTATGAGCCATCTAAGAAGCTTAATCTGTATCTGACTTAATGCAATTATGCAATTTTGTAAAATTGTGATACAACTTTATTGTATTGTTTGAGCCTAGCAGAGAGACATATCAGTAGAGAGGGCTTCCCACTGTCTGACCATTACATCCATACCTAGTTAGTTACCAGAGAGGGAAGCACCAACATATGGGTTTTTAAGGGGGAGTGGGGGTGGCGCTCAACAGCTGCCTAGAGTCTCATCTGGCCAAATCACACAATTCTTCCCAAAGTGAGCCCCACAGCAAAACCTCACATCAGGGTATATACAGGCTTCTCCTGGGTCAGAGACCATCATAACCCTTGTGACCCACTGCCCAATCGCCAAGTAACAAGGTGTGGGTGTTCCTGAAGAACAAACCTCCCACTACAGGATCCAGGTGACCACATTCAGCCCATTAGGGGACAGAGCATATTCTCAAATCAGGGAGGGTTCTCCAAGTCACCTAAGCCTATCAAAGGGCCTAGGGGCAGGGAAGATCTTCAGATTCCCATTCCCATAACAATTCCTCTCTGTCTCTCTCTGTCTCTCTGTCTCTCCCTTCCTTCCTTGCTTTCTTGCTTTCTCATTGTATTCCCGGTTCCTAGTGTAGCACTCTTTTTTTTTTTTTCATTTTGGAAGGGGGAAGGTAGGGCAATTGGGATTAAGTGACTTGCCCAAGGTCACATAGCTAGTTTTTGAGTTAAGTTTCTGAGACTGGATTTGAACTCTGGTCCTCCTGATTCCAGGGCCAATGCTCTATTCATTGCTCCACCTAGCTGCCCCTAGTGTAGCAATATTGACTTTGGAAAAATAATTCTGTACACATGATTGTACTAAGGTCAAAGAAGTAAATCAACAGCAATATGTTCCAAAGTTCTTCAGAGAGACCTTGAGAGTGTCCCTGTATCACCTTCTTCCCCCTCAATTTATTTATTTATTTTTAGTTTTCAACATTCATTTCCACAAGATTTTGAATTACAAATTTTTCTCCCCATTTTCCCCCTACCCTCTCCCCAAAATAGCAAGCCTACTGAATACCCCTTCCCCCAATCTGTTCTCTCTTATATCCTGCCCAATCCCCCCCACCAACTTTCCACCAGGGCAAATGTATTTCTATGCCCCAGTGTTGTATATCTTATTTCCCAGTTGCATGTAAAACAAAACACACCAATTTTTTTTAAACATTTCTTTTTGAAACTTTGAGTTCCAGAGTCTTTCCTTTCTTAACTCTTCTCCCACCCCCAATGGGAAGACAAGCAATTCAACATAGGTTGTCCATGTGTAGTTACACAAAACATTTCCATAGTAGTTATATTGTGAAAGACTAATTATATTTCCCTCTATCCTATCCCACCCCCCACTTATTCTTTTTCCTACTGTGACCCTGTCCCTTTTCAAAAGTGTTTGCTTGGGGTGGCTAGGTGGCACAGTGAATAGAGCACTGGTTCTGAAGTCAGGAGGACCTGAGATAAAATATGGCCTCAGATACTTAACACAAAACTAGCCGTGTGACCCTGGGCAAGTCACTTAACCCCAGTTGCCCTCCAAAAAAAAAAGAATCACTTGACTTGCTGGACTAGCATGAATTTTTGGTCTTAGGATCCTCAGTGTACCACATTTTCCCCTTCAAGAAATGTAGTCTGGAAAATGCTTCCTAATTCATAAAGCAGCGCAGACACTTATATTGTCTGATATCTACTATCTGATATTTTTGCCAGTCTATTGCAGCAGCTCAGTGTACTAAGAAGAACTTTACATTAAAAAGTCAAAGTATCTGGCTGCTTAGTGTCTATGTTACCTTGGACAAATACTTTCCCTTCTCTGGGCCTCAGTATTCTTTCTTGTTCAATGATTTCTAATATTTCTTCCAGCTCTAAATCAAACATTCAATCAATCAACAAGCACTACCAAGTGCCCTAGAGATACAATGACAGAAAATGAAACTACCTCCACAATAATTCTGTGAAATCAACTTAGGGATTTTTTCCTCTAGAGACAGGGAGGACTGGCTGGTCTCAGCAGATTCCCACTGTCTCAGAATTGGAAGGTCCCTTCCCAATGAGATAATATTGGTAAAAGTGTCTCCTTAGCACAGTGACTGGCACATAATAGGCACTATATTAATGCTTTTTTCCTTCGGGTTTCATTTAAATTCTTCTCCCATAGCAGTAATGACTAAGAATCAAAGTATTTCCCTCAAAACTGCTCTTTCATTTTTAGTTGACACCAAGGAATTCCTGAAAGCAAAGTTATTAGTGTGTAGCAGTTGTAAAAAACAGTTATGCTTAGAGATCACAACTCTACCCTGTCTTTTTCAAACTGTAATTCCTTCATCCTCTGAGGTAAGGTCTTGGTCCAGAACTCCCACTTATCCTTCCTCAGATTCTTTCCCACAGATAATTGCAAATTCAGCTGCAGGTACTCTTCCTTCTGGTCATAGACTGGCCAGTGAAAAAGGTCTCCACCATTTGGGTTCCTAGGAGGAAAAAACAAACATTTAGAGTAGAAAGGGTCCACTGCATTGGCAAGTTTAGCAAGCCATCATCAACTCAACCTGAGAACCAAGGAAGGGGCCCCAAGGTAGGGGTCAGTTAACAGTGGTAGCATCCATAGAAAGATGTGTTCACCCATACGTAAGCAGTTTGGTCTTCTTCTTTCATGTTGCACCTTTCTATGCATGCAAGGTGAAAGGTCCAAAGAGTGAAAAGATTCACATAGGAAATAAGCAGTCCAATCAGGATATAATCTTCTATCATTAGGCTCCATTTCATTGGGGCAGCTAGGTGGTGAAGTGGTTAAATCTAGACCTGGAGTCAGGAAGACTTGAATTCACATCCACACTCAAACACTAACACTGTGACCCTGGGCAAATCACTTAGCCCTGTTTGCTTCTGTTTCTTAATCTGTAGAATGAGCTAGAGGAGGAAATGACAAAACCATTCCAGTAGCTTTATCAAGAAAATTCCCAATGAGCTCACAAAGAATCAAACACAACATGGGACTCCATATCCAAGGCTCTTACCAATACCATCTGTCCTAATGCTTCCCAAAGGGGAATAGAAGTCATTGAGACTCAGGGGTGGTGGTGTGGACCTAGAGAGTTGCTGATCTTTCCTGTTTTCCTTTCAAGATGCACATGTGTATGGAGAGTCTGCCAGAGCAACACCCCTCCAAGCCTGGCCATGAACTTGGGGAAGCACTAAAGTGTTCATCAGACCTTGCCTCTACGTTGAATTAACATTTTTTTTCCTGAACAAATTTCAATCAGGGAACTTCTATGTAAATGGGAAACCTTTATGTGCCTAGGAACAGGTGTTACCCCACAGGGAAAACTTCAGGAACCCAAGCACAACTTTCTCACCCATGACGGGCAAAGTTTGCCCAATAGGTCATTATCCTGTGATTCAGGAGTTTTTCCTCTTCTGTTGCCTCTTCTAAAACTAGAAACAGAAAAAAAATTTGGTTAAGGTCAAAAGACAGACCCAAAGTCCCTCTCTCCAGTCACCAGCTCCAACCACCCAATTAGTACTGCTCTGGCCACTGACCTTATCTTCCTCCAATAGTTTCCCTCATGTCACTCCCCTCCTATAGCACCTCCCAGGGCTTCTGTTGGCCCACTCTGTCTGACTCTCCCCAAAAAACAAAGTGGTGCAACTGGACTGGAAATTAGGAGTTCTAATTTAGCCTCAGATACTGACTAGATGAGTGATCACTTAACCTTTGTCTGCCTTTGTTTCTTTGTTTGAAAAATGGGGGATAATAATAGCACCTGTGCCCCAGGGTTGTCGAATGGTAAAAAAAAAAAAAAAAGAGAGATAGTATTTACAGAGTGCTCTAGGAAACTTGTCAAAGTGCTACATAAATGCTAATCATCATTATTATATTATCTTCATATTGGTATATACAAAGTATTATGTATAAACTTACATGCATTATAATTTTAATAATATATTTTGTTATATGTAATTATAATAATGGAATGATTATTTTAATGTTATTTATAATAATAATTATTATTATGCTAAGCTACAACAGCATAACACAAGCTGTGGCAGCTGTAAAGGCTTTGCCTATGACCCCTCCCCCAGAGAGTGCCTGCCAATCAAGGCCCCTGCCTGGGGCAATGCAGACAGTCTTAGCAGCAGTAACTGAACCATAAGGTCATTATTTCATTGGCCATGGCACATCATAACACCAATAAATGGATAAACTGTCCTCCCAGTTCTGCCAGGAAAGGAGCAAGGAGGGGAAAATAGGGAGAGAAGATGTCTAAAAACACAAATTTGGGACCATCTACAAACATTAACTCCAAAGATCGATAAATGTGAGACTTTTGTCCAACAATCAAATAGATGCAGTGGTAGAGAAAATGAATCAAGAATAACTGGAAAAAAAGGAGGGAGGGAAAGAGGGAGAGAAAGAAGGAAGGAAGGAAGGAAGGAAGGAAGGAAGGA
>NW_027185771.1:17535506-17562954 GCF_028583685.1 Petaurus breviceps papuanus
AAGGGAGGAAGGAAGGGAGGTAGGGAGGGAGGAAAGAAGAAAGGAAGGAAAGATGGAAGGAAGGTAGGGAACTTTTCCAGAATATTGGACAGATCCTCTCTGCAGGATTTAAGGAAGCACAAGGACAAGAATCACCCAAGAGGAGTTGGTGTGCCAGGTTAGGGTCTACATCAGAGGAGAGGTGACGGTATGCTGAGGTCACCAGGTCACTGACATATGGAAATGTGTTTTGTATTCCTGCCCCATCTTCTCTTCTGGGGAGTAAAGGACAGGAAGTCAGAGACTGTGCCTTATTTATCTTTGTGTCTTCCCCAGAGCTGAATAGAGGGCTTTGTATCTTGGATGTGCTTAATCATATGAACTGAATTGAACAGAAGAACTGATTCAATCTCCTGATTCAGTTCACCTGAACAAGAAAATTGAGTTAGGGGCTGAGACTTTAATCTCCAATCACTCAGTCAACCAGGTAACTGTTCATTGCTTCCTCTCTCCCCAGCATTGTGCCAAGGGTTGGAGATACAACTCAAAAGAACCAAAAAGAAAAACAAAAACTCCTCTCAGGCAGCTGGGCCCCTATTCAATGCCTCCTTGGGATACCTGGTAAGGCAGAAAGAGCACTGGATTTGGGGTTAGACCTGCTAATTCTGTCATATATAAGGCTAATCCTCTCTCTGAACTTCATTTTCCTCTTCTGTAGGAAAGAGGCAATCCCTCCCTTCCCCACACCCCCACCCACATCTTCCCGGTCCCTCCTTTCTCTATTGCTTACAAGGTACTCCAAAGACAAACCGCAGCTCATCGCCATGGTCGGCTTTTACGGAGTCTGGCTTGAGGTCCTTCAGGATGCTCACTCTGTGCTGAAATTCATAAAAGTAGACTGGAGAGCTGGGACCTAGGCAAACAAAAGAAATGTCCATGGTTATTGATACATTCAACACAGGGCAGAGCCACATGCCAGAGGCCCCAGCCTGATTCCCTCCTTTGGGGTGGGGGGCAATGGTAACTGGTCCCGAACAGGCAAGCTCCTAGAGGGAAGCCCTTTTACAAATACTGTCCAAGAGCAATGCTGTGAAACAGGACAAGTGCTGTGGTCTAGTGTAAGAGAACCTGGAATAGGGATGGCTAGGTGGTGCATTGAGTAAACGCCAGCCCCCAGAGTCAGGAGGACCCGAGTTCAGTTCCCGTCTCAGACATTTAAACACACCCACACACAAAAAACTAGCTGTGTAACCTTGGGCTACTTACTTATCCCCAATTACCCTCCAAAAGGCAAAAAAAAAAAAAAAAAAAGAGAACCTGGATTGGAATCCTGGTGGTGCTGCTACCAACTACAAGAGCTTGGGGGAATACTTTTACTTCTCTGAGGCTGATTTTTCGACTGAAATGTGAAAATAATCATTTGTGGAGTATCTACCCTATGGGAAGGAGAGGAGGAGGGCATAAGCATTTGCTATTCAGTCATTTGCCACTTGTTTTCTACTCTATGTGATCTTGTTTGGAGTTTACTTGGCAGAGAGAGATACTGGAAAGGTTTGCTATTTCCCTCTCTGATTCATTTTACAGATGAAGTAAGTGAAGTAATTTGCCCAAGATCACACAGCTAGCAAGTGTCTAAGACCAGATTTGAACTCAAGAAGTGTCTTCCTGACTCCAGGCTCAGCGCTCTATAACACTATGCCAACTGGCTGCCCTATGAATAAGCTTTTGTAGAGTGCCTACTTTGTACCAGCCATTAGCTAAGTGACTTATAAATACTATACATTGGAGATTTGTAACATCGCTATGATAGAGGTGCTATTATCTTTGCCATTGTACAGATGAGAAAACTGAGGCAAGCAGAAGTTAAATGACTGGCTCAGGATCACACAGCTTGAAGCTGTCTGAAGTCTGGATTTTGACTGAGGTATTCCTGACTTCAGGTCTGATGTTCTATACACTGGGATGAAGTTGCTGTAAGGATCCAGGGGGATAATGGATGCAAAGTGTTTCAGAACAATAAAGCCCTCCAGCAGGGGTTCTTGAGTTTATTTTTAGTGGAGCACTTTGATAACTCAGTTTCAATGTAATTAGTTTTCTATCCTAAGTATTTTGTTTTATATATTATACACATATATATACATATATATAAAATCATTACTCTAGAAAAAATCTTTAACTTTCCCAGGACTGCCAAAGGGTCCACAAAATGCTGTATACCCACAAAACACTGAGAGCATCCGCTTATAGAAATCTGGGTTATATCTTTTTTATTATTTGTAGAATATGTTCACTTAGTTAAGGCCAGCTGGGGTTAGGTGGGAGAATAAGGGAAGAAGGAGGAAGGTTTAATGAGGGGTTTTAAGCAATCTGGAAGCCATGATATCAAAGCCAGAAGCAGGAACCTTCTTGAGCATGTATGAGTGGGTAATTGTGATAGTAATGGCAACTAAAGATTCCCCTGTATTGGCTTGGTTTTCAAATTGATTGTGTTAAAACCCAGAGCTTGTTAATCCCACCTGTGGGATGGACTTGTTGATGTGAAAAGAAAGTCCTGAACTGGGAGGAGCTGGTGATGTAGATTTGGAGAGACAAGTGAGAGGCAGAAGATTTTTTTTGGAAGCAGCACCCACGTGGAGGAAGAGAGAGACTAAGAGAATTGCTGGTGGCCGCTTTGAATTGCCCTGGACTTTTGAGACCTGCCCCCTGAGCTGCCAAGGACTGAGGAGACATGGCTGTTTTGCTGGTACTTTGTCTGTCTGTTTTGATGTTATTTTGCCAGATTTGTCCACTGGTGAAAGACAGTCCTTTTGTTGAAGAAGTCCTGGAACCTGGCTATTCACTAAGAAGCCCTGAGACTGTCCTGCAGACAGAGAGTGAATACTGTCCACTGGTGAAGGACAGTGCTGTTGTTGCAGGGGTCTGGGAGCCTTTCTGTTGGTTCAGAAGCCCTGAAGAAGGATTTTCTTGTTGTATGTTTACAGAAATCCTGGGAGAGGGCTTTGCTAATGTTTTCAGGGTTCTAGGACTGTTCTACAGACAGAGGATGAATTCATGAAGGGACTGGCAATGTATCTTATGGCCTTGCTAAGCCTTGTCTCCCCAGGAACTAAGATTGCTGAGAACTTGCCTCGTGTCAAGATGAAGAAAAGACCTCCATTTGGGTATTAAGTGCTGTGTTTAAACTTGATGTAACTCTGGGGTAGATTCAATTGTGATCCAGGGGTGGGGAACTTTTGACCTTATGTTTGGAAACTAATCTCCATTTGAGAAGAGGAACTTTGTGGTGGACTAAATTAAGGTATAGCCTAGGGGTGGAGAAGTATTTAGAACAGAGACTTTGTAATTGATTGAATGATTGGAAGGTCCTGGGGTGGGGTAGTACTTGGAGATTATTTAATCACACTTAGTAAATGCTGTATTTGGAATGATGTCATGTTTTGATCTTCTCTGTTCTTGGTTTGTCACTGAATAAAATGGAGAGCACTTATGCTGGTATTCTGAACCTTGGGAAGTTGCCTTTCTTTTGGCATTACATTACAGTAATACACATAATGCCCCACAGAAGAGACATTCTTACCCTGATTCTGAAAAGGGTCCATACCATACTCACCGTGTTGATATTTGGCCACTTTGAGAGCTGGGATAGCAAAGAGCAAATCCCCCATCATGTCCTGGAATTGAGCTCGATATTCTTCCAGGTCCTCAGTATCTCTTAAATACTTATCCATCATCAAATGCCCAACCTCAGGAGGAAGACCCTGTAAGAGACCGAGGAAGAGAGAGAGTAACAGAAAAATTAACTTCCCCTAGCAGGGAATTGTTTGGGGATGTTTGTTAGTTGATTGTAAGGAATGAGCAAGGGAGCTAGGTGCCCAGTAGATAAAGCACTGACCCTAGAATAAGGGGGACCTGCGTTCAAATCTGACCTCTGACATGTATTAACTACAATGACCTTCAGCAAGTCACTGAACCCTTTTGGTCTCCATTTCTCATCTGTAAGATGAGCTTGAGAAGGAAATGGCAAAGCACTCCAGTACCTTTGCCAAGAAAACCCCCAAAATGGTCATGAAGAGTCAGATGTGACTCATCAACTAAAAAACCAGAAAGAAGATGCCCACCCAAGTTTGTTTACTCTTCATATTTCCTGGGTCTCATTGGATACCTTTATAGCCTCCTCACCAGGGCCTGCTTTTTCTGGGTTAAATTCTTCAAGATGATACAAACAGCTAGTTGCTGGGAATGGTATAGAAGGGATTTAGGGCTCAAGGAAAGGATAGAGCTACATTGGGTCTCCAAATTCCCTTCCCACTCAGTGACTATGAAAGGAAAAGGTCAGAAGGTGGAAGGACCTTCATTAGCTCTCTCCTGCACTATTTGAGTGGCCTCCTGATTGGTCCCTGTGCCTCAGATCTCTCCCCACTCCAAGTAATCCTCCACTCATCTTCCAAAGTGATTTTCCAAGCACAGATTTTTACCATTTTACTCCCCTGTCCAAACTGAATAAATTCTAGTGGGTGCCCATTACCTCTATCATTAGGTATAAACTCTTCCATTTGGTATTTAGAGCTTTTTACTACCTGGCCCCATTCAGTTTATAATATATACATTTTTAATATCATATATATGCATAATATATTACATACATATATAAATAATGTATATGTGTGTATGTGTGTGCATACATGTTATATAATGTATATAGAATAAAATATACAAAAATATATTATGTTTATAATAATGTATACACTATTAACCTCCTCACTCTCTGTGATCCAGGTATGCCAGCCATCTTGCTCCTCACACTTCCCATTCCATCTCCCATCTCCAAGTCTTTGGATTGGCAACACTCAGCTCAAACAGCACCTTCTATAGAACATCTTTCTTGGTTTCTCCCTCCTCAAGCTACCAGGGCCTTCCCCTTCCCCCAGGATTTGCATTGTGTAGGTTTTTCATCTATCTCTCTATGTGCAGGTCATCTCCCTCATAGAATATAACTTCCTTGAGGACAGGCACTATGTACCTATCCCAGTGCCTGATACCTAGTAGGTGCTTAGAAAAAAAAAAAAAAACACGATTAACTGGTATCTCACCAAAAGTGGATATAGCACTGATGATTGGATACTTTCTTTATCCAGTTTTTCCTTAAATCCAGGAATGTCCATTCCCTGTGAAGAGAAAAAAATCACAGACTGAATAGTCTTTAGGACTTTATAAAATTTATCCATTTTTCAAAAAATCTCATCCAAGGAAGAATTTTATTCTTTAAGGAGGAACTAGTGCCAGTTTTGTTTCAAAGTTACTGCATACCAAATACACACTAAACAATACTCAAATTATTTTGCAAAATGGCCAGCAAAACAGTGGGTAATATCTAGTATATAATAAACAGTGGTCATGGTTGTTCATAAGGACTAGTTGCCTTAGACAAAGACTGATGCTTCCAAGAATAACATTTTGCGAGAAAGGATGCAGGTAAAATTCTATTTTTCTGACTATTGTAAATGGACTGACTTTTTATGCATAAGCTTAAGGAGGCAGCTGACAAATGGTTGTTAATATCATTTCATATGTAAAATTAATATTGACCCAATGGCCTTTAGATTGGACGATTTGAAGTCTATAGAACAGAGACCTTGTCTCACATCAGGAAGCCCAGGTTCTAGTCCCAGCTATCTGACTGGAGTTACAGCATTTCCTTTCTGGGAGCCTCAGTTCTCTACTTTACAAAGTAGAAAAAAAACATTTTAGTATGATGAACCTCAAAGCAGGTACTATGAATGCAGTTTTGTGCAAACTATAAAGTGCTATGTTGACATCAGCTAGTATCATTCACTATTCATTTGAAATAAAGAGGCTTGAGGCAGTTAGGTGACAGTGGATAGAAGGGAAGGACTTGGAGTCAGGAAGATCTGAGTTCAAATCAAGTCTCAGACACTAACTAGCTACATGAGCCTGAGCAAGTCAATTAACTCCCACTGCCTACAAAAATTTTTTAAAAAGAGACTTATACAGGATTTGCTTGTGCTTCTCTTCCTAAACATCTGAGCAGATTTTTACGTGAAATGACTCATCCGTGGAGAAAATAAGCAAAGGTAGAATCATTGCTGATTCTAACAGGGATGTCTGTTCAGGGTAACTTTTCTGATTTTAGAAAAAGCAAATTTACAGATGACACGAAGTTAGAAAAAAAGCAATTTACCAGCTAGAATATTTGACTGACCACATAGTCATTAGCATCAAACTTAATGGAGGCAATGTCTTACAATCTCAAGATGAGGAAAGCATGGTTAGACAACAATTTATTTGCAAAAGATTGAGGGATTGAGGTGAACCACAAGTCCAGAAGGAGGCAACAGGGTAATATGGCAACCCAAAAAGCAAGGTGATATTGAAGAGTGTTAAGAGAGTCGTAGCTTCCAAGGAGGGTCCCTGTGTGCTCTGCCTTTGGGGAGGCTACAGTTATCCTTTCCACATCAAGACTTTCCTCATCATGGTTTCAACATATTGCAGGGAAGCATAAGGAATTAAGTGGGAATTTTTGGAGAGTTTTGCTGAAGCAGCAGATAACAGGTGAAGGGCATCAGATGACATAGAAAAAGGTTAGAAACTCAGAAATATACAAAATATATAGTATTATGTAATATCAACACATTTGTCATTTAATATCATAATGATTCAATCTTTTTCTCTGTTATGAAAGGTGAGACAAAAAATTTTACACAGATTTTTCAGATTGTGGGGGTACTGCAGCTCAATCCCTATTATGTAGAAGGGATAACTGTATATCTGGAATCTTTTGTCTAGTTCTGGGCATCGCATTCAGGTAGAAAATAGAGAAGCTGAAAAGGGACTCAAGATCTTGCCATATAGTGATGGGTTAAAAGAGTGGGTTTTGCTGGCCAAAGAAAAAACCTAGGAAAGTGGAAGACATGATTAGTTGTTTTTAAGTGTCCAGTGTTTAGTCACATGGAAGAAGCATTTAACTGGCATTTGCCCTAAGGGAAGAACTTTGAACAAGACATAGAAATAGAAAAAGTAAATTTCCATTTGGTTTCATGATGCCCAGTCCAACTATGAAAGCTGCCTAAAAGTGGAAGGAGCTGCCTCAAGAGGCAGAAGGCTTTCCCTCCTTGGAGGTCTTCAAGCAGAGGCTGCATGTCCATTTGTCCAGTAAGTTATAGAAGGGATTCTCCTTCAACTGAGCAACTCAAAAAGTCTGTGATTCTTTAGAGAAACATAATCTTACCACAGGAATAACCCAGCCATATTCATCATTGTTGACACCAATGATGGAAGGGACATGGTGGAACTCTCCTGTAGCCAGCAACTCTTCAGGATGTTTGGGGAAGAATTGTCCATCAACTACACCAGGGATTATCTTGAAATGCTAAAGAAAGTAGCAGAAAAAAAAAGTCGAGTCAATCTCTACAATTTCTCTTCAGTGTATCACTTTCTCATCATTCTCATTGTTACCAAATTATTTGAGACACTTTTTTTTATTACTTATCTGGACTTTTTTTTCAGAGGCAATGGTAAGTGGCTGAGGTCAAATTTGAACTCTGGTCTTCCTCATTCTAGTACTAGTGTGCTGTCCACTGTACCACCTAGCTATTTCCACAACAGTCTCCAAACTGGCCTCCTTGTCTCCCCCTATAATTTATCACATACACACACACACACACTCACACACATTCACACACACACTTTCCTCTTCTCATATCTGTTCATGACACACCACTGCATTAAAAAAAAAGTCCTATGGATTCCCATTATTTAAAAAAAAAAGAAAAAAACAAACCTCCAACACTTCAGTCTGGGATTAAGAGCCCTCTTTCTGCCATTTAAGTCTTATCTTATACCATGTGGACTCTGACCTGTGCTGTGTGTTACATCATGTTTCACAGACAATGGATTTCCTGTGCTCTACTTTGTCTTGGCTCACTTCAATTCACATGGACAGAATGACTTTTCCCCCACTGCTACCTGTTAAAATTCTTCACTTCCTTCAAGAGCCAGTTTAACTGCCACATCTTCCACAAAGCCTTATCTGATATGGCCAGAAGGACCCTTCCTTTCCTCAGAATTTCCACCACATGTGCTTATGTTTCCCCCTGTGGACTTGGGTTCTGTAACCTGTGTATGGCATAAAGCCCTCTTCCCTAAGAACAGTTCCATGATGGAATCACCCCTTATCCAAACTTTGTATACTCCAGGCTGGACATAGAAGCTGATCCACAAATGCTTCTGGAATGTACAACAGGAGAGCCCTGGTCTCAAAGTTGATTGATCTGAATTCTAGTTGCTCAGGCACTCCATATTCTAACTATTGGCAAACTATTTCTCTCTGGGTTCCAATTTCCTCCCCTACAAAACAAGTGCATTGGACTAAATTATTGTTATGCCACATTATTATTATATATATGCCACAAAATATCCACTAAATTATATATATGCCACAAAAGCTCCTAAAATGGGGCATTGGAATTGGGCTTTAATAGATGGGGAAGAATTCAACAGAGAAACTAGGGCTGTGAGAGGCAGCAGGGTGAGGGAGGAAAATCACTGGATTGAAAACTGGGAGACACCTGGGCTTGACTCCTAGGTCTGATGTTTATTGACTGTGATGCTGGAGAAGTGGATAAGTCATTGCCTCCAAGCTTCCTTGGAGATTAGTTGTTGTTCAGTTGTGTCTGACTCTTCATGACCCCGTGGACCATCACACACCAGTACTGTCCATGGGGTTTTCTTGGCAAGGACAGTGGAATAGTTTACCATTTCTTCTCCAGTAGATTAAGGCAAATGGAGGTTAAGTATCTTCAGCTAGATAGGAAGTTAGGTTTTCTTGACTCCAGGCATGGTTATTTTTTTAATTAAATTTTATGTTTATTTTTAGTTGACATCATCCATTTCCACAAGATTTTGAGTTACAAATTTTCTCCCCATATTTCCCCTAACCACCACCCCAAAATAGCAATCTCACTGTATACCCCCTCCCCCAATATGCTCTCTCCTATATCCTTCCCCATGCACCCTCCAACTTTCTAGTAGGGCAAGATGGATCTCTACGCCTCAGTGCCTGTATATCTTATTTCCCAGTTGCATAATATATATATATATTAAACATTTGATTTTAAAACTTTGAATTCAGATTTGTTCCCTTCCTCCCTCATCACCCACTCCTACTGGGTAGATAAGCAATTCAACATAGGCTGTACATGTGTAGCTATGCAAAACATTTCCATAGTGGATATATTGTGAAAGACTGACTATATTTCCCTCCATTCTATGCTGCCCCCCACTTGATCTATTCTCTACTTTGACCCTGTCCCTTTTCAAAAGCAGATGCTTCCAACTTCACTTGCCCCCAACCTGCCCTCCCCTCCATCATCTCCCCTCTCATTCCCTTGCCCCCTACTCTCCTGTAGGGTGAGATACCCTATTTAGTGTGTATGTCATTTCCTCCCTAAGCCAAATTCAATGAGAGTAAGGTTGGCCCATTCCCTTTTGCCTTCCTGTTCTTTCCCTCCATTGTAACAGTTTTCCCTTGCCTCTTCTATGTGAGATAATTTATCCCATTCTATCTCTCCCCATCTCCTCTCATTATATTCTTCTCTCACATCTCAGTTTCACCTTTTAAGTACCATCCCTTCCTATTCAATTGGTCCTGTGCCCTCTGTCAATGTATACATTTGTACATATATACACACATTCTCATATGTATTCATATGCCCATATAGCCTCCTATATAGACATATATATGTATGTATACATATATGTATATTATATTCCCTTCAACTATTCTCATACTGAGAAAAGTTTCATAAGTTACAATTATTGTTTTTCCATATAGGTGTTTATATTCTCATGCTTCTCTTGCTTCTTGTATCTGAATGTCAGATTTTCTATTCAACTCTGTTTTTTTCATCATGAATGCTTGGAAGTCCTCTATTCCATTGAATGACCATATTTTCCCCTGAATATGATACTCAATTTTTCTGGGTATGTGATACTTGGTTTTAATCCCATCTCCTTTGACCTCTAGAATGTTATATTCCAAGCCCTTTGATCCCTCAGTGTAGTAGCTGCAAGATCCTGTGTTATTCTGATTGTGTTTCCACAGTATTCAAATTGTTTCTTCCTCACTGCTTGTAATATTTTCTCCTTGATTTGGGAACTCTGGAACCTGGCTATAATATTCCTAGGAGTTATCTTTTTGGGCTCTTTTTTAAGAGGTGATTGGTGGATTCTTTCCACATCTATTTTGCCCTCTGGTTCTAAAACAACAGGGCAGTTTTCCTTGAGAATTTCTTGAAGGATGATTTCTAGGTTCTTTTTGTGATCATGGCTTTCAAGTAGTCTAATAATTTTTAAATTATCTCTCCTGGATCTGTTTTCCAGGTCAGTGGTTTTTCCAATGAGATATTTCACATTGCCTTCTATTTTTTCATTTGTTTGGATCTGTTTAATAGTATCTTGATTTCTTATAAAGCCAATAGCTTCCATTTGCTCCAATCTAATTCTGAAGGAATGATTCTCTTCAGTGAGCTTTTGAGATTATTTTTCCATCTGAAAAATTCAGCTTTTTAAGGCATTCTTCTCCTCATTTGGCTTTTTGAGCCTCTTTTGCCATTTGAGTTAGTCTATATTTTAAGGTGTTATTTTCTTCAGTCAGGTTGTTGACTCTCTTTTCATGATTTTCTTGCATCATTCTCATTTCTCTTCCCAATTTTTCCTCCACTTCTCTTATTTGGTTTTCAAAATCCTTCTTAAGCTCCTCAATGGCCTGTAGCCAATTCATATTTTTCTTGGAAGCTTTTGGTGCAAGAGTTCTGACTTCATTGTCTTCCTCCTGTTCCATGCTTTGATCCTTTTTGTCCCCAAAATAGGAATCTAAAGTTAGATTGCTGTGCTTGCTTTGCTTCCTTTGCTTGCTCATGTTGCCACTCAATTACTTGACTTTTGAGCTTTTTGCCACAGTAGAACTCTGCTTCCAGAGAGGAGGGCTTTGTCCTAAATTGCTGGGGTTTTTGCAGCTGCCAGATCTATTAGTTGGCTGTCCTCTCTGAAGCCTCCACCTGCTCTGGCACCTGGTCACACACCCCAGGACCTCCACCCTAGATAGTGATTCAGATACAAGCAGGTTAAAAAAGAGCTATTACCTGTCAGAATGTTTGCTTGGTCCCCCTACAATGTACAGGTCAGGGACTCTGAAGCAGCAATGTGGCAGTGGCCGCCACACTTCAGTTACTTCTCCCTCCGGGGCCAGAGGTCCTATCATACTCCCAGACTTCATGTTCCCAAAGTTCCCACTGACCTCTCACTTTGTCCTTAGCATCTATGGGTTGATAATTCTGGAAACCACCAAAGCAGCTGGTGATCCACTTACCCAGAGTCCTTCCACCTGGGGTGTCTGGTCATGGCTGCCCTGAGGCTAAAACCACAGACTCACATGGGGCAGGGCTATGCTCCCAGAGGACTGTGATGGACCCTTCCTGCTGGCCTGCAGGTCTGTCTTCAGCAGGAGATTAGTTTCTCTCTGTCACTTTGTGGGTACTGGAGCTCTAAAGTTTGTTTACAGCCATTTTTTACATGTATTGGAGGAGGTGAAAGCAGGATCCGTGCACAAGTCCTGTTTCTACTCCACCATCTTGGCTCTACCCCCCAGTCATGGTTCTTTATTCACAGAGACCTCCTCAAAGGTTTATCCATCTATAAAATTGGAATAATGATTCTTACACTCCCAACCTCATTGATTCCTATGAGAAAGGTCTTTTATGGTAATAAGAAGCAATGACTTTGTAAGCATAAGACTCACATAAACAAAGGCTCAGAAGTAAGTATAGGGAACATTTGAAAGACTGAGGACAGATGAGTCTGTGTAGAGCATAGAGTGAATGCAGGGAAGTACCGTGTTTCCCCGATAATAAGACCTATCCTGAAAATAAGCCCTCCCCTTACTTTGTAAGATTCCTCTAAAATAAGCCCTCCCCCGAAAATAAGCCCTATTGAGATTGCTACTGTAGTGAAGGTGATCCCCTGCGCTACACGCTACATTATCGCCCCCCCCCCCGGGTGAAACGCATGCCGTGCTCCAAGCTGCATCCAATCAGAACTGCAACAGTGAGCGCGTCATCCTGTTCTTCCCCAGTGATTTGCTTATTGAATAAAGGTACATTTTTTTGTTCACATTTACCTGTTTATTAAAATTGCTGTCAATGTTCATTAAAATAAGCCCTCCCCTGAAAATAAGCCCTCTGGTGTTTTTCTGTCCAAAAAAATTAATAAGACAGTGTCTTATTATCAGGGAAACATGGTAATAGGTCAAAAGACAAGAAAGAGGTGAAGGGCTCAAAGTGTTCAGTGCTCTGAATTCTTGGCTTGAGTGTGAATGAAAGTCAGGAATTCTTTCTTCTCCCATCTCCTTGGCATCTGCATGGCCAATTGAAATGTGACCTTACAGATGCTTTGGTAAAGGTTTAGACTACAGATTTTGAGCTAGAAGGTACTTTAGAAGATCATCTGGTCCAACCCCCTCATTTTCCAGATGAGGAAACTGTTGTTGAGTCAGAATAAAAAATATAATAGTTCTCCAAATGAAGGAAGAGGAGTGAACATGGTTAATAGAGAGAGTAATTAGATTGAGTGGTAGCTAGGGGCACGGTGGACAGAGTACCAGGCCTGGAGTCAGAAAGACTAACCTTCCTAAATTCAAATCTGCTCTCAAACACTTATTAGCTGGGAGACCCTGGGCAAGTCATTTAACCATGTCAGCCTCGGTTTCTTAATGAGCCAAAGAAGGAAATAGCCAAGCAAACCAGTATCTTTGCTAAGAAATCTCCAAATAAGGTCACAAAGAGTCGGACATGACTGAAAAATGACTAAACAATTAGATACAATTAGAACTGGTTTAACACTTCTTCTGGCTCTAACCCTTAGCAGAAAGCAGAACATCAGAGTGAGAAGAGGCATTCAGATATAGAATATTGGAGGTAGAATCATCCTTGAAGATCATCCAGTTAGGGGGAAACTGATGCTGACAATGACATTCCCCAGATCTTCACCTCATTATCACCTAATGAAGGTTGGGAACCCAGTACTGTTCTAAGCTGTTTTGATGGCTCTTTCTGGAACTGGAACCCCAGCTTCTCTGCTCACATACCTTGGTAATGGCCAGGATCTCATCCTCAGATTTGCTCCTAAGGCAATGAACCATGGAGGCTGAATTGTGTCTATCACAAGCAGACAGATTGGCAATGACCTGCAAAGAGGCACCCACACAGAGTTAATATTCTCATAGAGGAATCTATGACTTATATTACAATAGAAGAATCCTTTCATACTATTCAGTAAGCTAGGAAAGGATCATTTCTATAGCTGATGATGCAGTAATGGCAAAAAAGAAACCAAAGTAGAATCTGACCATCTAATGCGGTGAGTCCCCCAATCATGAGCCTACAATGTACAGGGCTCAGTGCCAGCAAATGGAGATGGGGATGGACAGGGGCAGGTTACAAAGACATGGTCCCTGATCCCAAAGAGTTTACCATTTATTCTGGGAGAAAAGATCTAATATTCATAAAAGACACACGATGGGGCCCAGTATGTTGAAAGAGCCCTGACATTGGGTCAGAGACCTCAGTTCTGGTCCCAGTTCAGTCACCAGGTTATTGTATGACCTTGGACAAGTCACAGAATGACAGAACCAGAGAGGTAGAAGGGACCTCACAGATCATTCCATCTAACCTATACCTGGGCCCCCTCAAGAAACTTTTCCTGTTATTCTGGGAGTTTCCAAAAATAGAATTTGGAGCTAGAAGGGGCTTTAGAAACAATCTAATTGAAACTGCTTTTACAGAGGAAGAATTTGAGGCCCCAAGAAGGAAATGCCATACCTAAAATCACAGGCATAGGAATAAGCACAGCAGGTAACTGAATCCTCCCTCTCTGTGCCTCCATTTCCTCGTCTGTAAAATAAGGGGATTGGGCGAGATGATCTCTATGGTAGCAATCAGTTTGAACATTCAGTGGCATTCCAGGGCACTTTCTCATGCCTCAGGTGAGCCAAAAGATCACTGGGTCACTGAGCCATGGGGTTGGGAGGCTAAAAAGCCTAAAGAAAGATAAAGGTGATTGCAAAGATCAAATAACAAGGAACTTACATTAGCAACCATTTCTGAACTGGAAGAAATCAGGCCAGGGAGGATGGCCACACCACTCTCCATGATTGCTCTGTGGAACAAGCCTTTGGACATGGGGGACACAATCTGGGGAAGCAAAGCACAGCAGAGGGGAGGAGGATGCAGTCATGAGGAGACCCAGAAACTCCTGGCTTAGCACAGACAGGGAGGCATGAGTCTGAAAGCCAGAACTGTTACTTTCCCTGCCATATCCCTAAGCTTACCCTATAGGACAGTCCCACACAGGAGTCTGTCTAGGGGACCCTGACCCTTGAACCCTTTGGCACAGCCAGGCCTATAAGATAATTAGACAGAAAAGAAGGCTAAATAGCCTTGGCCATGATCCTGGACTCTCTGGATGGTACAGTAACAGGGTATGATAAGATGCCTGTGCTCTGTAACCCAGCAATGCTGTTTCAATGCCTGGCCTCTTTATAAAATCCCATTAATTATTGGTTATTATTTCTTTATTTTTTGTTGGCTATGAGAAAACCCAGGGTTGTGGTTAGGATCAAATGACTTCAAATCCACTAGTTTTCCCCACTATATCAGAAGTATTTCCTACTTTCCCATCAGCTATGTTTTTTTTTTAGAATTATCCTTCTGCTGAAGACTTCCTCTCCTGCCCTATCACAGCCTGGAGGCTATGTCAGTGTCGTGCAAACTCCTGGGGGAGGAAGGCTACCAAGCCAAAAGATCTTTGCCTCCAAGGCCTCTGATGGATTTTATGTCTGTCATATGAGGGCCAGCCATGTTTAGCTCTTAGAGATTCATGAGCAAAGACTGGACAGAGCAGATCTATAGCCACAGCTGGTCAAAAAGGCCACCTGGGAAGGTACAGAGAAGTCCTGAGCAGCATTGGGAAGAGGAGCTCCTCAGTGGTGAAATTGGGGGTCCATTAGGTGTTGAATTATTTCATCATTACACTACATATTTCTTTTGATCTTACTTGAAGTTGTTAATAAGCCTTTAAAAATAGATAACTCATCTTCTATCTCCAGTAAAGAGGAAAAACAGCCTAGATGAGCAGTTGGGACTAATATAAGGAGTGTAGTGGTATCTCCAAATAAAAGTGAAGAGCAGGTGCCATCTTTAAAGAAAGAAGTCAATAACCCTAATGGCTCTGAGACAGGGGAGGATAAAAGAAGAGGAAGGAAAACTCAAGTCTGTGAGACTGGTTTTAGTTATAAGAGACCCCCTTGAGGCTGCAGTCATTTCTTTACCACCTACATGTGAGGAAACACTGGCTCCCCCAGCAGACTCTCCAAAGATGGTCACACAGCCAGGATCTCCTCCAAAGTGGGCAATGTTCTTCTGGACCCACCTCAGGGCAGCCACCTGATCCAGGTAACCCCAGTTGCCATGTGCATGGTCATCCCCAGTGCTGAAAACCAGATATTAGACAAGGTTGGAGAATTCTGAAGAAGAACATCAGGTTCATAGGATTATGCAATTTAAAAACTGTTATCCAGCCTTTAGCTGGATAACACGGTAGACAGATTGCTTGAATTAGACCTGGCAAGACCAGTGTTCATGTACTGGCTGTGTGATCATGGGTTAGTCACTTAGATCTCTGCCTTAGTTACCTCATCTGGAAAATGGGGACAACAATGGCATGTATCTCTCAGTTTTTGCAGGGATAAAATGACACACTATTTTTAAAGTACTTTGCAAACATTAAAGGAGCATAGAAATGCTATTTGTTGTTGTTTTTATTTTACAGGTGTAAAGTGGTGAGATATATCTTGAATTCCCCTATCTGAACGACTTCCAGTGAGGCCTCTTCAGTGGCTCACTGTGCCTTCCAGGAGGAGCCCCCACCATGTTTCTTTCCTCCCATCCAGCTTTCTCAGTGATCTCTTCCACCTCCCCAGCACCTGCCTTGCCTCCACTCTCTCTTCTCCTTCCTTTTTTTTAGTTCTCCTATCTGTTTTCTCTTCCTACATTAGAATGTGTTAACCTTTAAAAAGTTTGGCTAAAGGACACAACAGGCTAGGTGATAAACAGTTACAGCATTTATTCTCTTCAAACTAGAAGACTTGTACAAGAAGTTAGAAGATGAGTCCTAACATCTGAATAAAGTAATCAGAAAGCTTAATACATTTTAGAACCAGCCCAATTCAGGGTAAAGATAATGACTACAAGGAATTATCTTAATAAGATAAGAGAGTTGACCAGGTATCAATTGATTTTATGACCTAGAACATCTGTGTTTTCTTTATCATTAACATGCCATAATATAATACATGCCACACAAAAAATTTAGATGAGAAAAGTTTCCATTATTCAAGATAGTGCCTTAGGTCCAGGGTCTTATACTTGGCAGAAGAAAGAATTCTCTTAAGTTAGCCATGTCTGGGGGAAGGGATATTCTCTGAATTTACTCAGAGAACAAAGAAGCTGTTGGGTCTGTTTTATGATCTCTGCTTTCCTCTTATAAGGAGTATGTCCCAAGGAAGGGGGAAACCCTACTTTCAGCTTTATCTGGTCTCCAGAGTTGTTGACACAGGAAAAGGCATTTTTAAAGCAAGGCAAAGCAGTCTGTTTAATTCAGACTTTGGGAAAAATATGATATTCAATGATTATCACATGTCAAGTCAAGAAACATTTATTGAGCATCTACTATGTGCCAGGCAGTATACAAAACCCTAGGCATAAGAAGAAAGGAAAGAATAACCCCTGCTGTCAAGGAGTTTACAGTCTAATGGGTGAGGCAGCTGTGCCCAAACTAGATCTAAACAGGATCAACTGGGGATGATCCTGGGGGGAAGGCCCTGACAGTAAGGGAGACAGGGATAGGCTTCTTACTGAAGGTGGGATTATCACCTAGTCCCAAAGGAAGCCAGAAGGAGGAGTGAATATCAACAGATTCAAAGGAGCATCTTTTTCAATGATCAGGATGGAGGCAGAGAATGTGGAAAAACCTGCACAGACTAGAGAGGAAGAAGAAAGTGAGGCTTCTCTCCATGAACTCTGCAATCCAGCAGCATCTTCCTCCTTGCTGTCCTTAAGTATGTCTCTTTACCTCCCAAGTCTGACTTTCACTGGTTAGCCCCATGACTGGAATTCCTTGAAGGAATCTGAAACAGTGCTAATCCCACCTTCTTCAAGAGATCTCATTTTTCATCTTTGCCCTCATCCCAAACCCCTCACTGCTAGAAACTTCTAGAGCAAGGACTCCAGTTTGAAGCTTTATAGAAAAATGATCCTGGGGAAGCTAGGAGAGCCTTTATTACCATGTAGTGTACCAAGCAGGCAAAAATGAAAGCCACACACACTTCATATGACAACATGCATTTAAAGACAGAGATTCAGTGGACTCACATGAGGGAGACTTATACAATAGCAAAATCTTGGTGGGAGTACACACTCACAGAGGGGTTTGAGTAGGTCAGTGTCTTCCCATAAAAGGTTGTTTGGGACAGACAATCAGCACCATATGAGAGATAAGGGAGTCTTAATCAGACCCAGATGTGCTGGGGAAATTCCCCAGGATCCCTTACTGATGCAGGACTCAAGGACACCAAGAGTAGGTGCCAGCACACAGACAGTCAGCTGGGAGTCCATTTGGGACCTGAGGTTTTCACAGGATCATAGTTAATTCAGAGCCTGTGAAAGTACTGGCTCTCTGCTATTGCTTAAATGTTTTATGGTCCTTAGTGCACCTCCCCTGGGACTGCCTGTTGGAGTCCTATCATTTATAACAAGAAGGTGACACAATGTATTTCAAAAATGATGATTGTCACACCTTCCCTCTGAGATTGCTTCTCCTGTACATTGCATATATTGTGTATCTATATGGCTATTCATATGTTTTCTCCCATTAAAACTGAACTGCCTGAGGGTATGAATTGACTTTCTTTTGTATCCCAAACACTTAGCACATTGACTGGCATAAAATAAGTGTTTATAAAAAGGCTTCTTAACTGATTGACTGAATAAAGGGGTGGTGATATGATCTGTGCTGTAGGAAGATTGTTGACAGCTGAGTGGAGGATGTACTAGAGTAGGGAGAGAAGAGGCAAAGAGGCCAATGAAGCAAACATGGTTAATCCAAGTATAAAGTGGTGACAGTTCTCCCTCAAGAGTTTGCAGTGTCAGAGGAGAGAAGTGGGTGTATATGAGAGATGTAGCAAAGGTATAATTAGTAAGACTTGGCAACAGATTGTCTACAGGGGAAAAGAGAGTGAGAAGTGGACCATGGCCCCTAGATCAAAAGCCCAGGTGACTGGGAGGATGATGGTGCCTTTAACAAATAATAAGGATGTTCTGAAGAGGGGAGACCTTGGTGGGAAAGAGAAAGAGTTCAGTTTGGGGAATGTTGAGTTTATAATGTGTATAGGACATACTCTTTGAGATAGTTGAAGATGGATCACTGTAGTTCTGGTCTGGAGACTGGAAGTCAGACAGGTGACAATAAAGAGAGTAGGAGAAAAGAACCAAGATATCTAGCTGTAAAAGGCAAGCAACATATGAGATGATGGGGGAAGAAGAGGTGGATGGATTGATCAGCAAGGTTTTTTGAGAATAGAGGAGAGATTTGGGCAAGTTTGTAGGTAGTAGGGAAGCAGCTAGGGGAAGCAGTGGTGGTGGTGGTAGAGAAAGGGGAATAGAGGATAAGAAAATGAAAGGAGAGGAGAAGGGGAGAGAAAGAGAGAGAGAGAAAGAGAGAGAGAGAGAGAGAGAGAGAGAGAGGGAGAGAGAGAGAGAGAGACAGAGAGAGAGAGAGAGAGAGAGAGAGAGTCAGACTCTAAGGAATAGTGAAAGTGAGAATGATAGAAAGGGCAATCTTCTGGAAAAAAAACTTTGCAGAATGGGATCATTTTGTGTCTGTCAATAACTTAGCCTTAGTGAAGAAAAGTTCCATCTCTTCATTTAAGACAGAGGTAAAGGAGGAGATAGTAACAGGAGGCATCTAATCAGTGTGAGATAAGAAGAGCATATTAAGGAGCTTAGTGGATAGCCTCATTTTATTCAGCAAAATAAAAAGCAAGGTTTAGAGAGGAGATGGCAAGTAGAGGAGAATCCATGAAAAAAGTGAGGAGGGATGCAGTGGTTTAGAAAAGCCATTCTGGTGGGTGAGACAATGAATTGATTACAGAATTGCAAAAGGATTGCCTTGCTTCAGTGAGGACCCACTTAAGATTATGGAACATTAATCTGCATGGATTCAGACAACACAGTTTCATGATATTCTCTAGGTTCATTCAGCAGTTTTCAAAGAAGAGCAAAAGGAGTGAGTGATAGGAGTCATACAAGGCTGAGGTTTGACAGGGAAAGACTTGTCATAGGATAAGGGGTCAGTGTAGAGATGAAGTGGTACACTAAAGGGTTAAGATGCAGAAGGGAAGAGAGTATAACCAGGTAGGGATAATGGCCTGGGAAAGAACTGAGAGATGGGGGGATCGAAGGTCAAGGTGAGTATAAAGAATAGAGTTAGGGGTTACAAGGCAGAGAGTCTAGTGAAATGGTAAGACATTATAACTAGATAAAGGAATTTTAGAGTTTATTAACATTACCATAACTGAGGTGGGGTGGAGGGGTAGGTTAGGAGAAATGAATACACTGAGGAACTGAGGAGTTAGAATGTTTAAGGGAATATCAATGTTGATTGATAAATGATAAAATATCAATGTTGAAGTCCCTCAGTAGGTGGGTGTTGGGAAAGAGAGAAAGATTATAAAGAAGGTTCTGAACTCATTAAGAAAGGAAGGAGATTTTCCCAGAGGACACAAAATAACAGCTACTAGTATCTTGATTGGGTGATAAATATGGAGTGAATGAACCCCAAAGGAGGAGAAGTTGCTGAGTGATGGTGGCAGAGGGAGAGTCTGGAAGTGGTAGTGGGAAACAAGGAATATCTTGGCATCCCTGTGATGGAGGCATGGGTAAAAAAGCAAGTATACTAGAAATGATCACCAGGAAAGCTGTGCCATCAGAAAAAAAGTCAGTGTTTGGTGAGTGCAAGTAAATAGAAGGGGTAAGAAAGGAAAGGGGTAAAGATGAAAACAGAATTGTTACTTATGGAGCAGGCATTCCAGAGAACACAGTGAAAGGGGTAGGAGCTTTAGAGTAAGACATTATAGAAAATTGGTACTTGGAAAGCTAGTGCAACCATGAGCTTGTAACTATGCAGTACAGTGAGCAGTGAGTGGGTTAACACATTAGGACCATCTTGTTTCCTTATTTTGTAACTTCAGCGTTTAGTACAGTGCCTGGTTCTTAATAAATAGTTTCACTACATTCTTATTGGTCTGCTAGTCTATCTTTCCATTCATCCATCCACCCATCTATTTACCTTTCTATATCTATCTATCTATCTATCTATCTATCTATCTATCTATCTATCTATCTATCTGTCTGTCTGTCTGTCTGTCTGTCTGTCTGTCTGTCTGTCTGTCTGTCTATCTATCTATCTATCAATTTCTCTATCTAGAATATGAGGGCAAGGGAGAAATGAATTTATTGGTCAAAAGAAAAGGGCCTTAATTTGAAATTGGGTCTTCTGGCCACAAATCTAGTACTTTTTCTACTATGTCATGATTAGTTTGTGGGGAAGACAAGGTAAGACAAGAGATATGTCATCTAATCAGGAATTTATGTTTATCATCATTCAACCACTCAGAGATCTGGGAGCTCATGAGGAAAAAAACAGTTATACTCACATTTTACTGGTTTCAAATCTCACCTGAAGAAGCCAAGGATGCCCAACCTGTACTGGACGGTGACCACTACCACATTCTGGGAGGCAGATAGTATAGAACCATCATACATAGAAGCACTGCCAAAAATAAGACCTCCACCATGAATCCAAAGCATCACCTGCAGGAATCAGACAGCATTTTCCTTACAAATTCCACAAAACATGGCTCAGCTGCTCCTTGCTCAATAGGAAAATACTGTATCCTGTTATCTTGTGACCCCTAGAATAAAGTAACTCTAAATGTGAGTGAATTCACTTATCAAGATTTGACAGGAGAGGCATCAGAGCTAGTCTCAGGAAAAAGCCCACTTGGCTGAACTCAGAGGCAGGTCAGATGCTCCTTGGAATCTTCCTGGCAGAATCAATTCCCTGGGGTCCTGTTGCTGCTAAAGATGCACTCAGAGTAAAACAACCTTTTCTAAAGGATCCTACTTCCCTTGGGAAGAGAGAAAGGAGGTAGGATGCCCTTCTAATGGAAACAAACCCAACCAGACAGTAGAGAATGCACCATGGACAAGAAGTTCTCCGGGTCACATCATCCTGTGAATGTTTCACCTGTGGCCCAGAGAACCTTTCTAGGTAGCAGTAACTGCTCTCTCAAAGCCAAGATAAAGTACTAGCATAGATTGCCAGCACTAGGCTATGCCTTCCACTGGTTTTTATTTTTTTAATTACTTTATTTTTCATTTATGGAATTAAACAAGCATTTATATAACATAATAAAACATATTTGCACAAAAAAACTGCAAATCTACTATGTATAACTATCTATTCCTTTTTAATGTACAACCAAGTTATCAAAGTTAATTCTTCCTTTCTCTTTTTACTTTTGGTTCTTATAGGTTATTCACTTTATGGGGAAAAGTTTCAACTGCTTAAAACCCATTTTAAAAAGACTTTACCCCATCTCCTGCCCGTAAGCCTGTGTTTAATCACTCCCAAAGCAATTGCATTGTGGAGATGGGGTCAAGCAGGGAAGAATATAATTTTAATCCTCCATCACTGACACCAAACAGGACTCCCCAACTGCAGCATAGGAGAGCACAGTAATTTTCAACCATGACTATACTGTGAGGGGAACATAGTATTAGAAAACCAGAGCCAAGAAGAGGTAAAAACAAAATCGTATTCTTAAAACATGATGTTGTAATTATTGAGATATGTCCAACATTTTGTGTCCTCGTGTGGGGTTTCTTGGCAGATATCCTGGGCTGTTTTGCTGTTTCTTTCTCCAGTGAATTAAGGCAAAAAGGTGAAGGGATATCCCAGATTGACTGGGATAGTGAGTTCCTAAGGTCCCATCTGAACTCAGGTCTTCCTTTCTGCAGGCCCAGTTCTCTTTCCACTGAGCCAACTCACTGTGTGGTTAGAGCATAGATCTAAGCATTAAATCTTGGATGAGGAACAGATTTTAAAATCTCTATATATAAAATTACAAGACAGAAACCTTCTGTTCCTGTTCAGCTAACACCATGGTGTTTTGAAAGTATGCTTGCTCTTGTGAATGCATTGGGATGCTGCATGCCTAGGAGGTGCAGAGCTCAAGGGGCTTTTGCTCACATTGGAAGATTCTTTCACTTCCCTAGAGCAATGAGACAAAAGGTCTGAAAAGGGATCAAGTAGTGTTTGGAAGATCACACTTTATCAATGCTTTTCTTTGCCTCTTTAGTAATAATAACTTTTGGTAGAAACTGATACCATTCCGGATCATGGAACCAACTTCCTGAAGTTTTTTCAGTCATTTTCAGTCATGTACAACTTTCCATGATCCCATTTGGGATTTTCATGGCAGAGATACTAGAGTGGTGGACCATTTCCTTTACCAGCTCATTTGCTCAGTTTCCACTGAGGCTAACAGGGTTAAGTGACTCGCTGAGGGTCACACAGTTAGGAAGTACCTGAGGTCAGATTTGAACTCAGGAAAATTACTCTTCCTGACTCCAGGCCTGGTACTGTAGCCACTGTTCTATCTGGATACCTTGAAGTAATAATGAGGCATATTCCAGCCTTGTATCCCTAATATGCGCTAACAATGTGAGTTGTGATCAAAGAGTCGAGTGGATTGCTTTGAGAAGTAGTGAGCTCCCTGACCTGTACTGCTTCAGGGAAGGATAGATGACTAGTCAGAGATATTTAGAGAGGATGACTGTTTCCATGGGTGGACAGAAGTGACTTGCAAGTTCCTACCCAGTTCTGATTCCCTAGGATTCTCATCCATTGTTATGGAAATTACAGAGATTTGGCTTACTGGCAATCTGGCCCCCTCCTTTGCATGGCCAGGAACATAGATATTGAGGTACAAACAGTCTTCAGAAATGATAGTAATAGGGATCTTTCCTTTCATGGCCCTTGTCATTTTTTCTAGGAGAGCAACATCCTGCAAACACCTGGAAAAAAAGAGATGACAGATCTGAATAGAATTCTGTGGGGAATATAATAACAATAACTGAGAGCTTTGAGGTGTGCAAAGCACTTTATTGACATGACCTCATTTGACCCTCACCCCTTGAGAAGTCGGTGCTGTTATTATTCCTATTTTACAGATGAGAAAACTGAGTCAGCAAATGTGCAGTGACTTGCCAACACTTCACAACTTCTTATAGAATCTTTTGAGTTTGTTGGTGACTGCTAAATTATAAACAAAGCATTTTTTAAATTTAAAATCTTGGAAACCAAATAGATATTTCCAAGAGGCAAATAGTTGAACATCACAGAGTGTGAATATAATGGAATGCAGCTGCACTGTAAGAGAGGACGAATATGAGGAAGTCAAAAAACCTGCTGCAGATTGCTAAAAGTCGAGCTAGACCAGTGCAGACCTTAACTAGAAGCATTTTACCAAGAACATTATTGCTGGGCACCAGATCAGGTGGATTTTCTTTGTTCCAGAGGAGCATTAGGTTGGAGGCAGGCTGGGGTATGAAATGGGCAATTAGTGTGATCTCCAAAGTAAAAGGCTTCAGACTGCTTAAAACCACACCATGGGGTCAGATTCAATGACCTCCAGCTTTCTGGACCAATCAATCTGTGACTTCTGGCTTGGTTATTTGTCAGCTTTGTGACCTTGGATGAGTCACCTGAGCTCTGCAGTTGTTTAGTTGCCTCTGACCTTTCCTGACCCTTCATGGGGTTTTCATGGCAGAGATACTGGAGCACTTCACCATTTCCTTCTCCAGCTCATTTTACAGAAGAGGAAACTGAGGGCAAACAAGGTTACCTGACTTGCCCACACAGCTAGTAAGTGTCTGAGGTCACATTTGAACTCAAGACTTTCTAACTCCAGGTCCAGGATTCTATCCACTGAGTCACCTAGCTGCTTCTCTTCTTGCTTAGTGTTTGTTTTGCTAGCTCTAGTCATATGTATGCTAACTACCTGACAGTATTTTTCTGAAGTCTGTTATTCTGCAAAGTCCAAATAAATGTGAACTACTACCATAAAGCAAGTATTGAGACCTCACTACCCAGGGGAATATTGCAAACATTCATTTGTTCAACAAATACATAGCAAATTTCTACTCTTTTCAGAGCACATGAAGACAAAATACCAAGTAACACACGGTGGTGTGTTGCTTATCTGGTAAGAAAAGGAGAGAGGAAGGTGCTTACATGGGTGGATGAGCAGTTGCATCTCTGACATTGCTCCATGAATCTGGTGGTTGTGGAGGAGAAAACCTCAGGGCCCCCATAGGGGGTTTGGCAAAGGGGATTCCCAGGAAAACATTGACACCTTTGTCAATCCCCTTGATACTGATTTGAGTCCCTTGGATCTGTCCAGACTCAGTGGTCCTGATAAGGTCATCTGCGTGATGTCCTGTGAACAAAGGGGAAAGAAATCCTCAGGGACAGAGGCTGAAATGATGTCCAAATGCCCCATCTACACCCCACCCACCACCACCATTTTTTCATTAGCAAGCCTTATTTTGTTTCTGCCTCCTCTTGTTTCTGCCATGTATTTTTAATTTCCCTTAAAGATCTCTAGTGATGGGGAACTTATTCCACAGAAGGGCCATTTGTACTACTAAACAGTTCTGTCACTGATTCAGGAGCTGTGCAGCTTGGGGGATCCAGACTTTCAAGATCAAAGCATCTGTTTCCCAATAATCCCACCCACAGCCCAGTTTAGGAAAGAGCAGGGCTAAAAATCAGTGCCATAAAATTTATAAATATGATCCAATTGAACAGAAATTTAATGAGAACCTATGAAGGTCAATGCCCTCAGCTCTGAATTGAGTATAAAATGGCAGGAAGTTACATTCTCCAAAAAAAACAATGATCTGTGCACCAATATCTAGAAATACAAGGGAGAGGTATAAAGGAAAGATCCTGGCAGAGAGCTTGGAAAAGATATGAGGAGGGTCAGGAAACATGTCAGTGCCCAACTTGGGTTTTTAATGAAGTCTTCAATAGAATCACACTTGAGGAAATGCTTTCTGTGTAAGGGAAAGACAATAGACAAAAAAAGGGAGACAGAAGACGTCAGGAGAGGAGAGGTAGATGGAAAGTAGTTACATTGGGCTACAGTATGTGTCAGGAAGACTCATCTTCCTGAGTTCCAATCCATCATCAGACACTTACTAGCTGTGTGACCCTGCACAAATCACTTTACCTGTTGCCCTCATTTTCCTCATCTGTAAAATGATCTGGAAGAACAGGCAAACCAACTCTGCTATCTTTGCCAATGAAACCCTGAACTGAGTCACTCAGTGTTGTATGTGATGAAAAACCACTGAACAACAATATAATAAATATGAACACTGGATTTGGGCTCAGAGGTAGGGGTTCAGATCACACCTCTACTATTTACTGCCTGTGTGAACTTGTTACAATTCCTTTCCCTTCCCTAATATTCATCAATGATCCTTAAGATTCCTCCTACCTGTCAGGACACATGGCCACACTGCCTGAATCAGATGTAAAAAGTCAAGTAAGCCTCTGAAAGATTAGCACTCCTCTTTTTCATATAGCCCAAAATAAAATGGATGGAGTGACTTTAACATACATCATGTGGGCTTCAGTTTATCTTCTATGATAATAGTGGTTTGGAAGATGAAAATAAAGGAATAACCAATTATAAACAACCCATATTCAGAGATAAGAACTCACTATCTGACAAAACCAATGGGAAAACCGGAAAAGAGTGTGGCAGAAACAAGGCATAGACCAACATTTCACACTATATGGCAAAATAATGTACTAATGGCAACATGATTTAGACATAAAGTGTGATACCATAAACAGATAAGGAGAGCAAGGCATAGTTTAACTGTTAGATCTGTGAGGAAGAGAAGAATTTATGACCAAACAAGAGATAGAGAACTTTATGAAACGCAAAATGGATAATGTTGATTGCATTAAATTAAAAAGGTTTTGCACGAGCAAACCAAAACATCAAGGTTAGAAATAAACAGAAAGCTGAGAAAAAAATTTTGCAGTGTTTATGATAAAGCCACATTTCTCAAAAATAAATAAGACTGAGTCATATTTATATGAATATAAGTCATTCTCCAACTAATAAATTGTCAAAGGGTACAAACAGGCTATTTTCAAATGGAGAAATTAACAATGTCTATAGTTATAGTAAAAGATGCTCTTAATCAGTATTGATTAGAGAAATGCAAATAAAAATAACTCAGGTGCCACCTCACATCTACCAGATAGGCTAATATGACAAAAAATGAAAATGATAAATGTTGGAGAAGATGTGGGGAAATTGGGACATTAGTGCAGTTTGTGGAGTTGTGAACTGATCCAATCATTCTGTTGAATAATTTGGAACTCTACCCACAGGGCAATCATACTGTTCATACCCTGTGATCCAGCAATATCATTATCAGGTCTGTATTCCAAAGATTATAAAAGAGATCATTAAAAAGGGAAAAGGTCCCCCATATACAAAAATGTTTAGAGCATCTCTTTTGTGGTGGCAAAGAATTGGAAAGCAAGGGCATGCCCATCAGTTGGAGAATGACTGAACAAGTTGCAGTATATGAATGTAATGAAATAGTATTGTGCTATAAGAAATGATGAGCAGGTGGATTTTAGAAAACCTGGAAAGATTTAGATGAACTGATGCTGAGTGAAGTCAGGAGAACCAGGAGAACATTGCACACAATAATAGCAACATTGTGAGATGATCAGCTATGGTTGACTTAGCTCTTCTCAGCCACAAAATGATCCAAGGCAATACCAAAAGATTCAAGATGGGAAATGTTATCCACATCCAGAGAAAGAACTATGGAGTCTGAATTCAGATCAAAGCATACTATTTTCACTTTGCTTTTGTTTTTTTGTGGCTTTTCTCCTTTGTTCTGTTTCCTCTTTTACAACATGACTAATGTGGAAATGTGTTTATGTGGTTGCAAATGTATAACTCATATGCAATTGCTTACTCTCTTGGGAACAAGGAATGGGAGGAAGGGGATGGAGAAAAAAAATTTGAAATTCAAAATCTTATTTAAAAATGAATGATAAAAACTATCTTTCCAAGTAGTTGGAAAAAATATATATAGAAAGAAAGAAAGAAAGAAAGAAAGAAAGAAAGAAAGAAAGAAAGAAAGAAAGAAAGAAAGAAAGAAAGAAAGAAAGAAAG
>NW_027185771.1:17562964-17618009 GCF_028583685.1 Petaurus breviceps papuanus
AAGAAAGAAAGAAAGAAAGAAAGAAAGAAAGAAAGAAAGAAAGAAAGGAAGGAAGGAAGGAAGGAAGGAAGGAAGGAAGGAAGGAAGGAAGGAAGGAAGGAAGGAAGGAAGGAAGGAAGGAAGGAAGGAAGGAAGGAAGGAAGAAAGAAGAAAAAGTAGTGCCACGTTTTCTCATGCAAATGCTGAGGTCCTCTTTCCAATCTATACAAAGATCCTCCCCACAATCCTCACTCTTATTTATGTCCTTGAAAATGACTCAGCTTTCCCTCTCTCCCCAACCCCCAGCAGCAGCTGATAGAAGAGTTTTTGTACACAACACACATGGAGAGGACATCAATTTCTCAGCAGCAAAGCTAGTTTCACCCCCTGGAATCAAACTACCAATAATCCTACACCTCCAGTTCACCCACCCAATCAGTCAAAGAGGGCAATAAAAGAAGGAAAAAAACAATGCACAAGCCCCATATCTCCAATGGGAAAATCAAAGGACTCCTCCCACATCCCCCCCCCCCAGAAATCATCCCCTACTCTTGGGCAGTTTGGCAGATCTGCTCACCTGGGACTTGGATCAGGAAACCCAGGAGCCCCAAATTCAGGACGTTAGGCAGCAGGAAAGCCTTCCACATCTTTCCCTCTGCACAGCCTTCTGGTTATGCCTAATTAGTTTCCTGGCCTGGCCTTTAATACAAAAAGAACTGGATCAAAGGGCACTCCGAGGCCAATGGGACTAAAGGCTACTTAATGGACTTCCCCCTCAGAATTTGTTTTAGCAGTATTTGAAAAAAAATTTTTAGGTTGAATCTCTAAAGGCCAAAGACAGATCTGAAAATCCATCCATCCAGCAGGGATATGCTGGTAAATGTGTACTATAGCAAACACTCTGGAAGCAAAACACAAACAAACAAATGTATACATGACATGCTCTTAAATTGAATCTGTATCAGTAATATTTTTTCCAACATTTTCCTAAGTCTAGACAACGAATGAAAGGATAGAACAAGTCTGAACTGTAGGATTTTCTGTTTTCTGAGGTGCAACTTCAGCAATTGGTTCATTAGAATAAATATTAACTGCCCCCACCACTTCAGCTGAAGCGGCAAGGCTCAAAATTTGAAATTACACAATCTGTGTACTTAGAGAAGGAACTGGCAAACATTCAACCTCCATGACATAGAACTCTGAAATTCACTTTTTTAGAACATAATCTCTTATCCTCCCATCACCCCCTCTCCCAATCCACCTCACTTCTCTTAAAATTCTTCTTCTGCTGACCTCCCCCATTCATGCCACATCACCCTGTTTTCCCAGTGCATCACCTTGGTCTAGCTTTCTTTTTCTCCCTTCTCAATCTTAATTCCACAGATGACTTGTACAACATCAACTGTCCTCTTCCCATGAATCTTTTCTTTTCTCAGCTAAGGGATTTCCTCTGGACTTCCTATCATTGTATGGGAACCAAAGGTCAGTCCATTGTTTATCTTGGGTATATGTATAGATAGATGATAGATGGATAGATAGACAGAAAGACAGACATACAGATAGATAGATAGATTATGTTTATTACTTTCCCCAGTTACCTGTTAAAACTATTTTTAAAATATTTCTTTAAAGTTTTGAGTTCCAAATCCTCTGTCTCCTTCCTCCCCTCCATTTGAAATAGTAAGCAATCTGATATAGGTTATACACATTCAATCATGTAAAACATTTGCATGTTAGTCATTTATCTGTGGTTCTTTCAGCCTAAGCAGCCTACCTCCTTTTTCCAGTCATATGTTTCTTTGGGTTGAACAAAAATATTAATATTTGACTCCCCATTTTAGGTACAAGTCTGACAGAATCAATGTAATGTCCTTTAACACTTATCTAAGAACCAAATCTTTTTTGAGAGAGGAGAAGAAGAAGAAGAAGAAGAAGAAGAAGAAGAAGAAGAAGAAGAAGAAGAAGAAGAAGAAGAAGAAGAAGAAGAAGAAGAAGAAGAAGAAGAAGAAGGGAGAGGAGAGGATTGGAGAGGAGAGGAAGAGGGAGGGGAGAGGAAGGGAAGGAAGGGGAAAGAGGGTAGAAGAGAGCAGATGGAGAGGGGAGCAGAAGGGAAGGGAGGTGAAGAAAGGGGAGAGGAGATGGTGTCATAGAAAGAAAGAGACAGTGAGAGAAGAAGAGAATGAAAAAAGAGAAGAGGAATGATGGGGGAGGGGGAGGGGCTTTGGGCGGTGCCATGGTCGCTTTGAATGAATATGTATAAGCTTGATGGGGTGATCTCCATATAAGGCCATGGGGTGATCGCCATATAAGGCTATAAATGTAAGACTGCGATATGATTGGCTCGGACTCGCTATATATTTTCCCGTGTGAGAGGGCTCTCTCTCTCTCTCCGCCATGTAACTGTTGAAGACTAAACCACCCCGCTTCACTCCTCTGCCTTCTGTCTGGTGTTTTTCCCCGTGAGGGGCCGGTGACGACCGAAGACCCGGGATGGGTAAGTAAGAGGGCCGTGGGGCTAGTCGTCTAGATCTGTTGTGAGGGCAAACGCCCGCAACAGATTTTGGCGCCCAACGTGGGGCTGACCCTTCGGGACGACTAGCTGGCGGACGGCCTGCTGGACGCAGCTGGTCTGCTCCAGTCACCAGACAGCCTCGAGGCCACTGTAGCCTCGGGAAGAGGACAGGATGGGAACAGGGCATAGTATCCCTGTATTTAGGCCGGAGGAGAAGGGGGTGATAGCGGCGCAACTTTATAAGCTCTGCGCCCAAAGGGGGGCAAAAATCCCCATTAAGACCTGTAGGGAGTTTATAGATAAGATCTGGGACATATGCCCTTGGGTCAGGCATGTCGGCATACAGGCCGATAGATGGAGAGTTGTGGGACAGCAGATGGCAGCTTTTGAGAATGGCTGCCCTGGTTCGCTAACACCCACTGATTTTTCGGTTTTTAAGATAGTGGACGCGGCGTTGAATCCTTCCCCGATTGCCGCTTCCCGGTCCTTGGCCACACAGGTAGGCTCCTCATTAGCCGGGTCAGATTCAGACTTAGAAAAAGGGAAGAATAAGGAATTGAAGGACCCAGGGGGCTTCGGTCAATATCCGTGGGAGGACTTAAGAGCTGTGGTAATGAATCAGGCGGCGGATAGTTCCGCTAGCAGTTCAGAAGGGGAAGATGAAGGTAAAAGGAGTGGGCACCAAGATGGCGCCCAGGGATCGAGGGAGAGAAGAAGGACCCGGAAGGACACTCTCTCACGTCGGGAGAGGAGGGAGAGACGGGAGAACAAAGGGGAAACGGATGCAGGGGGCGTGCTCCCCACTTCCACGCCCTTTACCTCCGCCTTGCCACCAAGCACCTCCTGTTTGCCAGGCAATTACTGTCCTGCCCCGTCTTTCGCTGCTAGTTCCGCATATGTCGCCCCTCCCTGCCCTCCGCCCCCGCCTCCTCATTATGAGAAAAGGCGAGAGGCGAATATTTGTGAGGGAGAGGGGTTAATAAGGCGGAGCCTCCGTGTGGCGGAGGAGGCGGGCGCGGAGGTGGACTTCGCCTCTTGGGATGTCTATCCCATTTTGACTGATCCCCTTACGGGTCAGCGTACTCATTCTCCCATCCCATATAAGACACTGAAAGAGTTCAAAGAGGCGGTGACTAAGTGTGGCCCTTCTTCACCTTATGTTAGGAGGCTACTTATGAACCTAGTGACCGCTCACTCCTGGACCCCGGGGGATTTTGACGAGCTAGCTATGTCCTGTCTAGACCCTGCTATGCATCTTGCCTTCCAGGCACAAGTGAAGAGGGAGGCCCGGCATTTGGCCCGACTTAGACCCGGCAGGGCCCCTCAAGACACTGAGCACTTAATTTGTGGCACTGGCCATTTTTCCAACCCGGCCGTGCAGGCAGCCTATGGGCAGTTAGAATTAGATGATGTCAAGGCCACACACATAGCGGCCTGGGAGAAGGTTTCTGCCAAGGGTATGACAGGGGGCCCTAAATTAGTCGGCCTGAAACAAAGACCTGATCAGACCCCCCTTTCTTTTGTTAACCAAGTTCAGGAGACGGTCCATAGGACCCTAGGCAGCGGCCCTGGAATGGACATACTCATTAAGCAATTGGTTAAGGAAGGCCTGCGCTCCAGGGAGGCAGCTGCGGTGGCATCCCTGCCATCGGAGGCCCCCTTGGAGGACGTCATAGATAAGTTAATGGACCTGCCCCCGGAAAATCCGATTGCACAGTTGGTTTGCACTGCCCAGGATAGGGACCGCCAGCTTGTACAGGCGCTGGAAAAATTGACAGTCTCGAATACAGAGAGGGAACAGAGCCTCTTGGCGGCTATACAACAACTTAGCTCGTCAGCCCAGAAAGGTCCCGGCAGGCAGGCTTGTTTTCAATGTGGTCAATACGGCCATTATAAGGCCCAGTGCAAAGCCACCTCCAGGGGAACACCTCCTAAGTGTTTTAACTGTGGACGCCTGGGCCACATAGCGCGGTTTTGTCGCGCCAAGAATAAACAGGGCAGCGAACAAGCCCCTTTGGAGACCGGGGTCTCCCCCGGATCTCAACCGCAGGGAAACGGCGGGTGGAGGGGCCCAGCCGCAGGGCCCCTCCCCCATCCTCGTTAAGCGGCAATTATCCTCAGTTTGTAAGAGTCAGGGCCTCTCCTGGAAAACAACCCTCCATCTTTACACTTCCCCCTGGAGAGGCGATAACAGTCCCTGCCCATTTGCCTTTCCACCCAGCTGTAGTGACCGGCCTAGAAGGCTCTCCTGACTTTGAGGTCCCCACCCAAGTAGCAGAGGATATGGAGGCAGTGTTGACCCTGTTTAATCCACACTGCACCCCCGTCTCCATACGGGCTGATCAGATCATTGCTAAGGCGTTTCCCTTCGGCCCCTCATCCCAGCATCCTTGCCAATTGAATTGGGCTCATTCCATCACTTTGAACCGTCCCACTTTGATTATTCATGTTGAGAATTATCCGATCTTAGGGATCATTGATACGGGGGCTGATTGTTCAGTCATTAATTTGGATCAGTGGAGGAAAGAATGGCCCTTGATGGTTGCATCCACGCCGGTCCAGGGAGTGGGGGGGAACAAGAGAGCTCAGAGATCGGCTCGTGCCCTCTCGTGGTCGGTGGATGATAATGCAGGCAGGTTCACTCCTTTGTGTCTCCCCGAGCTGCCTTATGCTCTGTGGGGGCGGGATGTTCTTGCGCAAATGCAACTCTCCTTAGTGACCCCGGACTGCTTACCGGGAAATGGATAGGGACCACTCTCGATTTGAGCTTCGCCCCGAAACTGACCTGGACGAATAACCGCCCGGTCTGGGTTGAGCAGTGGCCCCTTAAAGCCGAGAAGCTCACTGCTTTACAAAAAATTGTTGGCTCCCTTTTGCGGAATGATAGGATTGAACCCTCCTTTAGCCCATATAATTCCCCAGTTTTTGTCATTAAGAAGAAATCAGGAAAATGGAGGATGCTCGTAGACCTCAGAGCTATAAATGCCTGTTTGCTCCCGATGGGCTCATTGCAGCCTGGCTTGCCTATGCCCGTAGCTATCCCCCAAAATTGGCATATCGCAGTCATTGATATCCAGGACTGCTTTTACAGCATTCCCCTACACCCTGGGGACAGGGAGAAATTTGCCTTTTCTGTACCCTCTATAAATTTTCAGGCTCCCTCTAAGAGGTTTCAGTTTAAGGTTCTGCCCCAAGGAATGGCTAATAGCCCTACCCTCTGCCAGTTCTATGTCGCCCAGATCTTGGAGCCAATTAGGGATCAATACAAAGAGTTCATAATTATCCATTACATGGATGATATTCTTGTTGCTGGCCCCACAGCTGGAAAGGTACAGGAATGCCTTTCCTTCATGATGCAGACATTGGCTCAACAGAATTTTGTTATAGCTCCCGAGAAGGTACAGAGGCACCCCCCCTATGAGTATTTGGGACACAGGATTACCGCTAGTGTTGTTCAAAGGACCTTGCCTCCTATCAAATTGAGTGCTTATAAGACCTTGAATGACTTCCAGAGGCTGGTTGGCGCCTTCCAATGGATTAGAGCCACAGTCCCCTTGCCTGCCAGTGTGATGCAACCTTTGTATGAGCTGCTCCGAGGAGACTCTTCGCTGAGCTCCCCTAGGAGTTGGACCCCAGAGGCGGTTCAGGCAGTCGAGGAGGTTCTGAAGAGGGCCCAGACCACCTTGACTCGTTACATTCCCGGCTCTCCAGTTTATTTCCAAGTACTGAGTGACAGCGGCCCACAGTGGGGCTGCCTGTTCCAAAAGCAGGGATGTCTAGAGTGGTTATACCCAAAGGTGAGCAAGGCGTCCCTGGTGGATAAATGGGAGGCTTATTGCCTTTTTGCCCTTCAGGCTTTACATCGTTGTCGTTGCCTGTTTGGGTGCGACTTTGCCTTGAATTGCTCCATTTCCCCGGAGCTTGCCATGACTTTAGCCCAGGAGTCTCTGTCCTGGGCGACCCTTCTGACTTCGGTGAGGACTTGTAAGGTCTCTCGCCCTGCTTTGCTCCGTATGTTTGCCTCTTTGGAGCTGAGACCCCCTATACCGGTGGTGTCTGGCATGCCCGTGCAGGGCCCTAATGTTTTTACTGATGCAACAAAGGACCACCGCGCAGTAGTTCATGATCCGAGTGTTCCCCACACCTGGCTTTTCAATACTCCATATACATCCACCCAAAAGAATGAGCTGTTTGCTGTGCAACAAGCCCTTCGGCTATATGCTGATGTTCCTTTTAATTTGATTACAGACAGCCAATATTGCGCCCTCATGCTGCCCCGCCTCCCTTCCGCGTATATTTCTCCGCGCACTGCGGTCTTGAGGCTCCTTCAAGAGGTTCAGGAGCTTCTTCATCTTAGGCGCCACCCTCTTTATGTGCTGCATGTTCGGTCGCACATTACTGCTGTGGGTCCCATTTACTCTGGGAACGCACAAGCGGACCAGGCCCTCCACGCAGTTAGCCTTTCCCCACCCTCTCTCCCCCCGAAAGATTCCCCTGCACAGTTGGCACATGCTAAGTTCCATATCTCAGCTCGGTCTCTTAGGACTCTTTATGGTGTGCCGAAGAGCGAGGCCAGACTTATTGTCCGGTCATGTATTGTGTGTGCCCCCTTCCGCCCTCGCATTAAGGAGGACGCATTTAACCCCCGAGGTACTGCCCCCAATGAGCTTTGGCAAATGGATGTTACACATCTTGGCTCTAAGCTTATCCATGTTTGTGTTGATACCTTCTCATCTTTTGTCTTTGCTTCCCTGCAGCCTCGTGAGTCGACCAGAGCTGTTATTGCCCATCTCTATGAAATGATTTCTATCCTAGGAGTGCCATTAGCCTTAAAGACTGATAATGGCCCGGCATATACTTCCAAGGCTTTTGCCTTGTTCTGTACTGAATTTTCTATTCAACATGCTACAGGCCTCCCCTACAACCCTACCGGGCAAGCCCTTGTTGAACGGGCAAACCATACACTTAAAACCGTCCTGTTTAAACAAAAAGGGGGAATATGCAGGTCGGTCACTCGTCAAGAGTTGGCCCAGGTTGTCTTTACCTTAAATTTCCTGCAAGTTAGAGATGACGGCACCACTGCCGCCATGAGGTTCTGGAGCACCTCCGGTGAGAACACCACCTCTTCTCCATTGACCCTCCCCGCACCTAACCGGGCACTGCCCGGTTCCAGGGTAATGTGGCAGGATAAGGGGGGCCAATGGCACGGCCCTGTAAAAGTGGTTGGAAGAAGGCCCGGCCACCTTTCCTTTTTTCCAAATAATGACCCAACAGCGGTACAGCAATGGGTGCCCCTTCACAAAGTTAGGGATCTTGATTAAGGCACCACCCCCGACAGGTTGGGGGGTGAGGAGAATTCTTGTTCTTCTTGTCTTTCAGATTGTCGACTCACCCTCCTCATCTTGGGTCTCCTTGCTGAGAATGCCGTGATGGAATTACGCTGGGGACTGCTTTCCACCTTCCCGAGACCCATGCCTGTGACTTCTTCGGCACAAGTTTTTCCTCGTTTATTTACAGTTAACAACACCCTTAAGCTCCCTGTTCTGCACCTCAACAACGACACTAGGCCGGTGGAAAGTAACAGGACAATATCACTTAATGGGACGTTATGTTTTCAAATCACACCCACAGTCGATCCGGAACTGTCACCATGTGTCGGGCTGTTTCCTCAAGAGGCTGTGTGGTCTGACCGCCTCAACTTTACAAGCAAGAGGGTGAACGGCTCCCTATTGAGAGGACTTTGGCCGGCCCGCACAATGATTAGAGCGAAGGATAACAGTGGTCTCCTTTGTGGAGAGGGCGGAGGGGAGTGGCGGCCCCAGCCCAGCGCCCAACCTCGCTGTCGGCCCTCCCGCCACAAGGACTTTTGGCCCTGGACGGAGTGCCAGTCACCCGCAGCTGTCCCTGTGCACCCGTTTTTTACCTTTTCCCCTCCCATCCCTTCTGGTAATGTTACTGCGGGTGTGGCAACCAACTGGACTTGCCAAGATGCTAAACCTCTTATGTCCACTGTTACCTCCGATATAAACTCGCGTCATCTTCATTATGAAGATCCTGGGGTCACTGCAAACCCTTTTGATTTGTGGTTGCTCTGTGGGGAGGGGGGCGCTTGTTTGGATTTGTGCCCCATGGCCATGCTGTTGGGCGGGGTCATGGGGTGGGGAAATGGTACATGGACAGAACTGGACCCCTTCGATTTTAATATGTCAAGGCCAGTCAAGCACGTACAGATACCACCCACACCTGTCTGTGTTTGGCAACCCTTTCTGTTTTTGGTTTCCAATCGGACAGGACACAATGAGTCTCTTCTCCAATGTAAGAATGACTGCTTTTATTCTTCCTGCTGGAATGCTCAAGCGTTCCCATTGGCAGTTGTCCTCCGCCTCCCACGGTGGGTTCCCTGGCCACTTAACATTACCAATTCTGCTTTGCAGTTAAGGCCCAAAAGAGACTTCGGCATTTCTGCTGCCATTATTGCCGCCATTGCTGTTGCTGCCGCTGCGGCTACTGCAGCAGCCGCCAGTTTGGCTTATGCTGTGCCGACTGCAACGGCGATTGCCAATCTGAGCGCCTCCGTTACCATGGCCTTGACAGCCCAAGAGGGAATAAATGGGCATCTGTATACCGGAATGATGCTTCTGAATCAGAGGGTGGACCTGATTCAGGAGGAGGTTGATGTCCTCTGGGAGGTAGCCCAAGTTGGATGTACTCTGCGTATTCCTGGTTTATGTGTTACTCCCGTTTTGTATGAGAACTTTACTAGAGCAGCTAACCTGTCCCGTCAACTTTCCGCTCTCCTCCTAGGAAATTGGTCCGCCGAATACGAACAACAGATAAGACAATTAAGACTGGCTATTGCATCGGTGAATTCCACCTCTGTCGACCCTGCCGTTCTCTCCGGACTGTCTAGGTGGCTGCATGATGTTACAACCTGGTTCTCACAGTGGGGAGGCTTAACCTCCTCCACTGTGGTGTTTGTTCTTGTAATTATTTTGCTTTTGTATTGTGTTTGCAAGCTACGGCGCCGTCAGGATGGCTACATGCTTCTGACCCAACAGGCCCTTTTTACCCTCCAAGAGGGGGGAGATCCTCAGGTATGGTTCCAGGCCATGGAGGACGTGTGACACCTGGGGTAAGACGGGGGTGACTCCATGACGGGCAACTCCTCCCTCCTCAGCCGCCTAAGACAGGACCCAGGGTGTCGGTGTCCTACGACGGGTAAGGTTTGAGTGAATCGGAGGTGACCTAAGCCAGAGGCCCCCGCACCGCACGTCAGAGTCCTTGGGACAGGACCCCTGAGTGGTAATTGGATTTTTCCGTGGTCTTTCGGGCAAGAAGCATGGTCACCTGTGTCGCCTGTAGCGAGAAGCTTAGCAGTTTGCACTGCCGATTCTTTTGGCATATAGGATTTTCGTTTGCTTTAAAGAAAAAGGGGGAGTTGATGGGGGAGGGGGAGGGGCTTTGGGCGGTGCCATGGTCGCTTTGAATGAATATGTATAAGCTTGATGGGGTGATCTCCATATAAGGCCATGGGGTGATCGCCATATAAGGCTATAAATGTAAGACTGCGATATGATTGGCTCGGACTCGCTATATATTTTCCCGTGTGAGAGGGCTCTCTCTCTCTCTCCGCCATGTAACTGTTGAAGAATAAACCACCCCGCTTCACTCCTCCGCCTTCTGTCTGGTGTTTTTCCCCGTGAGGGGCCGGTGACGACCGAAGACCCGGGATGGGTAAGTAAGAGGGCCGTGGGGCTAGTCGTCTAGATCTGTTGTGAGGGCAAACGCCCGCAACAGAGGAAAGAAGGGTAAGGGAGAGGGACTTACAGAGAGAAAGAGAGATGGAGAGAGAGGAGAGAGGGAAGTAGGGAGAGAAAGGGGAAAAGGTAGGAGAGGGAGAGAGAGACACAGAGAGAGAGAGAGACAGAGACAGAGATAGAGAAACAGAACAAGAGAGAGACAGGGTGAGATACATAGACACGCACACACACACAGAGAGATACAGAGACAGAGGAGAGAGAGAGAGAGATGTCCAAACTAGCATAGCTCCTCCATGTGTTCCAACAGGTCTTTCTAATCCAAAAAGGTGTGAGGTAACCTTTGAAGGAATCTTGAGCAAAGAAAAGATCATAAGATGTAAAAATGCAGTTTGGAGGTTAACATTCCAAAGCAACAAATAGTGCCTAGTCAGTTTCTTTCTTTTTTTTTTTAATTGAATCCAGCTATTTTATTTTTTAAATTGTTTAATTTGTTTATTTTTAGTTTTCAACATTCACTTTCACAAGATTTCGAGTTACAAATTATCTCCCCCTCTTTCCCCTACCCCCACCCCAAAAAGCGATCCTACTGAATACCCCTTCCCCCAATCTGCTCTCTCTTATATCCTCCCCCATATTCCCTCTGACTTTCTAGTAGGGCAAGATGGATTTCTATACCCCAGTGCCTCTATATCTTATTTCCCAGTTGCATGTAAAAAATATATATATATATATTAACATTTGATTTTAAAACTTTGATTTTTAGATTCTTTACCTTCTTCCTTTGCCACCCACCCCTACTGGGAGGAAAAGCACTTCAATACAGGTTATACATGCATAGTTATGCAAAACATTTCCATAGTAGATATATTGTAAAAGAATGACTATATTTCCCTCCATCCTATCCTGCCTCCCGCTTATTCTATTTTCTGCTTTGACCCTGTACCTATTCAAAAGTGTGTGCTTCTAACTACCCCCGCAATCTGTCCTCCCTTCTATCACCCCACCTTTTATCCCCTTCCCCCCTACCTTTCTGTAGGGTAAGATACCCAGTTTGGTGTGTATGTTATTCCCTCCTTAAGCTAAATTCAGTGAGAGTAATGTTGACCCATTCCCTTTTGCCTTTCTGTTCTTCCACTCCATTGTCACAGTTTTCTCTTGCCTCTTTTATATGAGGCAATTTGCCCTATTCTATCTCTCCCTATCTCCCCTCATTATATTCCTGTCTCACTTCTTAATTTTATTTCTTAGATATCATCGCTTCCTATTCAATTGATCCCATGCCTTCTGTCTATGTATATATGTACACATATGTGCACAAATTTACGTATGTATTTATATGCACATATACCCTCCTATTTAAACATATATGTATGTGAAACATTTATATTCCCTTTCACTATCCTCATACTGAGAAAAGTCTCATGAGTTACAATTATTGTTTTACCATGTAGGAATATAAATAATTCAATTTTAATAAGTTTCGTATTATTTCTTTTCCCTATTTACCTTCTCATGTTTCTCTTGCTTCTTGTATTTGAAAGTCAATTTTTCTATTCAATTGTGTTTTTTTCATCAAGAATGCTCAAAAGTTCTCTATTTCATTGAATGACCATATTTTCCCCTGAAAAATTATACTCAGTTTTGCTGGGTAGGTGATTCTTGGTTTTAATCCTAGCTCCTTTGATCTCTGGAATATCATATTCTAAGCCCTTTGATCCCTTAAAGTAGAAGCTGCCAGATCTTGTGTTATCCTGATTGTGTTTCCACAGTACTCAAATTGTTTCTTCCTGGCTGCTTGTAATATTTTCTCCTTGACCTGGGAACTCTGGAATTTGGCTATAATGTTCCTAACGAGTTTTCTTTTTGGATCTTTTTCAAGAGGCAATCAGTGAATTCTTTTAATTTGTATTTTTCCCTCTGGCTTTAAAAATATCAGGGCAATTTTCCTTAAGAATTTCTTGAAGGATGATTTCTAGGTTCTTTTTTTGATCATGGCTTTCAGGTAGCCCAATACTTTTTAAATTATCTCTCCTGGGTCTATTTTCCAGGTCAGTGATTTTTCCAATGAGATATTTCACATTGCCTTCTATTTTTTTTCATTTGTTTGGATCTGTTTTATAGTATCTTGATTTCTCACAAAGTCATTAGCTTCCATTTTCTCCAATCTAATTTTGAAGGAATTATTCTCTTCAGTGAGTTTTTGAAATTCTTTTTCCATCTGCCAAATTCAACATTTTAAGGCATTCTTCTCCTCATTGGCTTTTTGAGTCTCTTTTGCTATTTGAGTTACTCTATTTTTTAAGGTGTTATTTTCTTCAGTGAGGTTGTTGATTGTCTTTTCATAATTTTATTGCATCATTCTCATTTCTCTTCCCAGTTTTTCCTCCACTTGTCTTACTTGATTTTCAAAATCCTTTTTGAGTTCCTCAATGGCCTGTAACCAATTCATATTTTTCTTGGAAACTTTTGGTGCAGGAGTTTTGACTTCATTGTCTTCCTCCTGTTCCATGCTTTGATCCTTTTTGTCCCCAAAAAAAGGATTCTATGATCTGTTTGTGCTTCCTCTGCTTGTTCATATTGCCAGTCAATTACTTTACATTTGAGGTCTTTGCTTCAATAGAACTCTGCTTCCAGACAGGAGAGCTTTGTCCCAAATTGCTGTTCTTTTCGCAAATGTTTCAGAGATCTGAGGAGGGACACCTCTCTACAGACACTAGTGATTCACCCTCCTGAAGTCTTCTCAGGCTGCTGCTAGTTGGGGCTGTGCTGGAGCCAAAACTACTCGGCTCATGTGGGACTGTGCTCAACTCCCAGCATACTGTGATGAACCCTTCCTATCAACTTTCCAGGCTGCCTTTAGAGGGAGATTTGTTTCTCTCTGTCACCTTGTGGGTTCTGTAGCCCTAGTCAATTTCTTGACTGCCTACTTCCCTAAAGTCTTGTACTGGGGTAAACAAAGGACCTCCTTTCTTTGGCTCCATAATCTAATCCTTTCTCAATGGAGAAGGGTGAATTCTAGTCCCAATCACTTCATGTGACAGACAAAGAGGAGACTGCTCCATCTAATAATAAAAATAACAGGGGGGTAATTATATAATACCTTAAGGTTTGGAAAGCAATTTTGAGCTATTTTTTTCTTTGATCCTCACAATAACCCTGGGAGGTAGGTACTAGTATAATTCCCATGCTACAGATGACAAAACTGAGGCACCCAAAAGTTAAGTGACTTACTCAGGGTCAAGCAACAAGTGAGTGTTTGAGGCAGGATTTAAACAGTGCTAAACTCTGAGAATACAAATACCAGCAGAAAGTCACCCCTGACCTCTAGGAGGACATTATGATGGAGGGAAACATCACATAAAGGGGGAGGTGGAAGGGGGAAAAGAGGAAGGTACCATTCAGAAAGTACCAGGAGAGAAAGGAGTGTGACATGGATAGGAATGAAGACATGGTTGACTAGCACCTGCTCCTTAACATAGAGGTTTAAGGACTCCCATCAGGCAGAACCCAGCACCTCGCCAGGTCGCCCATTCTACTTTAGAACAGGTCTAATCCTTAGCACATCTTTCCTCACGTAAAGCTTCATTTAGCCCCTTTGTAACTTCCCTACAATCTTGCTGGTCCTCCCCTTTGGGAATGAAACAGACAATTCTTAATGGGAATGAGGCAATATTTTCACAGTGATCACTCTGCACTAGCTCCTTCATGACAATTTCTCAGCTATATTGTAGAGGATGGTTCTTGGCCAGGTAGAGTGGCCCTAGATGGCTTCTCAGGTCTGCTTTGATCCTGAGACTGTCGTTCAGCCAGTCTCCACCCACTCTCCTATGGTGGTCTTGGAGTTTCCAGTGAGGCCCCAAGTAAATAGACAACATGGCTCCAAGATCTTTCCCCAGGGAAGTGGGAATGTTTCAATGGCTCTGTTAGGGGTTGGATGCCCTTAAATGGACCCATTCTTAGCCAATTCCCTTCAAGGTATAATGTGGTTAGAACCACAAGTAGATACAAAGGGGAAAGGAAGAGACCTCATAGCCTCAGCTCCTCCCTCCGTAAAATCAAGGGTTTGGAAAGAAGGAAACACCATTTTCAAGCATCTACTATGTGCCAAGCTCCAAGTTAGCACTTTACATATATCTCATTTGATCCTCACAGCATCCCTGGGTAAGACCTGGCTGAAACCCAATGGAAAACCTACATGCCACTGTGAACTTGAATTAGGACACCCTGTACCCCCCACCCCCATCCCCAGTGCTTTATGGCTTGCATAAATGAAAGAATGCTCCAAGTCACTATTAATAAGTTAAATACAAATGAAAACAGTCCTGAGGTTTCACGTCACAACCAGAAGAATGACAAGATGACACAGCATGAGAATTGTCAATGTTGAAATGGTTATGTAAAGACAGACACATGAATGCATTGCTGCTGAAGCTGTGAATTGGGCCAATAGTTTTGGGAAATGATTTGGAAGTAATAGCTGTATTGGTAAATAAGAGCTAGCATTTGTTTAATGATTTAAGGTTTACAAAGAGATTTACAAATCTTATCTCATTTAATCCTCAGAAGAATCCTGGGAGGTGGGCAATCTTATTGTGCCCACTTTGCACATTAGTGAACCCAGACAAACAGAAGTTAAACCACTTGCCCAGGGTCACACATCTAATAAGTATCTAGAGGCTGTATTTGAATTTAGTACTTTCTGACTCCAGGTCCAGTCCTCTATCCATTACACTGCCTAGCAGATTAATTATGTGAAGAAAGTGACTTAAACCAAAGGTCAAATTGTACTAGGAGACTGAAGGTTAGCAGGAAGTCAGGAAGTGACTCTAGTACTGTGGTTGGATTGTGGAGCGGTTAGAGACCTGTCTGGGCAGAGAAGGAGCTGTTTGTCCATAGTTACAGTGACTGACATGGGTAAAGAGAGAAGGAACAGCACTGGGAGGAGATGGTGCATTTAGCATGAGAGGATGTAATCAATAATGATGACAGCTAGCATTTATATAGTGCTATAAGGTTTGCAAGGCACTTTACAAATAGGTTCTGATTGGAGCCTCACAACAATGCTGGGAGTTATAAGGTGTTATTGTTAACCCCGTTTTAAAGATGAGGAAACTGGGGCAGACAGAGGTCACATGCCTTCCCAGCATCACCCAGATCCTAACTGAGGAGAAGATGTGAGTTCAGGTCTTCCTGACTCCAAGCCCAGCACTTCATCCACTGCTCCCCCAGGTCCCTTTTAATGAGTGTATGGGAGAGAGTGTGGGAGGAACGCTTCTGCTTCTGGTTGTCTGCAGCAACAGGGAGAGCTGAGATTGATTCAGACTGATCACTGAAGCCCTCCAGACTCCGGCTGCCTGCTAGAATTACCTGTTAGATGATTCTCCATCTCCTTCCTGGGACATTTTGGCAGGTTTCTCCATGTTGGGAGGGCATCTCCTTCTCACCTTCTTGGCAGAGACATGAACTTTTTTGGAAAGTACAGCTCAGGTTCTACCTGGTACCAGGACTGTGCCTGCTGCCCCTGCCTGTTGATGCTCTGTCTCTTTGCCTCTACCTCTTTGTCTGTCTCTTTTTCTGTCTGTCTGTGTCTTTATCTCTTTCTGTATCTGTGTGCCTCTCTATTGGGTCAATCTTATTTTGCATATACTTTGTATTTACTTTCTTATGTACTGTGTCCTCCCAATCGATTGAGCACAGGGAGTCTTTCATTCTTTTCCTTTCCTCCTTCCTTCTTTCCTTCCTTCCTTCCTTCCTTCCTACCATCCTTCATTCTTTCCTTCCTTCCTTCCTTCCTTCCTTCCTTTCTTCCTTCTTTCTTTCCTCTCTTTCTTCTTTCCTTGCTTGCTTCCTTCCTTCTCTTTGTCTTCTTTGCGATCTTATTTCCTTCCTCTCTTCTTTTTTCTCTTCTTTCTTGCTTCCTGTATGTTCTTCTCTCTTTCTTCTGCCCTCCTTCTTTTTTCTCTTCTTGTTTCTCTCTCGTTATTCTTCCTCTCTTTCTTTATTCTTTTTGTCCATTTTCCTCTTTCTTTATCTTCTTTTTTCCCTTCTCGTTTCCCACTTCCTTTCTCCCTCCCCCTTCCCTCTTTTTTCTTTCTCTTCCTTTCATCCTTTCTTCCTTCTTTTTCTTCCTTTCATTCTTTTTTCCTTCCCTTTCCTTCTTTAATCCTTTCTTCCTTCCTTTTCCTTCCTTCTTCCTTCCTTTGTTCCTTCTTTCCTTCCTTCCTTTCTTTCTCTCTCTCTCTCCTTTCCTTCCTTTTTCTTCCTTCCTTCCTACCTTTCTTTTTTTCTTTCTCTCTCCTTCCCTTTCTTTCTTTCTCTCCCTCCCTCTCTTTCTTTCTTTCTTTCTTTCTTTCTTTCTTTCTTTCTTTCTTTCTTTCTTTCTTTCTTTCTTTCTTTCTTTCTTTCTTTCTTTCTTTCTTTCTTCCTTCCTTCCTTCCTTCCTTTCTTTCTTTCTCATTATATTCCCAGCTTCTAGTGTAACAATCTTGGTTGACTGACTTTGGGAAAATTAATTATGTACACATAATAGTACTAAGGTCAAAAAAGTAAACCAACAGCCTCTTTTCTTGTGTTTTTGAAATATACATTCTTTGGGGTGTTTTTGAAAGATGACATAGATGTGCAGTTCTAGGTTATATACATGCTGTCCCCTCACAATGAGTTACTCAAACTGGATTCACATGGACTGAATGTAGTCCTGGGAGAGTCTGCCTGTCCTCAGAGAGAGGCCATCACTCTCTAGACTCATTATGCCCCTACCCTAGAATTCCTGAGAAAAATCTCTTAGACAAAGCTTAAGTGTGTCCTATGTCTAGGGCCTTCCCTTAAAGGGATTAAGAGGGTACATATTAGGGAAAGCTAGGTTGCACAGTGAATAAAGCACTGGCCCTGGAGTCAGGAGGACCTGAGTTCAAATCCAGCCTGAGACATGTAACACTTACTAGCCAAGTGACCTTGGGCAAGTCACTTAACCCCAATTGACTTGCCTTCTGCCCTACCAAAAAAAAGCCAAAACAAAAAAAGTTTACTTATTAGAAAAGATTCTCAGGGTACAAAGTATACATCAGGTATAAGACAGCTATCTATTTTTTCTACCTTTGGGTGAAGCAATGCTCATTTAATGAATAGGTCTCTTTAAGCAGTGAATAAAGGGATGACCCTTTCATCCAAATAAAAAAAAATTCAAGCTAAAAGGGGAAGTCCCTAAGGGTTGCTGACCAAAAGAGAAACAGTTACTCTTTAGATTCATTATGAGCCAAGAGAGTCCAAAAATTAACCAGTAAGTGGTGCTTGGGCAGGGATTGGTTGTTGTCCCATTCATGAGAATTAGAATAAATTGGATTAAAAGGGCCAAGGTCTCCCACTGCTTCCTGGGCCATCTCCAGTCATCCTGAGCAATATCTGTCCACTGACCCAGAAGGCTCTGGAGGAAAAAGTTGGGCTGGTGACTTGGCACAGTCCACTCTCACTCAAATCAAAGTCAATTGCAAGTCATGTCATCATCTCCCTGATGTCATGATCTTCTTGAAGAACAAAGGACAAACCACACATACAAACCCCAGTTCCTAGTTGTAGTGGATTGCCCTACTTGGAGTAGATTGTTTAATAAATATTTGGTGCAGTGAATTGCATTAGATTGTATGGGGGTGAATGCCAACAAGCTTCTTCCTGGCTGAGATTTGAAGATTTGGTATTGAGCAGGTCAAAGGAGAGGAAGTCAACATCCCTGAAGGTGTTTGAGTTCCATTTTTCAGATGCTCAAAACTAGCATGGAAAACTTGGCCCAAACCATCCAACACCATATAATAGCATATATTATGCTGTATTCAGATGCTATTGTATTTATTCTCTTCATATACTTATATAGACACTTACTAATTTCTCCATTAGACTCAAACTCCAGGAAAGTCAGGATTGTTTCGATCTTTGTATTTGTATCCTGGCCCTGGCACAGTATTATAGCAGGTATTTGGTGCTTAATAAATGTTTGTTGTTTGTTCAGTATCCTACTCTTCCCACCCCCTTCCCCCATTAGACTGTGAGCTCCTTGAGGGAAGATGCATCTCAACTAAATTTTGTATGCTTTCCACTATCCATCATAATCCTCTGCACATAGTTGACCTGATACATCTTTGGAGAATTATGCCATACTACCGAGGAGCTAGTCAGGGCCAGAGAAAGAGGGCTAGTCTTGAAGTCAAGGCAGATGTGGGTTTATAACCCTGCTCTAACATACACTAAGTGGTGGGGCATCTTCAGTCATCCTGATCTATAGCTTGACACTGGACCCAGATGCATCTGGAGGAGAGAGTGATGCTGGTGACTTTGCGTAGTGCTCCCACTTAAATTCAATTCACTTGCCAGTCGTGGCATCACCGTTCTAATGTCATGGGCCTCTTTGAGAATGAAGGAAAAACAATGACAACAACAGCAACATACCAGGATTCTTGTTTAGGTAAAGGTTGGACTCATGCTCTCTGTAGACCCTTCCAATTCTACAAAACTTAGGAACTGCCAACATGATGTCTTAAGCAAACAAACGATATCACTCTCAGAACCTTCCCTGGGTTGGTTGCTTTCCATGGACATCATGCCAAGAAATGGCCCCAGGGCACCAGGAGTCTGTTTCAATAGCTATTCCAGGAGCTGAGACTGGATGCCCTTAAACAAATCCAGATCAACCAGCTTCCTCCAAGCTGGAATGCTGCTAGAACCACATCTGGATGGGTAGAGAAAATGGGTCCTTCCAAGAGACTTCAAGTTCTATGGTATGGTGGATGAATGGAGCCCTGCCTCAGACACTTGGTTGGTTCATTGCTGTCCTGTGTTCTCCAAGAGGATCAAATGAATTTACTATGTTGGAGTCAAGGTACAATGTGTCTGTCTGTCTGTGGCTGAGCAGACCAGCATGATCTCAGACGGCTGTACCACAAGTCAAATAGAAGTAGTCCATATAACTATTTGGAAGGGAGATGTCTCTAAATCTGTGCATTTCACATTTCTTTTGAGGTACGGCAATTCTGCATCACTCATAGAGCACAGCATCTTCTTTGATGTGGCATGTCATGCTGGCTCATTCTTTTCCAATGTCTAACATGTTATTCAATCTTTGCCAACGATCTTCAGAGGGATCTTGAGAATATCCTTGTTATCATTTTTTCTGACATCCTTGTTAGCACTTTCCTTGCATGAATACTTCATAAAATAATATTAGGCAAACAAACATTTGACATTTGGACAATGTGGCCAGCAAGCTGTAGGACTCTTGGCATGTAATTTAACCTCTACCTCAGTTTCTTCATCTCTAAAATGGGAATAAGAATAGCACATCCCTGACAGGGTAAGTGTGATGATTAAATGAGATAATAGAAGTAAAACACATTGTATAGTGGTTGGTACATAGCAAACACCACACAAATGTTAGCTATTTCTCTTATTATTATTAACTATAGTGAATAAACATCCATCCAAACAGGATATAAAGCATAGAGTGCTCTTCACAGATAAGCATTGTTCTTCTTTCTATTTTCCCAGCAAATTGCAATAGTCTTGGAATGATGATGTTGCTTAAATAAGAAGATAGAGAAGCTAGATTCAGATGACATCTTCAAGAGTGAAGGACTTGGAACCTAGAGACCTGAGGTGGAGCCTCAGAACAACCTCTTCTTAGCTGTGTGACTTAGGGTGAAGCACACTTTCTGGGCCCTTGTGTCCTTTTTGGTACAAAGAGTGAGTTGGCTCAGACATACTTAATTTTTTCTTTTTAAGCAATTGAGCTAAGTGACTTGCCCAGGGTCAATTAGATAGTAAGTGTCTGAGGCTGGATTTGAACTCAAATACTCCTGACTCTGGGGTTGGTACCTATTGACTGTGTGACCTAGCTGCCCCTGGATCAGAAATTTTTTAAGCTCTTGTCCAGCTTGGATACTTTCTGGTTCTCACAATAACTCTAGGTAGTTAGTGGTGCATTTTTATTATTCCCACTGAGTTCATAAGGAAAAAGACATCCCAACAAACAAAGGGACTTTGATAACACTCTATAGATGGTGGGTAACAATCAGGTATTTATGAAGAATACACCATGCACCAGGCACTCAAGCACTGGGGATGCAAAGAGAGGTAAAAACTGTCCTCATGGAGCTCACAATCTAATGAAGGAAGTGTAATGGCAAGCAAAGTAGTACTGTGCTGCTTGTTTCAGCTATTCAAGTGCCTTTGAGCCTCACCTTTGATTGTATCTGTCTTTGTTGGATATAGTATACATTGTGTTCCCCTTAATAGGCCTAAGGGAGTTTGGAGGCCTTCTCTGCCCTTAATAGGCCTAATGGCATCACATGGAACCCAAATGTGAGGATCTTGCTGAAAGAGGGCAACAAGAAGGAGAAGAGCAGAGAAAAGCTTGAACACAAGCTGGGACCAAGCAGAACTGAGAGGGAGAATGCTGGTGATTTCAGCACTCTGTCTTTCTGTTCTCTCTGTGTTGATGTTACTTTGTCAAAATGAAGAGTTCTGTCTGCTGAAAGAGGACTTTACTCCTGTTACAGAAGCCCTGAAAGAGGATTTTACTGCTGGTGCAGGCCTGGGACTTTACTGTTACTTTGTGTTTGATTTCTCATACAGAAGCCTTGTCTGTTGATTTGTGTTACTTTGTCAGACAGAAAGTGCATTGAGATAATAGTGCCAGCAATGTGTAAAAATATTGTTGTAGCTCTGTTAAATTTTGTCTTAAAGATTAGAAATAGAAACATCAAGGAGCTTGGATTGGAGCAGTAAGATGAGATATAGAACCAGAGCAGAGAATTGCCTAAATGTGACTCCAGGTAAGAATTGGGTGAATCCAGGCAAGAGCTGGGAGCCGTCAGCTCATGGAAGAGCAGCACAACCCTGAAAATATATTGCTACTGTGAAACATCTTGTTAGCATAAGCAATCAGAGAAGAGGGAGCATTTCCTTTGATTTTGCTATTTTTATCATGTGAAAGAAACCCTGTAGAAGAACCATAGTGAGCTCAGGCTCAGAGATACTATTTGTGCTCCTTTGCAAGTAAAGAATCATTTGACTGGCTGGGACCAGCGTAAAGTTTTGTTCTCAGGATCCTCATTGTACTACATTATTTCCTTGTAGTCTGGAAAATGCTTCCTAATTCATAAAGCAGCACTGATCACATCAGAGACTGATATTTTCTGATATGTGATATCTGATATTTTTCCCAGTCTACTGCTGCAGCTGAGTGTACTAAGAAGAGCTTTACATTATGAGTCAGAGGATCTGATTGCTTAGTGTCTGTGTCACCTTGGACAAGTCCTTTCTCTTCCCTGGGCCTTAGTATTCTTTCTTGTTCAATGATTTCTAATATTCCTTCCAGCTCTAAATCAAGCATTCAATCAATCAACAAGCATTAATTCTTTCCCTACCTAGATATACAATGACAGAAAATGAAACTACCTCTGCTATAATTCTATGAAATCAACTAGGGATTTTTTCCTCTAGAGACAGGGAGGACTGGCTGGTCTCAGCAGATTCCCACTGCCTCAGAACTGGAAGGTCCCTTCCAAATGAGATGATATTGGTAAAAGTGTTTCCTTAGCACAGTGACTAGCACATAGTAGGCACTATATTAATGCTTTTTTTTTCCTTCTGGGTATCATTTAAATCCTTCTCCCATAGCAGTAATGACTGAGAGTCAAAGTATTAGCTTCAACAGTGACTTCTTCTTTAGTTAATATTAAGGAACTCCTGAAAGCAAAGTTATTGGTGTATAACAATTGTAAAAGCAGTTATGATTAGAGATCACAACTCCACCCTGCCTTTTTCAGGCTGTAATTCCTTCATCTTCTGAGGCAAGGTCTTGGTCCAGAACTCCCACTTATCCCTCCTCAGATTCTTTCCCACAGATATTTGCAAATTCAGCTGCAGGTATTCTTCCTTCTGGTCATAGACTGGCCAGTGAAAAAGGTCTCCACCATTTGGGTCCCTGGGAGGAAAAACCAAACATTTAGACCAGAAAGGGCCTACTGCATTGGCAAGTTTAGCAAGTCATCATCAACTCAGCCTGAGAATCAAGGAAGGGGCCCCAAGGTAAGGCTCGGCTAACAGTGGCAGCACCCATAGAAAGACATGTTCACCCATCCATAACGCAGTTTGGTCTTCATCTTTCAAGTTGCACCTTTCTATGCATCCAAGAAGAAAGGTCCAAAGAGTGAAAAGATTCACATAGGAAATAAGAAGTCAAATCAGGATATAAACTTATATCATTGGACTCCATTTCAGTGGTGAAGTAGACAAAGCTAGGCCTGGGGTCAGAAAGACTTGAATTCCAAATCAGTATCAGACACTAACTCTGTGACCCTGGAGATATCGCTTAGCCCAATTTGTTTCTGTTTCCTCATCTGTAGAATGAGCTAGAGGAGGAAATTGCAAAACAGTCCAGGATCTCTGCCAAGAAAACTCCAGATAGACTCACAAAGAATCAAACACAACAATTTGGACTCCAAATCCAAGGCTCTAGCCACTACCATCTGTCCTAATATTTCCCAAAGAGGAAGTCAGAAGTCATTGAGACTCAAGGGTGGTGATTTGAAACAAGAGAGTTGCTAATCTTTGCTTTTTTCCTTTCAAGATGTGTGAGGTGAGTGTGCCAGAGCAACACCCCTACAACTCTGGCCATGAAGTTGGGGAAATGCTACAATTTTCACTAGACCTTGCCTCTATGTTGAATTAATTCTTTTTTCCTAAACAAATTTCAATCAGAGAACTTCTGTGTAAATGGGAACCCCTTATGTGCCTAGGAACAGGTGCTACCCCACAAGGAAAGCTTCAGGAACCCAAGGGGCAACTTTCTCACCCATGATGGGCAAAGTTTGCCCAGTAGCTCATTATCCTGTGGCTCAGGAGTTTTTCTTCTTTTGTTGACTCTTCGAAAACTAGGAACAGAAAAAATATCTCAGTTAAGGTCAAAGGGCAGACACAAAGGACCACTTTCCTCCACTCCCCAGCAACAACTACCCAGTCAATCTTACTCTTACCCTGACATTATCTTTCTCCAATAGTTTCCATCATGTCACTCCCCTCCCAGAAGACCTCCATGGGCTCCTGTTGGCCCACTCTGTCTGACTCTGTAACTGGGACTCTCCCCAAAAAAACAAAGTGATGCAACTGAACCAGAAATCAGGAAGACCTGAGTTTTAACTTAACCTTAGACACTGACTAGATGACCCCAGGCAAGTCACTTAACCTATGTCTCCTTTTGTTTCTTTGTTTGAACACCCCAGGGTTGTTGGGAGGGTAAAAACAAAGAAAGAGAGGTAATATTTACAGAATGCTTCAGAAAACTTGTAAGAGTGTTACATAAATGTTAATTATCATTATTATATTACATTTATTTTAATATACATAAAGTAGTATGTATAAAATTATAGGTATCATAATTTTATGAGAGTATATTTTATTATGTATAATAATGGCATGATTATTATAATGTTATTTATAATTATTATTATTATTATTCTAAGCAACAAGCTCTCCTAGCTGTAAAAGTCTTTGCCTCTGACACCTCCCCCAGACAGTACCTGCCAATCAAGGCCCTTGCCTGGGGCAGTGCAGACAGGCTCAGCAGCAGTAAGTGGCCCATAAGATCATGAATTCATTGGCCATGGCACATCATGACACAGATTAATGAATAAACTGGCCTCTCAGTTCTGCTAGGACAGGAGCAAGGAGGGGAAAATAGGGAGAGAAGACGCCCATACACACAGATTTGGGACCATCTGCAAACATGAAGTCCAGAGATTGCTAACTGGGAGTCTTTTGTCTGACAATCAACAAATGGATGCAGTGGGAGAGAAAAGGAATCAGTAATAATTGGAGAAAAGGGAAGGAGGGAGGGAAAGAGGGAAAGAGAGAGGGAGAGAGGGAGGGAGGGAGGGAGGGAGAGAAGGCTTCCAGCCCATTGGACAGATCCTCTGTGCAGGATTTAAGGAAGCACAAGGACAAGAATCACCCAGGAGGAGTTGGTGTGCCAGGTTAGGGTCTAAATCAGAGGAGAGGTGATGTCATTGTTGAATTCACCAGGCCACTGACATACGGAAATGTATCTTTTTTGTTCCTGCCTTATCTTCCCTTTTCTGGCGAGTAAGCACCAGAAAGTCAGAGACTGTGTCATATTTATCTTTGTGTCTTCCCCAGAGCTGAATAGAGGGCTCTGTATGTCAGATGTGCTTAATCATATGAACTGAATTGAACAGAAGAGCTGATTCAATCTCCTGATTCAGTTCCCCTGAATTAGAAGACTGAGTTAGGGGCTGAGACCTTAATCTCTAATCACTCAGTCAACCAGGTTCATTGCCTCCTCTATCCCCAGCACTGTGCCAAGGGTTGGACATACAAATACAAAGAATAAAAACCAAAAACAAAAACTCTTCTCAGGCAGCTGGGCCCCTATTCAGTGCTTCCTGGGGGAACCTAGCAGGGCAGAAAGAACACTGGATTTGGGGTTAGATCTGCTCACTCTGTGATATTAATAAGTCTCTTCCTCTCTTTGAACTTCAGTTTCCTCTTCTGTAGGAAAGACACAATCCCTCCCTTGCCCACACCCCCACCCACAGCTTCCTGATTCCTCCTGTCTCCATTGCTTACAAGGTGCTCCAAAGACAAAACGCAGCTCATCGGCATGGTCTGCTTTCACAGATTCTGGCTTGAGGCCCTTAAGTATACTTGGACAATGCTGAAATTCATAAAAGTAGACTGGAGAGCTGGGACCTAGGAAAACATGAGAAATGCCCACTGTTATTGACACATTGAACACAGTGCAGGGCCATATGCCAGGGGCCCTAGCCTGATTCCATCCTTTGGGGTCAGGGGCAATGGTAGCTGGCCCTTAACAGGCAAGCTCCTAGAGGTCAGCCTTTTAACAAATACAATCCAAGACTAATGCTGTGAGGCAGGACAAGTGCTGGGGTCTGGTGTCCTGGCCCTACCATTAATGGACTACAAGAACCTTGGGGGAATCCTTTTATTTCTCTGCAGCTGATTTTATAACTGGAAGGCAGAAATAATCATCTTGGGAACATGTACTCTATGGGAAGGAGAGGCGGAAGGAATAAGCATTTGTTATTCAGTCATTTCTCAGTTGTTTTCTACTCTGTGTGATCTCATTTGTGGTTTACTTGGCAGAGATACTGGAGATGTTTGCTATTTCCCTCTCTGGTTCATTTTACAGATGAGGAAAGAGAGGTAAAGAGAATGAAGTGACTTGTCCAAGGTCACATAGCTAGAAAGTGTCTGAGCCAGATTTGAACTTGGGAAGAAGAATCTTCCCAAGGCCAGGCTCAGAGCTCTAAAACACTGTGCCCCGTGGCTGCCCTATGAATAAGATTTTGTAGAGCACCTACTTTATGCCAGCCATTAGCTGAGTGCCTTATAAATATTATATCAATGGAGTTTTGTAACAACTCTATGACAGAGGTGCTATTATCATTTCCATTTTATAGTTGAGGAAACTGAGGCAAGCAGAGGTTACATGACTGGCTTGGGATCACACAGCTAGAAGGTGTCTGAGTCTGGATTTGAACTCAGGTCTTCCTGACTCCAGGTCTGATGTTCTATCCAGTGGAATGAGGCTGATATGAGGATCCAGGGGAATAATGAATGTAAAGTGTTTTAGAACTATAAAACCCTCCAGCAGGAGTTCTTGGTTGTATTTTTAGTCTAGCACTTCAATAACTCAATTTCAATGTAATTGGCTTTCTATCCTAAGTATTTTATACATTTAAAATCATTACTCTAGAAGGAATCTTTAACTTTCCCAGCACTGCCAAAGGGTCCATGATGCATACCCACAAAATGTTGAGAACATCTGCTTATAGAAACATGGATTATTATTTTTGTACTATTTGTAGAGAAAGGTCACTTAGTTCATGCCAGTTGGCTTTAGGTTGGAGAGGAAGGGAAGAAAGTTTAATGAGGGGGTTTACCCAATATGGAGGCCATGATATCAAAGCCAGACACGTATGAGTGGGTGACACACACACACATTGCCCCAGAGAAGACACATTCTTACACTAATTCTGAAAAGGGTCCATGTCATACTCACCGTGTTGATATTTGGCCACTTTGAGGGCTGGGATAACAAAGAGCAAATCCCCCATCATGTCCTGGAATTGAGCCCGATATTCCTCAAAGTCCTCAGTATCTCTTAAATACTTATCCATCATCAAATGCCCAAGCTCAGGAGGAAGACCCTTTAGGAGACCCAGAAAGAGAGAAAGTAACAGAAAAATGAACTTAACCCTAGCAGGGTATTGTTTGGGAATGTTTGTTAGTTGATTGCAAGAAATGAGCAAGGGAGCTAGGTGCCCAGTAGATGAAACACTGACCCTAGAGTCAGGGGAACCTGCATTTAAATCTGACCCCATCCACTCTATAATGTATACATGAGTTATATTTTATGTATCCACAAAATATAATAATATGTATTATATAATAATGTATATTATATATCTTATATATGTATATACATAATATAAAATAAAATATACAAAATATATATTATGTATATAAAAATGCAAACATTATTTCCCTCTTCACACTCTGTGGTCCAGGTATGCCAGCCTTCTTGATCCTCACAATTCCCTTTACATCTCCCATCTCCATGCCTTTGCATTGGCAACACTCAGCTCAAACAGTACCTTCTATAAAACATCTTTCTTGGTTCCTCCCTCCTCCAGCTACCAGGGCCTTCACCTTCCCCCAAGATTTGCATTGTGTAGGTTTTTCATCTATCTCTCTATGTGCAGGTTATCTCCCTCATAGAATATAATTTCCTTGAGGGCAGGCACTATGTACCTATCCCAGTGCCTGATACCTAGTATGTGCTTATTTAAAAAAAAAAAAGCATGATTAACTGGTATCTCACCAAAAGTGGACTTAGCACTGATGATTGGATATTTTCTTTATCCATTTTTTCCATAATTCCAGGAATGTCCATTCCCTGGGTAGAGAAAAAAATTGCTCACTCAGTAGTCATTAGAACTTTATGAAATTTATGCATTTTTAAAACAAATCTCACCAAAGGAAGTACTTTTACTCCTTAAGGAGGAATTCTTGATTTGGGTTTGTTTAGAAATTATTAAATAAAACCAAATACATACTGAACAATGCTCAAGACACTTTGCAAAATGGCCAGCAAAATGGTGGGTAATACCCAGTACATAATAATCAGTGGTCATGGTTGCTTTATAAGGACTAGTTGCCTTAGACAAAGACTGATGCTTCCTAGAACACATTCTGCTACAAAGGATGCAGGCAGAATTCTATTTTTCTGACTAGTGTAAAAAGACTAACTTTTCATGAATAAGCTTAAGGATATAGCTGACAAATGATTTTTAACATCATGTCACATGTAAAATTAATATTGACCCAATGGCCTTTAGATAGGATGACCTGAAGTCCATGGAACAGAGACCTGGTCTCACATCAGGATGTCCAGGTTATAGTCCCAGCTGTCTGACTGGAGTTACAGTATTTCTATTATAGTATAGTATTTCCAGAATACTATAGTATAGTGTCATATAGTATACTATAGTATAGTATTCCAGAAGCCTCCGTTCCCTGCTTTACAAAATAGGGAAAAACACATTAGCATGATGAACATCAAAGCAGGTACTATGTAAGCAGTTTTGTGCAAACTATAAAGTGCTATGTGGACATCAGCTAATATTATTCACTGTTCATTTAAAATAAAGAGACTTGAGGCAGTTAGGTGACATAGTGGATAGAGGGGAAGGACTTGGAGTCAGGAAGACATGAGTTCAAATCGAGCTTCAGACACTAACTAGCTACATGACCCTAGATAAGTCAATTAACTCCAATTGCCTCTAAATTCTTTTTTTTTTTTTTTAAAGAAAGAGACTTTTACAGGATTTGGTTGTGTTTCTCTTCCTAAACATTTGAGCAGATTTTTACATGAAATGACTCATCTATAGAGAAAATAACCAAAGATTGAATCAATTCTGATTCTTCTAGGAAGGTCTTTTCAGGGTAGCTTTTCTGATTTTAGAAAAGGCAAATTTACTGATGACACATACTTAGGAGAGCCAGTTAACATATAGATCATGGAGTCAGGATCCAAAAAAAAGGAAATGACTAACTAAAATATCTGACTGACCACAGTCACTAGGATCAAACTTAATGGAGGCAAAGTCTTATAATCTTAAGATGAGGAAAGTATAGTTAGACAGAAATTTATCTGTAAACGACCTAGGGATTTAGTTGAACCACAAGTCCAGAAGGAGGCAACAAAGTAATATGGCAACCCAAAAATCAATGTGATACTGAAGAGTCTTTTCTCTTTGCTTTTTGGAGGGAAGTTAGGGTTAAGTGACTTGCCCAAGGTCATATGGCTAGTTATTATTGTGTTAAGTGTCTGAGGCCAGATCTGAACCCAGGTCCTCCTGACCCCAGGGCTGGTGCTTTATTCACTGCGCAACCTAGCTGCCCCAATATTGAAGAGTCTTAAGAGAGGCAGAGCTTCCAAGGAGGTGAGGGTCCCTGTGTGTTCTGCCCCTGGGGAGGCTACAATTATCCCTTCCACATCATGACTTTCCTCATCGTGGTTTCAACATATTGCAGGTAGGCATAAGGAATTAAATGGGAATTTTTGGAGAGTTTTGCTGAAGCTATGGATGACAGGTGAAGGGCAGCAGATGACATAGAAAAAGGTCAGAAACTCAGAAATGTATAAAAGATATAACAATATGCAATATCAACATAGTTATCATTTAATATCATAATAATTCAAACTTTTTATCCATTATGAAAGGTGGGACAAAAAATTTTACATGGATTGCAACTCAATCCCTATTGTGTGGAAGGGATAACTGTATACCTGGAATCTTTGTTCAGTTTTGAGTATCACATTTGAAGTAGAAAATAGAGAAGCTGAAAAAGGGACTCAAGGTCTTGTCACCTACAGGTGCATTGACAGAATGGGTTTTGCCGGCCAAAGGAAAAACTTGGGGCAGGGGCAGACACGATCGTAGTCTTTAACTCTCCAGTGAATGGTCACTTGGAAGAGGCATTTAACTGGTGCCCTAAAGGCAGCACTGGGAACCACAGGTAGAAATAGAAAAAGAAGTAAACTTCTGCTTGATGTCCTGATGCCCTGTCCAACCACAAGAGCTGCCTGAAAGTGGAAGGAGCTGCCTCAGGAGGCAGCAGGCTCTCCCTCCTTAGAGGTCTTCAAGCAGAGGCTGCATGTCCATTTGTCCAGTAAGTTAGAGAAGGGATTCTCCTTCAACTCTGGCTTAGACTCCATGGCCACCGTGGTCCTGAACAACTCAGAAAGTGTGTGATGCTTTAGAGAAATGTAAACTGTTGAGATCAGAAAGAAGCAGGTACAGAATAGAACATGCTAGAATCTTACCACAGGAAGAAGCCAGCCATATTCGTGGTTGTTGACACCGATGATGGAAGGGACGTGGTGGAACTCTCCTGCAGCCAGCAACTCTTCAGGATGTTTGGGGAAGAACTTCCCATCAACTACACCAGGGATTATCTTGAAATTCTAAAGAAAGAAGCAGAAAAAAAATTAAAGACAAGTCTATCTCCACAATGTCTCTTCAGTGCATCCCTTTCTCATCATTCTCATTGTTACCAAATTATTTTAGACACTTTTTGTTACTTACCTGGACTCTTTTATTTTTCTTCGGAGGCAATGAGGCTCAAGTGAATTGCCTGGGTTCACAGAGCTAGTAAGTGTCTGAGGTCAAATTTGAACTCAGATCCTCCTGAGACCGTGACAACAGACAAAGGGGGCTATGAGAGGCAGCAGGGTGGGGAAGGTAGATGAATGGATTGAAAACTGGGAGACACCTGGGTGTGAATCCCACCTTTGATGTTTATTGACTGTGATGCTGGAGAAGTGGATAAGTCACTGCCTCCAGGCTCCTCAGAGGTTGGTTGTTGTTGTTTAGTTGTGTCTGACTCTTCGTGACCCTGTGGACCATCACACACCAATACTGCCCATGAGGTTTTCTTGGAGAAGATACTAGAGCAATTCACCATTTCCTTCTCCAGTAGAGTAAGGCAAACAAGTTAACTGACTTGCCCAGGGTCACACAGCTAGCAGGTGTCTTCAGCTAGATATGAAGTCTAGTTTTCCTGACTCCAGGCATGCTTCTTTATTGACTGAGACCTCCTCAAAGGTTTATCCATCTATAAAGTGGGAATAATGATTCTTGCACTCCCTACCTCATTGATTGCTATGAGAAAGGCCCTTTATAAAACAGTGCAGTAATAAGAAGGGATGACTTTGTAGGCATAAGACACACATAAAGAAAGGCACAGAATTAAGGAGAGTATAGGAAACGTTTAAAAGACAGGACTGATGAGTTTGGCTAGAGCATGGAATGCATGCAGAGAAGTAATAGGAGACAAAGCAATAAAGGGGTGAAGGGCTCAAAGTGTTCAGTGCTCTGAATTCTGGCCTTGGGTTTGAGTGAAAGTCAGGAATCCTTTCTTCTGCCATCTCCTTTGTATCCACATGACCAAAATGAGATTTGAGCTCACAGATGCTTTGGTAAAGGTTATTCATAAGACTGCAGATTCTGAGCTGGAAGGTACTTTAGAAGATCATTTCTTCCAACCCCCTCATTTTCCAGATGAGGAAACTGTTATCGAGTCAGGATGAAATATATAATAGTTTTCAAAATGAAGGAATGCGAGTCAACATGGCTAATGGAGAGAGTAATTAGAAGTAGGGGCGGCTAGGGAGCACAGTGGACAGAGCACCAGGCCCGGAGTCAGAGAGACTCAACTTCCTAAGTACAAATCTACCCTCAGACACATTATCTGGGAGACCCTGGGCAAGTCACTTAACCATGTCAGCCTCAGTTTCTTAATGGGCCAACGAAGGAAATAGCTAAGCAACCCAGTATCTTTGCCAAGAAATCTCCAAATAAGGTCACAAAGAGTAGGACGTGACTGAAAAATGACTAAACAATTAGATGCAATTAGAACTAGTTTAACACTTAATCTTTCTCTAACCCTTACTATTAAATGAATACAGGCAAAGAACCCCAATTCTTTGAGAAATACCATGATGGTGTGAATAAAGATCTTAGTCCTAAGGCCTGGGGTCAGGGATCCTTTTTAATTCTTGTAAACTGTATGACGCATGGCAAAGCCACTTAACCATTCTTGGACACAGTTTCCTCCATTGTAAAATATGCAGTCAATACATCGATCCACAGCCTGTCCTAGGTCTGGTTGATTCCATTCAATGGTTGAAATTCCCAAGTCTGTAAATTGTGAATGACATCATGCATACATTGAGAAAGGCACATGGGTGTTACAAATTTACTGAAATGAGATAATGGACTAAATGCTTTTTTTTGTGAAAGGATTTAGATGGGAGCTATCAGTTCCAGAGGATAGAGAAAGTTCCCACAAGTGAGTCTTGTATCTAAAGATCCATAGGGTGTTAGATCTGGAAGGTGATAAATAGCACTAGAAGAGAAACTAGAGAGAAACCAGAAGAGAAACACCCCCCACCATCTGTAGCAGCAGCAGCATCATAACACTTATTTAACACTTACTATGTGCCAGGCTGTACAATAAGCACTTTACAAATATTATCTCAGTTGATTCTAACAAGAACCGTGGGAGGCAGCTGTTACTGTTATCCCCATTTTATGGATAAGGAAACTGAGGGAAACAGGTTAAATGACAGCAAGTGCCTGAGGTTAGATTTGAACTCAGGTCAGTTTTCTGAGCATTGTAACCTTTGCAACACCTAGCTGCATCCTCGATACTCTCAGTTTATACAATGCTAGACCACTAAATGTTACAGCTGGAAAATAAAATCTTGCAAAATCAAATCATAGCAGTTTAAGGAATCATGGAACAAATAATGTTGGGACCCAGAATGTTAGAATCAGATTAGATTGGATGCTTCAGTTCTGAAGCTATGATTCTATAAATAGAGAGAATATTTGAGTGGAAAGAGTTGTGAGACCAGAGAATGAAAACACTTAGAACTTAACCTGAAATGTTTAGAACACAAAATGTTGGGATGATTTTTAGGAAATAGTAGGTCCAGAGTGGAAGGTATGGAACCTAAGTACAAATAATTTGAGAGAACACAATGTTTGAAGGCATATGAGAACCTAGAAAGCAGAACATCAGAGTGAGAAGAGACATTCAGATATAGAATATTGGAGGTAGAAATATCCTTGAAGATCATCTAGTTAGGGGAAACTGAGGCTAAGACTGTGACATTACCCAGACCCTCACCTCAATCCAACCTAATGAAGGTTGGGTGTTCAGTCCTGTTCTAAGCTGTTTTGACAGTTCTTTCTGGAACTGGAAGCCTGGCTTCTCTGCTTACATACCTTGGTAATGGCCAGGATCTCATCCTCAGATTTGCCCCTAAGGCACTGAACCATGGAAGCAGAATTGTATCTATCACAAGCAGACAGACTGGCAATGATCTGCAAAGAGGCACCCACAGAGAGTTAATATTCTCATAGAGGAATCCCTGACCTATATCGCAATAGAAGAATCCTTTCATATTCATCAATAAACTAACAAAGGATAATTCCTACAGGTAATGATGCAGTAATGGTGAAAAGGAGACCAAGGGGTGGCCAGGTAGTACAGCGAGTAAGAGCACCGACCCCAGAGTCAGGATGGACCTGGGATCGAATCTGGGCTCAGACACTTAGCACCCACCCAGAAATAACTGGCTGTGTAACCTTGAGCAAGTTACTTAACCCCAATTGCTTTAAAAAAAAAAAAGAAAAGAAGACCAAAGTGGAATCTATCTGACCCTCTTAGGGGGTGAGTCCCCTAATCATAAGCCTACAATGTAGAAGGCTCAGTGCCAGCAAATGGACACAGGCAGTCCCTGACAGACACAGTCCCTGATCCCAAAGAGTTTACCATTTATTCAGGGAGAAAAGACCTAAGGTCTATAAAAGACACACAATGGAGCCCAGGATGTGGTAAGAGTCCTGACACTGGGTGAGAGACCTCAGTTCTGGTCTCAGCTCAGTCACCAGGTTATCATATGACCTTGGAGAAGTCAGAGAATGACAGAACCAGAGAGGTAGAAGGGACCTCACAGATCATTCCATCTAACCTATACCTGGTGGATTTGAAACTTTGCCTGTTGATCTAGGAGTTTCCTAAAACAGAATTTGGAGCTAAAAGGGGCTTTAGAAACCATCTAATTGATTCTACTTTTACAGAGGAAGAAATTGAGGCCCCAAGAAGAAATGCCATACTAAAATCATAGGCATAGGAAAAAGCACAGCAGGCACTGAATCCTCCCTCTCTGTGCCTCAGTTTCCTCCTCTGTAAAATAAGGGGATTGGGCTAGATGATCTCTCTGGTAACTATCAGTTTGAACATTCAATGGCATTCCAGTGTATCTTCTCATAGTTCAGGTGAGCCAGAAGATCAGTGGGACACTGTGCAATGGAGTTGGGAGGCTAATAAGCCTAAAGAAGGATAAGGGTGATTGCAAAGATCAAATATCAAGGAACTTACATTAGCAACCATTTCTGAACTGGAAGAAATCAAGCCAGGGAGGATGGCCACACCACTCTCCATGATTGCTCTGTGGAACAAGCCTTTGGACATGGGAGACACCACCTGGGGGAGCAAACCACAGCAAAGGGGAGGAAGAAGCAGTCACGGGGAGATCCAGACACTCCTGCCTTAGCAGAGTCAGGGAGACCATGAGTCTGAAATCCAGAATCATTACTTAGCTTGCCAAACCCCTAAGGTAATCATAAAGGACAGTCCTAAACAGGATTCTCTCTAGGCGACCCTCATCTTGGGCCCTTTGGCACTGCCAGGCGTATAAGACAGTTAGACAGAAAAGCGGTCTAAGGAGCCTTGGCCATGGTCCTGGATTGTCTGGATGGTTCAGTAACAGGGTATGATAAGATGCCTGTGCTCTGTAACCTAGCTATACTGTTCCAATGCCCTGCCTCCTTATAAGGTCCCCTTGATTATTGATTATTATTTCTTTATTGTTTGTTGATTACGAGAAAAACCAGATTTGTAGTTAAGAGTCAAATGACTTCAAATCCACCAGTTTTTCCCACTATATCAGAGATATTTCCTACTTTCCCATCAGCTATGTTTTTTTTTAGAATTATCCTTCAACTGAAGTCTTTCTCCCCTGACCTATCACAGTCTGGAGGCTTCATCAGTGATGTGCAAACTCCTGGGAGAGGAGGGTACCACGACAGAAGATCTTTGCCTCTAAGCCCTCTGATGGATTTTTGTCTGTCATATGAGGGCCAATCATGCTAAGCTCTCAGAGGCTCATGAGCAAAGACTGGAGAGAGCAAATCTGTAGCCACAGGTGGTCATAATGGCCACCTGGGAAGGCACAGAGAGGCTCTGAGCAGCATAGGGAAGAGGAGCATGTCAGTGGTGATCCACTGGGTCTCGAAATATTTCATCAATACCCTGTAAATTTCTTTTAATCTTCCTTGAAGTTTTTACTGAGACTTTAAAAATAGATAACTCATCTTCTATCCCCAGCAAAGTAAGAGGAAGAATGACATAGATGATTACTTGGGAGTAGGGCAGGGGAGTGTAGTGGGATCTCCAAATAAAAGGAAGGGCAGGTGCCAGCCTTAGAGAAAGAAGTCAGTAACCACAATGGCTCTGAGAGGGGGGAGGATAAGAGAAGAGGAAGAAACACTCAGGTCTGTGAGATTAGTTTTGGCTACAAGAGACCTCCTACAGGTTGGGGTAATTTCTTTACCACCTACAAGTGAGGAAACACTGGTTCCCCCTGCAGATTCTCCAAAGATGGTCACAAGCCCAGGATCTCCTCCAAAGTGGGCAATGTTCTTCTGGACCCACCTCAGGGCAGCCACTTGATCCAGGTAACCCCAGTTGCCAGTTGCATGCTCATCCCCAGTGCTGAAAATCAGATATTAGACAAGGTTGGAGAATTCTGAAGAAGACCATCACCTCCAGCTGGATAACACAATGGACAGACTGATTAAATTAGACCTGGCAAGACCAGTGTTCATCTACTAAGTGTGGGACCATGTGTCAGTCTTTTAGATCTCTTCCTCAGTTACCTCATCTGGACATGGGCATAATAATGGCATGTATCTATCAGTTGTTGCAGGAATAAAATGAGACACTATTTTTAAAGCACTTTTTAAACTTTAAAGGACCATGCAAATGCTATTTATTGTTTTTCTTATTTTACAGATGTAAAGTGGTGAGACAGATCTTGAATCCCCCCACCTGAAGTACTCCCAGTGAGGCCTATTCAGTGGCTCATTGTGCCTTCCAGGAGGAGGATCCACCATGCTGCTTTCCTCCCGTCCAGCTTTCTCTTTGATCTCTTCCACCTCCCCACCACCTGCACTGCCTCCACTCTCCCTTCTCCTTCCTTTTTTTTGGCTCCCCTTTTTGTTTTCTCTTACTCTAGTAGAATGTCAAGTCAAGTCAAGAAATATTTACTGAGCATCTACTATGTTCCAGGCACTATACCAAACTCTAGGCATATGAAGAAAGAAAGCATAACCCCTTCCTTCAAGGAGTTTACAGTTTAATGGGGGAGGCAGCTGTTTCCAAACCAGATCTATTCAGGATCAATCGGGGATGATCCTGGAGAGAAGGCCCTGGCAGTAAGGGAGACAGGGAGAGGCTTCTTACAGAAGGGGAGATTAGCACCTAGTCCCAAAGGAAGCCAGAAGGAGGATTGGATATCAACAGATTCAATGGAGAATCTTTTTCAAGGGTCAGGAAGGAGGCATAGAATGTGGAGGAGACTGAGCAGACTAGAGAGGAAGGAAAAGCCAGGCTTCTCTCCATGAACTCTGCAATCCAGCAGCATCTTCCTCCTTGCTGTTCTCAAATACAACTCTCTACATCCCAAGTCTGACTTACACTGGCTAACCCCTTGACTGGAATCCCTTGAAGGAATCTGAGACAGTGCTAATCCCACCTTCTTCAAGAGATCTCACTTTTCATCTTTCCCCTCCATCCCAACCCCTCCCTCACTTCTAGAATCTTCTAGAGCAAGGACCTCAGTTTGAGGCTTTATAAGTAATGGTCCTGGGGAAGCTAAGAGAGCCTTTATTATCATGTGGTGCACAAGCAGGCAAAAATGAAAGCAAAACACACACACACACACACACACACACACACACACATTGACAGAGAGAGATTCAGGGCACTCACATGAGGGAGACTTGTAAAATAGCAAGATCTTGGTGGAACTACATTCTCAAAGTGGGGTCTGAGCATATCAGTCTCATCCCTTAAAGGGAGGTCTGTCTGGGACAGACTATCAGCACCACATGTGAGAGGACATTCTTAATAAGACCCAGATGTGCTGGGGAAATTCCCCAGGATCCTTTGTTGATGCAGCATTCAGGGCAGCACTCAAGGAAGCACACCAAGAGTGAGTGCCAGCACACAGCCATACAGTCATCTGGAAGTCCATTCAGGACCTGAAGTTTTCACAGGCTCACAGTAATTCAGCACATGTGAAAGTATTGTCTGTCTGCTTTGCTTAAATGTTTTATGGCCCTTAGGGTCACTTTCCCTGGACTGCCTGTTGGAGTCCTATCATTTGTAACAACAAGGAGACACAATGTGTTTCAAAAATCACAATTGTCACACCTTCTGGCTGAGATTACTTCTCCTTTACATTGTATAAATTTTGTATCTATATGGCTATTTATATGTTGTCTCCCATTAGAAGTGAACTCCCTGAGGGTAGGAATTGACTTTCTTTTATATCTCAAAGACTTAGCATAGAGACTGGCATATTATGAGTGCTAGTAAAATTCTTAACTGATTGATTGACTGAATAAGGGGATGAATAGGGTAAGGGGTTACAAGGAAGTCTAGAGAAATGATAAGAGAATATAACTAGATTGAGGAATTTCAGAGTTAATTAACCTAGATGGTGAATACTCAAGAGGGAGGGTAAAATCAAAGGTGTTACCATTTCTGTATATAGCTGAAGTGGGGTCGAGGAGTAGGTTATGAGAAATGAATACACGATTATAAATAAAAGAAATTTAGAATGTGTAGGGGAATATCAATATGAATAAGTATGAAGGTGGGAGTTGGGAAAGAAAGACTGTAAAGGAGGCACTGAACTTATTGAGAAAAGAAGGAGAGTTTCCTAGAGGATGAAAAATAACAGCTACTAGAATCTTGATTGGATGATTAATGTGGATTGAATGAGCCTCAATGCAGGAGAAGTTTCTGAGTGATGGTGACAGAGGGAGAGTCTGGAAGTGGTAGTAGGAAACAAGGAATATTTTCACTTACCTCTGATGGAAGCATGGGTAAAAAAAAAAAGCAAGTATACTGGAAATGGTCACCAGGAAAGCTGGGTCATCAGAAAAAAATTCAGGGTTTGGTGAGTGCAAGTAAATAGAAGGGGAAAGATAGGAAAGGGGTAAAGATGAAAACAGAATTGTTATTTATGAAGCAGGCATTCCAGAGAACACAGTGAAAGGGGCAGGTAGCTTTAGAGTAAGACATTATAAAAAATTGGTACTTGGAAAGCTAATGTAACCTGAGCTTTATTACTTTATTACAAGCTGGGGTTGGGTTAACACAGTAGAAGCATCTTGTTTTCTTATTTTGTAATCCCAGCACAGAAGTCCATTCATAGTGCTTGGTTCTTAATAAATGGTTTCACTACCTGCCAATTGGTCTGCTAGTCTATCTTTCCATCCATCTATCCATCCATCTGTCTATCTATCTATCTAACTACATATCTAAATATATAATTTATCTATTTCTCTATCTAGAATATGAGGGAAAAGGAGAAATTAATTTATTGGTCAAAATAATAGAGCCTTAAATTGAAATTTGGTGTTCTGGTCACAAATGTAGTACTTTTTCTACTATGTCATGATTAGTCTGTGGGGAAGACAAGGTAAGGCAAGAGATATACAATCAGCAATTTAAGTTTGTCATCATTCAACCACTCAGAGATCTGGGAGCTCATGAGGGAAAAAAATGCTTATACTCACATTTTACTGGTTTCAAATCTCACCTGAAGAAGCCAAGGACACCCAGCCTGTACTGGATGGTGACCACTACCACATTCTGGGAGGCAGATAGTATAGAGCCATCATACATGGAAGCACTGCCCACAACAAGAGCTCCACCATGGATCCACACCATCACCTGCAGGAAGCAGACAGCATTTTCTTTACAAATCCCACCAAACATGGCTCAGTTGCTCCCTTGCTCAACAGGAAAACATTCTATCTTGTGAGCCAGGAAAAAGTAGCTCTAAATGTGAATGAATTCACTTATCAAGAGTCTACAGGAGAGGCATCAGAGCTAGTCTCAGGAAAGAGCCCACTTGGCTGAACTCAGAGGCAGGTCAGATGCTCCTTGGAATCTTCCTGGCAGAATCAATTCCCTGGGGTCCTGTGCTGCTAACGATACACTCAGAGTAAAATAACCTTTTCTAAAGGATCCTACTTCCCTTGGGAAGAGAGAAAGGAGGTAGGATGCCCTTCTAATGGAAACAAACCCAACCAGACAATAGAGAATGCACCATGGACAATAAGTTCTCCAGGTCACATCATCCTGTGAATGTTTGACCTGTGGCCCAGAGAACCTTTCTGTGCAGCAGTAACTGCTCTCTCAAAGCCAAGATAAAGTACTAGCATAGATTGCCAGCACTACGCTATGTCTTCCATGAGTTTAGAGTTGAAAGGGATTTTAGAGACTGCCTAGTGCAACACCCCCATTTGACAGATGAGGAAACTGAGGCCCAGAGAAGTTAAGTGACTTACAGAAGGTCAAAATTCTAGTAAGGGACAGAGCTGGGCTTTCCCCTCAGGAATTCTAGCTCTAAGGTCCATGTTCTCTTCACTATACTCTGGGGTTTGGTTGCTACCACAGGTATCTCCTCTCCCACCCTCTGTACAAACCACACACCCTTAGTGTACAAACAATGAATAAAACTGTGAGACTGGATTCTTCCTAGGGTACCAGGTCTGAACTTAGGACTGCTGAGCTTTTCCTGAGCAAAAGCATTTTCTCTTGGACAAAACTTCTCTGCCCCATGGAACCAGGAAACCTCACATCTACCCCAGCTCACTCCTTCCTTCCAGGTACCCCTTAGTCTCCTGGAAGTAATGGAAAATCATTCCTTATTTCCCTTTGCAGGACCAGGATAGGTAACATTTCCTCCAGGTTTCTCATCTTCCAAGCCCTAGAGTATTCCAAACTCCAAACTTCTTTTATGAAAAAAAAAAAAACCTGATAATCCTATATAGGTCCCTGACCTCAAAGTACTTCCATTTAACTAGAGGGTAAGGTTAGGATATGGATCCAAAAGCTACAATATAAGCTGATGTAGTCTCTATTGGAAAAGAAAAGTAGAGTAGTGGATAGAGTGCTGGGTCTAGAGTCAGGAGGACTGAACGTTCTGAGTTCAAATCCAGCTTCAGACACTTACTAGCTGTGTGACCCTGGGTAAGACACTTAACCCTGGTTGACTCAGTTTACTCATCTATAAAATGAGCTTGAGAAGGAAGTGGCAAATTACTCCAGTATCTTTGCCAAGAAAACGCAAAAGTTGGTCCTGAAGAAACAAACACAAATCAATAACAACTGAACAACAACATAGTCTGAATTACGTGCCATAATGTATATAAGTGCCATAAGAGAGAGAGATCCCAAATAATATAAAGGTGGATCAGGAAAGAGAAAATGCACCTCTCTTTGTATCCCTCGCACTAAGGAGAAGGGCTCCAGGTTTGTACAAATGGTTGTCGAGTTGAATGTTGGTTTGTTGAGGGTCAAAGAAGGCTTCATGGGCAGATGACATTTGAGCACTTCAGTTGACTATCATTTATTTTAAGAAAGGAAGCCTCGTGTAGATGATAAAGGCTAGCCTTGGAGTGGGGACAGGGTTCAAGTCCTGCCTTGGACACATGGGAGAAATGAGACCCAAAAAAGTTACTTAGCATCTCAGTACACCAGATAAGCCAAGACTCTAAGTTACAAAAGAAGTGCCTGTCTTCATCAACAGTGAGAATTTCGACACAGTAAAGTTCCCTACAGCAATGAGACAAAAGGTCTGAAAAGGGATCAAGAAATGTTTGGAATGTCACACTTTATCAATGCTTTGCTCTGCTTCTTTAGTAACAATAAGCTTTGGTAGAAATCGAAATCATTCCAGATCATGGAACCAACTCCCTGAAGTTTTTCCAGTCATTTTCAGTTGTGTCCAACTCTCCATGATCCCATTTGGGGTTTTCTTGGCAGAGATACTGGAGTGGTTTGCCATTTCCTTCTCCAACTCATTTTATAAATGAGGAAACTGAGGCAAACAGGATGAAGTGACTTACCCAGGGTCACATAGCTAGTAAGTGTCTGAGGCCAGATTTGAACTCAGGAAAATGACTCTTCCTGACTATAGACCTAGCACTCTAGCCACTGTGCCACCTGGATCCCTTGAAGTAATAAGGAGGCAGATTCCAGCCTCTTGGAAATGAATATTTGCTAACAATGTGAATTGTTGCCCAAGAGTAGAGAGGATTGCCTTGAGGAGTAGTGATCTCCCTGAGCTAGACAACTTCAGGGAAGACTAGATGACTAGTCAGAGATGTTCATATATTCACTTTTCCCATGGGTGGGCAGAGGTGACCTCCAAGGTTCCACCCAGTTCTGATGTCCTAGTATTGTTAACACCCTGTGGAAGTTACAGAGATCTGGCTTACCGGCAATCCCGCCCCCTCCTTTGCATGGCCAGGAACATAGATATTGAGATACAAACAGTCTTCAGAAATAGCAGTAATAGGGATATTTGCTTTCAAGATCCTTGTAATTTTTTCTAGGAGAGCAACATCCTGCAAACACCTGGAAAACAAAAAATGACAGATCTGAATATAATTCTGTGGAGAATGTAATAATAATACCTGAGAGCTCTGACGTTTGCAAAACACTTTACAGATATGACTTCATTTAACCCTCACAATACCCTTGAGAGGTCAGTGCTATTTTACAGGTGAGGAAACTGAGGCAGCAGAGGTGCAGTGACTTGCAGTGACATGTCCTAACTTCTTATAGAGTCTTTTGAGTTTGTTGGCAAATGTTAAGCTGTAAACAAAGTATATTTTTTGCTTTTTGGGGGGGGCAAGGCAGGGCATTTGGGGTTCTGTGACTTGCCCAAGGTCACACAGCTAGTAAGTGTTAAGGATCTGAGGCTGGATTTGAACTCAGGTCCTCCTGACTCCTGGGCCTGTGTTCTATCACTGTGCTGCCTAGCCAACCCCTTTCCCAAGTATTTTTTAAATTAAAAAAAAAAAACCTTGGAAACGAAATAGATATTTCCAAGTGGCAAATAGCAGAATGTCATGGAATTTGACTGTGCCATAAGAGAGGATGAATGTGAGGAAGTCAGAAAGCCTTCTGCAGATCACTGAAAGTCGAGCTAGACCAGTGCAGACCTTGACTAGAAGCACTTTACCAAGAACATCACTGCTGGCCACCGAGTCAGGTAGATTTTCTTTGTTCCAGAGGAGAATTAGGTTGGAGGGTAGAAGGCAGGCTGGGGTATGGAATGGGCAATAAGTGTGATCTCAAAGCAAAAGGCATCAAACTGCTTAAAAAACAAACCATGGGGTCAGATGCAATGACCTCCAGAATTCTGGACCCATCAGTCTGTAAGTTCTGGCTTTGTTATTTAGTAGCTTTGTGACCTTGGGTGAGTCACTTAAGCTCTGCAGTTGTTTTTTTTTTGCCTCTGTCCATTCATGACCCTTTATGGGGTTTTCATGGCATCTCAAGATACTGGAGCACTTCACCATTTCCTTCTGCAGTTCATTTTAGAGAAGAGAAAACTAAGAGCAAACAAGGTTAACTGCCTTGCACACACAGCTAGCAAGTGTCTAAGGTCACATTTGAACTTGAGACTTTCTGACTCCAGGTCCAGGATTCTATCTACTGAGTCACCCAGCTGCCCCTATTCTCTCTTATTGTTTGTTTTCCAAACTGTAGCAATATGAATTCTAACTACCTTAGAGTATTTTTCTGACGTCTGTTATTTCGTAAGGTCCACCTAAATGTAAATTATTACCATTAAGCAATCATGTGAAACCTCACAGCCCAGGGGAATATTGCAAACATTCATTCCTTCAACAAATACTTAGCAAATTTCTACTCATCACAGAGCACATGGAGACAAAGAATGAGTAAGACATGATGGTGTATTTCTTGTCTGGTAAGAAAAGGACAGAGGAAGGTGCTTACATGGGTGGCTGAGAATTCGCATCTCTCACATTGCTCCATGAATCTGGTGGTTGTGGAGGAGAAAACCTCAGGGCCCCCACAGGGGGCTTGGCAAAGGGGATTCCCAGGAAAACATTGACACCTTTGTCAATCCCCTCAAAATGGATTTGAGTCCCTTGGATCTGTCCAGACTCAGTGGTCCTGATAAGGTCATCTGCATGATGCCCTGTGAACAAAGGGGAGAGAAATCCTCAGGGACAGAGGCTGAACTGATGTCCAAATACCCCATCTACACCCCACTCACGACCACCATTTTTTCATTAGATGGAAATGCAAGCCTCCTCCTATTTCTTCCATGTTTTTTTTTTAATTTCCCTTAAAGATGTCTAGCGATGGGGAACTTACTCCAGAGAAGTGTCATTTGTACTATTAAACAGTTCTGGCACTGATTCAGGAGCTGTCCAGCTTTGAGGATCCAGAGTCTCAATATCAAAGCATCTATTCCCCAATAATTCCACCCACAGCCCAGCATAGGAAAGAACAGGGCTAAAAATCAGTGCCATAAGGTTTAGCAATATGATCCAATTGAACAAAGCTTTAATGAGCACCTAATATGGGCAATGCCTTCAGCTTTGAAATGAAGACAAAAAGGCAGGAAGTTGCATTCTCCTAGTGAACAATGAACTGTGCACCAACATCTAGGAATATGAGAGAGGTATAAAGGAGAGATCCTGGCAAAGAGCTAGGAAAAGATATGAGGAGGTCAGGAAAAGTTCTGCAACAAGTGTCAGTGCCCAACTTGGGTCTTTAATGAAGAATCTTCAACAGAACCACACTTGAGGAAGTGTTTCCTGGGTAAGGGAAAGACAGTAGACAAAAAGGGGAGTAGTCGACATCAGGAGAGGAGAGGTAGGTGGAAAGGAGTTACACTGGGTATTTGTCAGGAAAACTCATCCTCTTGAGTTCCAGTCCAGTCTCACACACTTACTAGCTATGTGACCCTGGGCAAGTCACTTCACCTGTTGCCATCAGCTTCCTAATCTATGAAATGAGCTGCAGAAGGAACTGGCAAACCAACTCTATTATCTTTGCCAAGGAAACCTTAAATTGAGTCACTAAGTGTTGGACACGATGAAAAACCACTGAACAACAACACAATTAATGTGAACAGAATAGAAGGTACGAAGGCTAGATGCACAGAGCACTGGATTTGGGCTGAGAGGATAGGGGCTCAAATCACACCTCTCTTATTTACTGACTGAACTTGTTACAATTCCTTTTCCTTCCCTAATGGCCATCCATGGTCCTTAACATTCCTCTCAGCTGTCAGGGCACATGGCCACATTCTGCTTGGATCAGATATAGAGTCAAGTATTCCTCTGAAAGATTAGCACTCCTCTTCTATCAAAGGAGATCAAAGTGGAACCTAAAACAAAAAGCATGGAATGACTTTAACATACATTAGGTGGGCTTCAGTTTATCTTCTATAATAATAGTGGATTGGGAGAATGAAAATAAACAACCCAAAGCCTCCAGCTTCTGACATAAGAACTTCCCATCTGACAAAACTTATGGGAAAACTGGAAAACAGTATGGCAGATCCTAGGCATAAAACAACATTTTACACCATATGCCAAGATAAGGTCATAATGGAACATGATTTAGACATAAAGAGTGATACCATAAGCAGATAAGGAGAGCAAGGCATAGTTTACCTGTCATATCTATGGGGAAGAGAAGAATTTATAACCAAACTAGAGATAGAGAACATTATGAAATGCAAAATGGATTATTTTGATTGCATTAAATTAAAAAGGTTTTGCACAAACAAAATCAGCACATCAATATTACAAATAAAACAGAAAGGTAGTTCCAGCCCCAGGGTGGCCCCCACCAGTGGCCTATACTTTAGGAGAGTGAATCACCAATAGCTGTGGCAGTTTCTACACTTCTCAACCAATAAACACCAAAGAGAATGTAAAAGGTCAGTGAAGAACTCTATTGGAACTGGATGACAGAAGAGCTCAGTCTGGGCCCTGCACCTGGGGTGAGAGGTGGTGGAGGCCTGGCAGGTGCAGCTACTGCCATATGGCTACCTCCAGAGCTCCTGGCCTGCAAATCATAGGGGGACCAAGCAAACATTCAGAGAGTAATCACTCTATCTCTGACCTGCTTAGATCTGGATTGCGGTCTTGGGTGGTGGTCCTGGCATGTGTGGCAGTGTGCCAGAGCTTGGGGTGTCTGTAGAGAGGGCACCCTTCTGAAACCTCTGACAACATTTGTGAAAACCCCAGCAATTTTGGACAAAGCTCTCCACTCTGAAAGCAGAGTTCTACCATGGCAAAGAGCTCAAAAGTCAAGTAATTGGCTGGCAAGATGAGCAAGCAGAGGAAGAACAATCAGACCACAGAATTCTTTTGGGGGGACAAAAAGGACCAAAACATGGAACCAGAAAAAGTCAACAAAGGCAAAACTCCTGCATCAAAAGCTTCCAAGAAAAATATGAATTTGTTACAGGCCATAGAGGAGCTCAAGAAGGATTTTGAAAATCAAGTAAGAGAAGTGGAGGAAAAATTGGAAAGAGAAATGGGAATAATGCAAGAAAATCATGAAAAGCAAGTCAATAGATTGCTAAAGGAGGCTCAAAAAAATACTGAAGAAAATAACACCTTAAAAAATAGAGTAACTGAAATGGCAAAAGAGGCCCAAAAAGCCAATGAGGAGAAGAATGCCTTAAAAAGTTAAATTGCCCAGATGGTAAAGGAATTTCAAAAACTCACTGAAGAGAATAATTCCTTCAAAATTAGACTGGAGTAAATGGAAGCTAATGACTTTATGAGAAATCAAGATACTATAAAACAAAACCAAAAAAATAGAAGGCAATGTGAAATATCTCATTGGAAAAACCACTGACCTGGAAAATAGATCTAGGAGAGATAATTTTAAAATTATTGTACTACCTGAAAGCCATGATCAAAAAAAGAGCCTAGGAATCATCCTTTAAGAAATTCCCAAGGAAAATTGCCCTGATATTCTAGAACCAGAGGGCAAAAGAGAAATTTAAAGAATTTGCAAATCACCTCTTGAAATATCTCCCCAAAAGAAAGCTCCGAGGAATGTTATAGCCAAATTCCAGAGTTCCCAAGTCAAGGAAGAAATATTTCAAGAAGCCAGGAAGAAAAAATTTGAGTATTATGGAAACACAATCAGGATAACACAAGATCTAGCAGCTTCTACTTTAAGGGATCAAAGGGCTGGGAATATGATATTCCAGAGGTCAAAGGAGCTAGGATTAAAATCAAGCATCATGGGGGTTGCTAGGTGGCACAGTGAATAGATCACTGGTTTGGAGTCAGGAGGACCTGAGTTCAAATCCAGGCTCAGACACTTAACACTTACTAGCCATGTGACTTTGGGCAAGTCACTTAACCTCAATTGCCCTGCCCTCCCACCTCAAAAAAAAAAAAAAAACAACCCCAAGCATTACCTACCCAGCAAAACTGAGTATAATGCTTCAGGGGAAAATGTGGTCATTCAATGAAGTAGAGGACTCTCCAGCATTCTTGATGAAAAAAAAAAAGCTGAACAGAATATTTGACTTTCAAGTACAATAAGCAAGAGAAGCATGAGATTCTAAACAGGAAAAATAAATCATAAGGAACTTGTTAGAGTTGGGCTATTTACATTCCTCCATGGAAAAATGATCCTTGTAAATCATGAGACTTTTCTCCCTGACTTTTGGCTAATATGAAGATAGCTCAAAGCTGTATATGTGTATGTACATATATGTTTATATAGAATGGTGTATGTGTGTATAAATACATATGTGGGTGTGTGTATGTGTGTGTACCTGTATACATAGGTGGGGGCACAGGATCAGTTGAATCGGAAGGTATGATATCTAAAAAATAAAAGTACGAGTTGAGAGAGGAAAATAATGAGAGAAACAGATAGGGAGAGATAGAATAGGGTTAATTATCTCATGTAAAAGAGGCAAGAGAAAACTGTAACAATGGAGGGGAAGAAGAGGAAGGTGAAAGGGAATGGGTCAACCTTATTCTCACTGAATTTGGCTTAAGGAGGGAATAACATATACACTCAATTGGGTATCTTACCCTACAGGAAAATAGGGGGGAAGGGGATAAGAGGCGGGATGATAGAAGGGAGGGTAGATTGGGGCGGGGAGAGTTAGAAGCACAGACTTTTGAAAAGGGACAGAGTCAAAGTAGAAAATAGAATAAGTGGGGGGCATGATCGGATGGAGGGAAATATAGTTAGTCTTTCACAATATATCTACTATGGAAACATTTTGGTAACTACACATGTACAACCTATACTGAATTGTTTATCTTCCCAGTGGGGTGGGTGAAGAGGGAAGAAGGAAAAAATTCTGGAAATCAAAGTTTTAAAAACAAATATTAAAAAAATGGGTTTTTTTTTTACATGCAACTGGAAAATAAGATATACAGACAGTGGGGTATAGAAATCCATCTTGCCCAATAGAAAGTTAAAGGGGAATTGGGGGTGGGGATATAAGAGAGAACATATTGGGGGAAGAGATGTTCAGTAGGCTTGCTATTTTGCTGTGGGGGGGGGTAGGGGAAAGACAGGGAGAAAAATTGTAACTCAAAATCTTGTGGAAAGGAATGTTGAAAACTAAAAATAAACAAATAATAAGGAAAAAAGGAAATAAAGCAGAAAGCTAAGAAAAAATTTTACAGTGTTTCTGATAAAGCCTCATTTCTCAAATAAATAGAAGACTGAGTTAAATTTATTTGAATATAAGTCATTTCCCAACTGATAAATTGTCAAAGGTTATAAAGAAACTATTTTCAGGTGGAGAAATTAACACTATCTATAGTAAAGGCACTCTTAATTCACTACTGATTAGAGAAAGGTAAATCAAAACAACTCAGATACCACCTCACACCTATCAGATTGGCTAATATGACAAAAAATGAAAATGATAAATGTTGGAGAAGATGTGGGGAAATTGGGATATTAATGTAGTTTGTGTACTTGTGAACTGATCCAACTATTCTGGAGAGAAATTTGGAACTCTTGCCCAAAGGTCAATCAAACTGTTCATACCCCCTGATCCAGCAATGTCATTACCAGGCCTGTATCCTAAAGATCATAAAAGAGATCATCAAAAAGAGAAAAGGACCCCCAAATAAAAAAAAATGTTTAGAGCAGCTCTTTTTGTGGTGGCAAAGAATTGGAAAGCAAGGGCATGCCCATCAGTTGGACAATGACTGAACAAGTTGCAGTATATGAATGTAATGAAATACTATTGTGCTATAAGAAATGATGAGCAGGTCAATTTTAGAGAAACCTGGAAAGATTTAAATGAACTGATACTGGGGGAAGTGAGGAGAACCAGGAGAACATTGCACACAATAATAGCAACATTGTGGGATGATCAACTATGATTGACTTAGCTCTTCTCAGCCACAAAATGATCCAAGACAACTTAGCTCTTCTCAGCAATACAATGATCCAAGACAACACCAAAAGACTCAAGATGGGAAATGTCCATATCCGTATCCAGAGAAAGAACTATGGAGTCTGAATTCAGATCAAAGCATACTATTTTCACTTTGGTTTTGTTTTTTGTGACTTTTCACTTTTGTTCTGTTTCCTTTTTCACAACATAACTAGTGGGAAAATATGTTTATGTGGTTGCAAATGTATAAACTATATGCATTTGCTTCCTGTCTTGGGAAGAAGGAATGGGAGGAGGGGAGTGGAGAAAAAAATTTGAAACTCAAAATCTTATTTAAAAAATGAATGATAAAAGCTATCTTTACAAGTAATTGAAAAAAATATATTTAAAGAAAGAATGAGAGAAAAAGAAAATAAATAAATAAGCTGTGCCACATTTTCTCAAGCAAATGCTGAGGTCCTCTTTCCAGTCTGTAAAAAGATCCTCCCCACAATCCTCACTCTTATTTATGTCCTTGAAAATGACTCAGCTTTCCCTCTCTCCCCACCCCTCAGCAGGTGCTGATAGAAGAGTTTGTACATAACACATATGGAGAGGCCATCAATTTCTCAGCAGCAAAGCTAGTTTCACTCCCTGAAATCAAACTACCAATAATCTTTCACACCCAGTTCATGAACCCAATCAGTCAATGAGGGTACTAAAAGAAAAAAATGCACAAGCCCCATATCTCCAATGAGAAAATCAAAGGACTCCTCCCCTGTCCCCCCAGAAATCATCCCCTACACTTGGCCAGTTTGGCAGAGCTGCTTACCTGGGGCTTGAACCAGGAGGCCCAGGAACCCCAAAGTCAGGAACCTGGGCAGCAGGAAAATCTTCCACATCTTTACCTCTGCACAGCCTTCTGGTTATGCCTAATCAGAGACCTGGCCTGGCCTTTAATACAAAAATAACTGGAACAAAGGGCACTCCAAGGGAACTGGGACTAAAGGCTACTTAATGGACTTCCCCCTCAGAATTTGTCTTAGGACACTTTGAAAAAAAAATTTTAGGTAGAATCTCTAAAAGCCAAAGACAGATCTGAAAATCCATCCATCCAGCAGGGATATGCTAGTAAATACATAATATAGGAAGCTCTCTGGAAACCAAACACAAACAAACAAATGTATCCATGACATTCTCTTAAATTTAATCTGTATCAGTAACACTCTCCTAAGTCTAGGCAATGAACAAAAGGATAGAACAAGCCTGAATTGTAGGATTTTTCTGTTTTCTAAAGTGCAACTTCAGCTATTGGTTCATGAGAATCAATATGAGCTGCCCTCACCACTTCAACTGAAGTGTCAAGGGTCAAAATTTGGATTACACAACCTAACCACCCTCCCTCCTGTTTTCTGGAGACTTCTATGACCCTTCCCCTCTTGAAGCTCTGCAGTAGTTATCCATTTGTGTCTGACGCTTCATGACTCCTTTGGGGATTTTCTTGGCAAAGATCACAGAGTAGTTTGCTATTTCCTTCTGCAGCTCATTTTGCAAATGAGGAGACTGAAGCCCACAGGGTGAAGTGACTTGCCCAGGGTCACACAGCTAGGAAGTGCCTGAGGCCAGATTTGAACTCAGGAAGGTGAGTCTCCCTGACTGCAGGGCTAGCACTCTATCTATCCTCTATGCCACCTAGTTGGCCCCTTGAACTGCTAAGTATCTTGTATTCTTGCTCCCACAGAAGGCTGAATTCCGTCAGAATAGGCAGTCTCCCCAGGACTATATGAGGTACTCAAAGATGATTATTATTATAAAAATAATTATGATGATGTTGGCTAACATTTATATTTAAGTTTTGAGTTTGGAAAGCACTTTGCATACATTATCTAATTAGATCCTCATAACAATCTTGGGAGACAGAGCCATTATTATCCCCATTTTAGAGTTGATAAAACTGAGGCAGGCAGAAGTTAAATAACTTGCCCAAGGTCACATAGCTGTATCTGTGTGTCTCTGTCTCTGTCACTCTTACTTTGCACATATTTTGGATTTGCTTTCATATGTGCTGTGTCCTCCCAATCCCTGGAGGACAGGGAATCTTTCATTCTTTTCCTTCATTCCTTCCTTTCTTCCTTCTTTCCTTTTCTTCTTTCTCTCTTTCTTCTTGCTTCTGTGAGAAATAAAAGAAGGATTTCTCTTTCCACAGGATTAAAAACTACTCCTAGCTTTGCAAGATTGATAACATTATGTAAATCAAAGGTGACTGATTCTAATCAGAGCTGTGATGTAGCAGAACTAGGCTTCTGATCAGGTAAAAGATCAAAAGCTTGTATGCATGTTTAATGAGCTGTTTGAGAGGGAACATATCAGGGAAAAGAACATGGAAGAGATGGTCCAGGAAATTGCGTCTAGCCAAGGGAGAACAAGGGGGAAATTTTGAATTGAGAACTGGGCATAAATAGCCTTGCATTTGTCTGAGCAAGCGTACTCCATTAGGGAGTTACACATGTAAAAGGAATATAAAATAAATGTAGAATAGAATGAGAACATTCCTGGCTTCAAGATGAGTATTTTCTTTCTAGAGTAAGTACATTTCTCACACTTCTTTCCTTCTCTTTGTCTTCTTCTCTATCTTACTTCCTCTCTTCACTTTTCATTTCTCTTTTGTCTTGCTTCCTTCATCTTCTCTCTTTTTCTTCTTTTTTACTTCCTTACAGAGATCGAGCTTACTGGCAATCCTGTCCCCTCTTTTGCATGGACAGGAACATAGATATTGAGGTACAGTCTTCAGAATTGGCAGTAATAGGGATGTTCATTTTCATGACCCTTGCCATTTTTTCTGGGAGAGCAATATACTGCAAACCCTGGAAAATATAAGAAATGACCAATCTGAATAGAAGCACATGAGGATAAAAATAATAACAATAGTTGAGTGCTTTGAAGTTTGCAAAGCACTTTACAGACATGACCTCATTTGACCCTCACAATCCCCCTGAGAGGTCAGTGCTATTATTATCCCTATTTTACAGATGAGGAAACAGGCAGGCAGAGGGGCAGTGACTGGCCAACATTTCACAACTTCCTATAGAGTCTTTTTTCTTGTTCATTTTTTTTTGCCTTTTGGAGGGAGGAATGCAGGCAATTGGGGTTAAGTGACTTGCCCAAGGTCACATGGCTAGTATTAAGCGTCTGAGGCCAGGTTTGAACTCAGGTCCTCTTGACTTCAGGGCTGATGCTCTACTCACTGAGCCACCTAGCCTCCCCTTCTTGTTCATTTTTATTGAAGTGTTTGGGTTGTTGGTAATTATTTAAAAAACAAAGTATTTTTTAAATTAAAAAAACCTGGATACCAAATAGATATTACCAAGAGGGGAATAGATGAAGCCATCACAGTGTGTGAATGTCATGGAATGTGGCTGCATTGTAAGAGAGGATGAATGTGAGGAATCAGAAAACTTGCTGCAGATCAATGAAAGTCAAGGTAGTCCAGTGCAGACCATGACTAGAAGCATTTTACCAAAAGCAAACTGCTGATCACTGGGTCAGGTGGATTTTCTGTGTTCCAGAGGAGCATTAGATAGTAGGGTAGAAGGCAGGCTAGGGTATGGAATGGGCAATAAGTGTGGTCTCCAAAGCAAAAGGCATCAAACTATTTAAAAAACAAATGGAGGGGTCAGATTCATTGACCTCTAAGGTCTCTCCCTGATTTCTGAGCCTATCATTCTGCCAGTTCTGGTTTTGTTATTTACTAGCTTTGTGACCTTGGGTGAGTCACTTAATCTCTGTTGTGGTTCAGTCCTGTCTGACCCTTCATGATCCTGTTTGGGGCTTCTTGGCAGAGATACTAGAGTGGTGTGCCACTTCCTTCTTCAGCTCATTTTACAGATGAGGAAACTGAGGCAAAGAGGATGAGATGACTTGCCCAAGGTCACACAGCTAGTAAGTGTGTGAAATCAAATTTTAACTCAGGACTTTCTGATTCCAGGTCCAGTTTTATATCCTATGAGTCAAGTAGCTGCCCCTAATCTGTGTCAGCCTTTGTTTTCCTACCTACAGTAATTATGTATCCTGACTACCTCACAGTATTTTTCTGATGTTTGTTATTTTCTAAAGTTCAAATAACATGAACTATTATTATTAAGCAATTATTTGATGCCTCAGAGCCCATGGGGAGATTGGGAACATTCATTCCTTCAACAAATATTTATCAAACATCTGCTGTGGGCAGAGCACACAGACACAAAATTTTGGTAAGACATGATGGTGCCCTGTGCTCATCTGGCAAGAAAAGGGGAGAGTAAGGTGCTTACATGGGTGGATGAGCAGTTGCATCTCTCACATTGCTCCATTAATCTGGTGGTTGTGGAGGAGAAAACCTCAGGGCCCCCATGGGGGGTTTGACAAAGGGGATTCCCAGGAAAACATTGACACCTTTGTCAATCTCCTTGATACTGATTTGAGTCCCTGGGATCTGTCCAGACTCTGTGGTCCTGATGAGGTCATCTGCATGATGCCCTGTGAATAAAGGGGAGAGAAATTCTTAGGGACAGAGGGTTGAACTGAGGTCCATATACCCCACCTGCCCACACATCCCCACCACCACTATTTTTTCATTAAATGGGAATACAAGCCTCCTACTATTTCTGCCATGATTCTTTTTATTTCTCTTAAAAGTCTCCAGTGATGGGGAACTTACTCCAGAGAAGGGTCATTTGCACTATTAAACAGTTTGGGCACTGACTCAGGAGCTGTCCAGCTTGGGGATCCAGAGTCACAAGATCAAAGTGACTGCTCCCCCAACAATCCCACCCTCAGTTCAGCTTAGGAAAGTAAAGAGCTAAAAATCAGTGCCATGTAGTTTATCAGTATGATTCAATTGAACAAAGACTTAAAAAAACACCTACTATGGGTAATGCCCTAAGCTCTGAATTGAGGATAAAATGCCAGTAATTTACAATCTCCTAGAGAACGATGACCTGTGCACCAATAAGTAGGAATACAAGGGAGAAGTCGAAATAAAAAAAGTTCCTGGCAAAAACTAGAGAAAGGTAAGAAGTGGGCCAGGAAAAGCTCTGCAACAAGTGGCAGTGCCCAAGCTGGGTCTTTAATGAAGAATCTTCAGCAGAACTAGATTGGGGGAAATGCTTTCTGGGCATGCAAAAAATAATAGACAAAGAAGGGAGTCAGAAGACAGCAAGAGAAGTAAGGCAATATGTGTCCAAAAAACTCATCTTCCTGAGTTCAATCCATCCTCAGACATTTACTAGCTGTGTGACCCTGGGCAAGTCACTTCACCTGTTTACCCTCAGTTTCCTCATCTATAAAATGAACTAGAGAAGGAACTAGAAAACCAACTCCAGTATCTTTACCAAGAAAATAAGAGTCACCAAGAGTGAGACACTGTGAAAAACAACTGAACAACAACACAACCAATGTGAATAGAGTGGTGATAAGGCTGGGTGCACAGGGGTTTGGACTCAGAGGATAGGGCTTCTGATCACAGCTCATTTACTGCCTGTGAGAACTTATTACAATTCCTTTCCCTTTCCTAAGCCTGTTTCACCTCTTTGATTACATGGGGAAAGGAATTCAATGGTCCTTAAGATTCCTCCCAGTTCCCCATCCTAGAGGCCAAGAACTAGAGACTGCCCAACTGTCAGAGCATATGGCCACCCTCTGCCTGGATCAGAAGGACAAGGGTCAGGTGTGCCTCTGAATGATTAGCACTCCCCTTTTATCAAAGGGGATCAAAGTAGAACCCAGTATAAAATGCATGGGAGTGGCTTTGACATACATCATGTGGGCTTCAGTTTCTCCTCCATAAAAATAGTGATTTGGTAGGATGGAAATACAGAAAGAACCCAAAGTCTCCAGCTTCTGAGATAAGAACTCATTATTTGACAAAAACTGATGGGAAAATTACAAGCAGTTTGGCAGAAGCTAGCCATAGACCAACATCCCACAGCATATACACAAGATAAGGTCAAAATGGGTACACAATTTAGACACAAAGGGGGATACCATAAGCAAATTAGGAGAGCAAGGAAGAGCTTACCTTCCAGATCTATGGAAAGAGGAAGAATTTATGACCAAACTAGAGATAAAGAACATTATGAAATTCAAAATGGATCATTTGGATTACATTGAATTAAAAAGGTTTCACACAAACAAAACCAACATAACCAAGATTAGAATGAAAGCAGAAAGATAGAAAACAATTTTTTACAGCATGTGTTTCTGATAAAGGCCTCATTTCTCAAATATATAGAGAAATTAATCAAATTTATGAAAATATAACTCATTCTCCAACTCATAAATGGTCACAGGTTATGAACTGGAAGTTTCCAGATGAAGAAATTAAAGCTATCTATAGTCATATAAAAAATGCTCTAAAGAGGTGTGGATTAGAAAAATGCAAATTTGAAAAAACTCTGAAGTACTATCTCACAACCATCAGATTATCTAATATGACAGAAAAGGAAAATGATAAATTTTGGAGAAAATGTGGAAAAATTGGAACCTTAATACCCTGTTGGTGGAGTTGTGAACTGATCCAACCATTCTGGAGAAACATTTGGAACTATGCCTAAATGGCCATCAAACTGTGCATATTCTGTGATCCAGTGACACCATTACTAGATCTATGTATCCCAAAGAGATAATAAAAAAAGGGAAAATGACTGGCATGTACAAAAATGTTTATACAGTCCTTTTTCTGTGGCAAAGTATTAAAAATTGAGGGTATGCCCATCAGTTGGGGAATGACTGAACAAGTGTGGTATATGAATGTAATGGAATACTATTGTGCTGTAAGAAATAATGAGAGGGGAGGCAGCTAGGTGGCACAGTGAATACAGCACTAGCCCTGAAGTCAGGAGGATCTGAGTTCAAATCTGGCCTCAGACACTTGACACACTTAGTAGCCATGTGACTTTGGGCAAGTCACTTAACCCCAGTTGCCCTCCAAAAAGCAAAGAAAGAAAGAAAGGAAGGAAGGAAGGAAGGAAGGAAGGAAGGAAGGAAGAAAGAAAGAAAGAAAGAAAGAAAGAAAGAAAGAAAGAAAGAAAGAAAGAAAGAAAGAAAGAAAGAAAGAAAGAAAGAAAGAAAGAA
>NW_027185771.1:17618019-17618102 GCF_028583685.1 Petaurus breviceps papuanus
GAAAGAAAGAAAGAAAGAAAGAAAGAAAGAAAGAAAGAAAGAAAGAAAGAAGGAAGGAAGGAAGGAAGGAAGGAAGGAAGGAA
>NW_027185771.1:17618202-17636443 GCF_028583685.1 Petaurus breviceps papuanus
GAAGGAAGGAAAGAGAGAGAGAGAGAGAAAGAAAGAAAGAAAGAAAGAAAGAAAGAAAGAAAGAAAGAAAGAAAGAAAGGAAGGAAGGAAGGAAGGAAGGAAGGAAGGAAGGAAGGAAGGAAGGAAGGGAGGAAGGGAGGAAAGAGAGAGGGAGAGAGAGAGAGAAAGAAAGAAAGAAAGAAAGAAAGAAGGAAGGAAGGAAGAAGAGAGAAAGAGAGAAGGAAGGAAAGAAAGAAATGATGAGGTACCTTACCCTACAGGGGGGAAGGGGATGGGGAGGGGATGATAGAAGGGAGGGCAAATTGGGGAAGGGGGTAATCTGAAGCAAATACTTTTTTTTTTTTTTTTGCTTTTTGGAGGGCAATTGGGGTTTAGTGATTTGCCCAAGGTCACACAGCTAGTAAGTGGTAAGTATCTGAGACCGGATTTGAACTCCAGGTCCTCCTGGCTTCAGGGTCAGTGCTCTACTCATTGTGCCACCTAGTCACTGCAGAAGCAAACCTTTTTGAAAATGGACAGGGTCAAAGAAGAAAAAAGAATAAATGAGGGGGATAGGATGGATGGAAATATCGTTAGTCATTTACAATATGACTATTACAGAAATGTTTTGGATAACTACACATGTGTAACCTATATTGAATTGCTTGTCTTCTCAATGGGGGTGGGTGAGGATGGAAGAAAGGAGAGAATCTGGAAGTCAAAGTTTTAAAAACAAATGTTAAAAAAATTGTTTTTAGGGGGGCATCTAGGTGGCTTAGTGAATAGAGCACCAACACTGGAGTCAGGAGGATCTGAGTTCAAATTCGACCTCAGATACTTAACACTTACTAGCCATGTGGCCTTGGGCAAGTCACTTAATCCCAAATGCCCTGCCTTTTCCCCCCCACCCCCCTCAAAAAAAAGCAAAAAAGAAAAAAAATTGTTTTACATGCAACCGGGAAATAAGATATACAGGCAATGGGGCATAGAAATCCATCTTGCCCTACAAGAAAGTAAGGGGAAAGAGGATAAGGGGGCAGAGAGGGGGAGAGAAGAGAGGACAGACTGGAGAAAGGGGTAATCAATATACTTACCATCTTGGGGTGGGGGTAGGGGAGAGATGTGGAGAAAATTTGAAACTCAAAATCTTGTTAATGAATGTTAAAAACTAAAACTAAATAAATAAATACCAAAAAAAGAAGTGATGAGTGTGTGGATTTCAGAAAAACCTGGAAAGACTTACATGAACTGATGCTAAGTGAAGTGAGCAGAACTAGGAGAACATTGTACATAGTAACAACAACATCATGTGACGACAAACTATGAATGACTCAACTCTTCTCAGCGATACAGTGATCCAAGACAATTCCAAAAGACTCATGATGGACAATGCTATCCACATCCAGAGAAAGAATTATGGAGGGTGAATGCAGATTACATCATACTATTTTCACTTTTTTTTAGTGACTTTTCCCTTTTGTTCTCTTTCTTCTTTCACACCATGACTAACATGGAAATATGTTTATATTATTGCAAATGCATTACCTGTATCCAGCTTACTTGCCATCTTAGGGAAAGGAAAGGGGAGGAAGAGGAGGGAAAAAAAAAATTGAAGCTCAAAATCTTATTAAAAAATGAATGTTGAAAACTATCTTTACATATAATTGAAAAAAATACTATTTGCCAAAAAACAGAAACAGAGAAAAGAGAGAAAGAGAAAGGAAGAAAGAAAGAAAAGAAGAAAGATAAAATAAAGAAATAAGGTGTGCCACAGTTTCTCATGCAAACACAGAAGTCCTATTTCCAGTCTGTAAAAAGATCCTCCTCCCCTCAATCCTCACTCTTATCTACCTCCTTAAAAGTGACTCACCTTTCCCTTCTTCCCCACACCAATAGCAATTGATAGAAGTTTTATATATAACACACATGGAGAGCACATTAATTTCTCAGCAGTAAACTTAGTCTTGCCCCCTGAAATCGAACTAGCAAATAATCCTTCACCCCCAGCCCACCCACCCAATCAGTCAGTGAGAAAAAAATCAATGTACAAGCCCCATATCTCCAAAGGAAAAATCAAAGAACTCCTCCCATGGGCCCCCCACCCCCGCCGAAATCATCCTCTGCTCTGAGTCAACCTGGCAAAGCTGTTCACCTGGGACTTGAACCAGGAGGCCCAGGACCCCCAAAGTCAGGACCTTGGGCAGAAGGGAAGTCTTCCACATCTTTCCCTCTGCACAGCCTTCTGGTTATGCCTAATCAGATCCCAGGGCAGACCTTTAATACAAAAAGAATTTGATCAAAGGGTATCCAGGAGAACTGGAGCTAAGGACTACTTAGAGGACTTCCTGCTCAGAATTTATCTTAGAGATATTTGGGGGGAAATTTTAGTTTGATTCTCTAAAAACTAAAGACACATGTGAAAATTGGGATATGCTGGCAAATGTGTAATTGTAAGCTCTCTAGAAAAAAACCAAACACACAAATGTATCCATGACACACTCCTAAATTTAATTTCTATTAACAACATTTTTTTCTAATACTTTCTTAAGTCTAGACAATCAGTAAAATAAGGAATCAAGCCCTGAATTACAGGATTTTTAGATTTCAGAGGTGCAAATTTGACAATGGGTTCACAAAGAGCCTGTTTGAGCTGCCCCCACCACTTCAGCTGAAATGCCAAGGGTTAAAAGTCGAATTATACAACCTAACCATTCTACCTCCCAGTTTCTAGAGATTTCTATGACCTTTCCCCCCTTGAAACTCTTCAGTTCCTTGGTTTTTCCTCCTGACCCAATTTTGGATTTCCTTAGCAAAGATGCTGGAGTGATTTGCCATTTCCTTTTCCAGCTCATTTTACAAATGAGGAAACTGAAGCCAACAGGGTGAAGTGACTTGCCCAGGGTCACCCAGCTAGGAAGTGTTTGAGGTAGAATTTGAACACACGGTGCTAAGCTCTGATAATACAAAGACCAGCAGAAAGGCAGCCTATGCCTTCTGGGAGCTTATATTCTGATGGAGGGAAACAACACATAAAAGATGAGGGGTGAAGAGGGAGGAAAAGAAGAAGGTACCATTCAGAAAGTTTCAGGAGAGAGAGGTACTTTTATCTCTTTTATAGCCCTCCCTTGTTAGAGGCACTATCTTGACACCCCCTATTTTATTATGTCCTATATTTACAGTTGGCAGAAGAGTAACAAAGAACAGAGACAACCTGAGTCAGGAAAAGAAGGGTGAGAGGAAAATGCTCTGAAGACGTAAGATCCCCTCTGTCTATCCTTCTTTGATCTCATTTTCACAAAGAGCTTCCATTCATTAGCTCTATATGCATGATTCCCCAGCTTTCAGAGAAATAAACACGCACATGCCATTAAATTTTGTTTCTCTTTCTTAAAACAAACTCTTTAAAGGTTGACAGTTGACAGTGAGAAGATAGCAAGTTCAATGTTAGAGAATTTAGTGAATGTATAAGAAATAATAGGAGTAATTGAGGGAGTGTGAAAGGGATGACTTTCATTGTATCTTATAGTAAGGGAAGAGAGCTGAAATTGAATCAGTGGTTCTTGGCATTGAAGGCTCTCCACGATATGGCTCCCACAGCTTATGTTCTAGTTCAGTCTGTCTTCTTGCTGTCTCTGGCACAGGATATTTCATCCACATGTCTGGAATGTACTCAGTTCTCTTCCCTTTCTGGCAGAGTCAGGGAGGCTATAAAGGTCATTCTTGACCAGGGATGGATTGGACTAGAGGGCTTTGGACGAACCTTCCAACTCTGAAATTCTATGATTCTTCCAGTGCTTGTCTTCCCTCATACCAAGGGGGTATAGGTTTGAGGCTTCCAATAAACAAACAGTATGGTTCCAAGGGCTTTCTTGAAGGTTGTTAGCTCCAAAAGACACCAATTTCTATTTTGTTCCAAGGGATTTTTGTTTCCAACAGGAATAATTCTTAGAATCTTACCTGAGTCAATCAGCATCCATTATAAGTCAAAGGATATGCCAGAATTGCAGAATTTTAGTTGTGGAAATTGGATGGTAACCAAAGTCATACCTCCACAAGACATAGGTAGTCATTTGATTTAATACAAGAAAAAGGTATATGCATGTGGGAACTCCTTATATAGGGAGCCAACACTACAGATGATGCCTTGGATATTTATAGGGTACAGGAAAAAGGAGAGATCTCATGGGGGGTGTAGACGGCAATCCCTTCTGAAACGGAAGTGACACAGGAGGAAGGAAGCAGGAGGGGAGGGGGAAATGAGAGGGAGCAGGAGGACTTGGGAATATCAGACCATGGAGGGAGGATGTTCTGCTTATCTGAAAGTGTCTCAGCTGCACAGTTTGTCAGTCTGGGTAATGACCATCTAATCAATCCATATTGGAAAGAAATCCCTATTGCAACAGGATTATACACTTTTTGGTTACCCCTTAACCTGTTACTTGATTCATTACCTTCTTCCTTCTCATTATTTGATTTCTCCAGTACATGAATGAGCACTAGACTTGGCATCAGAAAGACCAGAGTTCAAATCCTGCCTCAGACACTTGGGTGGTTGGTTGTTGCCCTGTGTTCTCAGAGGACCAAAATTGACATTACTATGTTGGAGTCGAGGTACAGTGTGTCTGTCTATGACTGAGCAGACCAACATGAGCTCGGAAGGCTCTACCACAAGTCAGACTCAACTGGTCCATATGAACATTTGGAGCGGAAATGTCTCTAAATCTTTGTGTTTTACATTTCTTTCAAGCTACTGCAATTCTGTTTCACTCAGAGCACAGCATCTTCTCTGATGAGGGCACACTATGCTGGGCAATCCTTTCCTAGTGTCTCTCATGTGATGCAATCAATTCCAAAGTTGTTCAGAGAAACATTGAGAGAGTCCTTGTATTATTTTTTTCTCACCTCCACATGAGCACTTGTCTTGCATGAGTTCTCCAAACACGTGTCTTTTAAGTAAACAAACATTTGGCATTTGAACAACACTGAAAGCTAGCTATATGACTCTGGGCATGTCACTTAACCTCTGTCTGCCTCAGATTTTTCATCTCTAAAATGGGGATAAGAATAGCACCTCCCTCACAGGGTTAGTGTGATGATCAAATGAGATAACAGAAGTAAAGCACATAGTATAATGGTTGGCACATAGTAGGCACTATATAAATGTTAGCTATTATTACTATTAGCTATAGTTAATAAACATCCATCCAAACAGTATACAAAGCATAGAGAGAGCATTCTTCATGGGTAAGCATTGTTATTTGTTCTATTTTGCCAGCAAACTACACTAGTTTTATAATGATGCTGCTTAAACCTGAAGACGGTGAAGCTTGATTCAGATGACATATTTAAGAGTGAAAGACTTGGAGCCTAAAGACCTGAGATGGAGACCCAGGACACCTTCTTAGCTGTGTGACTGAGGGTGAAGCACACTTGCTGGACCCTTGAGTCCTTTTTGGTAGAATGAGAGGGTTGGATCAGACATGCTTTGTTTTTTTTTTTCTTTTTAAGCAATTGAGTTAAGTGACTTGCCCAGGGTCACACAGCTGGATCTGAGGTTGGATTTGAACTCAGGTCTTCTTCTCTCCAGGGCTGGTCCTTATCCACTGTGCCACCTAGGGGCCCCTGGATCAGATATTCTTTAAGCTTGTATACTCTCTGGTGCTCATAATAACTCTGGGAGGTCAGTGGTGCATTTTTATTATTCCCATTGAGTTGATAAGGAAAAAGACATGCCAATAGACAAAGGGACTTTAATGACACCATATAACTGATGGGTGACAAGTCATTTACAAAGAACACACCATGCATCAGGCACTCATGCACCAGGGATGCAAAGAGAGGTAAAAAGCTATCCTCATGGAGCTCACAATCTAATGAAGGTAGAAAAATTGCAAATATCTATAAATAAACATGCATACAAACCAAATTGGGGGTGATCAGTAGCAAGAAGGCACCAGCATTAAGGGGCACTTCACAAAAGCTCCTTGCAAAAGGGGAGATTTTTAGCTGAGACTGGAAGGAAGCCAGAATGTGCAGATGAGGAGAGAGAGCTTTCCAGGTATGGGGGTAGCCAGAGAAAATGTCCAGAGCCCAGAGATGGAATGTCTTGTTCCAGGAAATCCAAGGAGGCCGGTGTCACCAGATCAAAGATGACATGAGAGGGAGTGAAGTGAAGGAAAAGGTGGGGAGGGTCCAAATTCCCAAGGTCTTTATAAGCCAGACAAATGGTTTACTATTTGAACCTAGAAGTAAAGGGAATCACTAGAGTTTGTCACATAATGGGTGACATTGACAGATTTGAGTGAAGGATGGACTAAAGGACTAAAACGTGAGGCAAGGGAGACTAGACCACACACTATTTTAAAGGTCCTGATGCAAGGTGACCCAGTCACTCTACTGCACCTGTATCCTCCCTTGATAGTCTGGGCCCTATATCAGCTGTCTCTTTTTTAAATCAGAAGCTTGTTAGTGACAAAGTTTCAACAGTTCAATATTTTATTTTTCTTAATAAAGAGAGTGTTTTAGTACCATATAGCCTTGTATCCTGGGGATGTGCTAAAACCAAAAAGGACTAGAATTGATTGTGAAATTTTCAGCATAAGCATTTACACCTCAGAATTGGCATCCACTCCAAATTAGCATTTGGGTCATTGTTTTGTTGATTTCTAGACTTAAGAAAGTGATGGAAATCATGTGAATAATAGAACTTAAAAGTATGTCTTGGGAGTTTTTCAGAGAGCTGATTATTAAACATTGACCAGCACACCCCTGCCAGTATCCTGTTACTAAAATGAATAGTTATTGTAAAATATCCTGTTAGCATAACCACTCAGAGTAGAGGAAGCTTTTCCTTTGATTTTGCTACTTTTTTCCCATATGAAAGAAACCCTGTAGAAGAACCATGGAGAGTTCAGGCTCAGAGACATTAATTGTCTCTGTGCCACTCCTTTGTAAGTAAAGAATCACTTGACTTGATGGATTATCTTAAAGTTTTGTTGTCCAGACCCTCAGTGTACTACATTGTCTCCTTACAGAAATGTGGTCTGGAAAATGCTTGTTAGCTTATAAAGCAGCACAGAAGACATCCGATATTTTCCCCAGTCCATGTATAGTAAGTATTAGTATAGTAAGAAATGAGTATAGTAAGCTTAGTATAGTAAGAAATTCTTAGATTTAGAGGAAGAGGACCTGGCTGCTCAGTGTCTGTGTCACCTTGGACAAGTCTTTTCCCTTCTCTGGGCCTCAATCTTCATTCTTGTTCAATGATTTCTAATATCCCTTACAGCTCTACATCAATGATTTAATCAATCAGCGAGCATTAATTCTCTTCCTACCAAGTGCCCTAGAGATATAATGACAGAAAATAAAACCATCTCCACTATAATTATGTGAAATGAACTAGGGATTTTTTCCTCTACAGATAGGGTGGACTGGCTGGTCTCATCAGATTTCCACTGTCTCAAAATTGAAAGGTCCCTTTCAAATGAGATGATATTAGTAAGCACAGTGGCTGGCACAGAGCAGGCATTATATTAATGCTTTTTTTCCTTCTGGATGTCATTTAAATTCTTCTCTCATACCTGTAATGACTAAGAGTCAAAGCATTAGCTTCAAAAGTGCTCTCTTCTTTAGTTGAGATAAAGGAACTCCTAAAAGCAAAGTTATTGGTGTGTAACAATTGTAAAAAACAGTTATGCTTAGAGATCACAGCTCCACCCGGGCTTTTTCAGGCTGTAATTCCTTCATCTTCTGAGGCAAGGTCTTGGTCCAGAACTCCCACTTATCCTTCTTCAGGCTCTTGCCCACAGACAGCTGCAAATTCAACTGCAGGTACTCTTCCTTCGGCTCATAGACTGGCCAGTGAATAAGATCTGCACCATTTGGGTCCCTGGAAGTCAAAGCCAAACAATACAACCAGAAAGGGGCCATTGACAAGTCTAGCAAGCCACCCCCTACTCATCTTGAGACCCAAAGAAGAAACCCCAGTGTGGGGTTGGCTGACAGTGGGAGCACCCATAGGGGAACCTGTTAAATGCTCTTAAGCAGTTTGGTCTTTAGCTTTCATATTACACCTTTCTAATGCTCCTGAGGTAGAAGGTCCAAAAAGTGAAAGGATTCACATAGGGAATAAGTAGCTAAGTGAAGATTTTAATTCATATCATTGGACTCCTTTTCACTGGGGCAGCTAGGTGGTACAGTGGATAAACCTGAACCTGGAGTCAGGAAGACCTGAGTTCAAATCCAACCTCAGACACTTACTAGCTCTGTGACCATGGGTAACTTATTTAAGCCTGTTTGCCTCTGTTTCTTCATCTGTAGAATGAGATGGAGAAGGAAGTGGCAAACTATTCCAGTATCTTTGTCAAGAAAACTCCAGATGGGTTCACAAAGAATCAAACACAACAACATTGGACTCTAAATTCAAAGCTCTTACCACTACCACCTGTCCTAATCTTTCCCAAAGGGGAAGAGAAGTCATTGGGACTCTAGGGAGTTTCTGATCTTTCTTGTTTTCCTTTCAAGATGCTCATGTGTAGGGTAAGTCTGCCAGAGCAACACCCCCAACCCCTAACCCTAGCCATGGACTTGAGGAAGGGCTACAGTGTTCACCAGAATTTGTCTCTAGGTTGAATTAACTTTTTTCTGAACAAATTTCAATCAGGAAACTTCTATGTAAGTGGGAAACCTTTATGTGCCCAGGAATAGGTGCTACCCCACAGGGAAACCGTTGGGAGCCCAAGGGGCAGCTTTCTCACCCATGACGGGCAAAGTTTGCCCAGTAGCTCATCATTCTATGGCTCAGGAGTTTTTCCTCTTCTGTGCCCTCTCCTAAAACTGGGAACAGAAAAATAAACATCTTGGTCAAGGTCAAAGGGTAGACCCAATGGCCTCCTCTCCTCTAGTTCCCAGCCCCAACCAACCAGTCAATCCTGCTCTGGTCACTGACCTTATCTTCCTCCAATAGTTTCCTTACTGTCACTCCCCTCACAGATGACCTCCCAAGGTTTCTGTTGGCCTACTCTGACTCCATAAATGAGTGCCTCCCCAAAAAACAAAGTGGTGCAGCTGAACTGGAATCAGGAAGACCCGAGTTCTAATCCAACCTCAGATGCTAAAAAGAGTGACCCTGGGCAAGTCACTTAAATTCTCTCTACCTTTGTTTCTTTGTTTGATAATAATAGCAGCTCTGCCCCAGGGTTGTTGGGACAGTAAAAAAAAAAAAGGGATGGGGAGGTAATATTTACAGAGTGCTTTAGAAAACTTGTAAAAGTGTTACATAAATGCTAGTTATCATTAATATATTTATTATTATATATTGTTATAATAATGTATATTATAATTTTATCAACCAGGTAACTATTCATTGCCTCCTCCATCCCCAGCACTGTGCCAAGGGTTGGAGAGACAAATACAAAGAATAAAAAACAAAAACTCTTCTCAGGCAGCTGGGCACCCATTCAGTGCCTCCTGGGGGAACCTGGCAGAGGGCAGAAAGAACCCTGGATTGGGGTTGGACATGCTAACTCTGTGGTATCAGGTAAGTCTCTTCCTCTCTCTGAATGTCAGTTTCCTCTTCTGGACATCAGACACAATCCCTCTCCTCCCCCACACTGTGATCCTCACAAAGTATTTGGGAAATCAAATAGCAGCTAGATGACAGGTGGACTGAGTGCTGAACAGGAAGGAAGAAAGCACGAGTTCAGATCTTGACTCGGACCCTTAACTAGCTCTATGACTCTTGGCTGGCTCAGTCTCTGTTTCTTCATCTTTAAATGGGGACTGCACCAATACCTACTTCACATTATTGTTTCAAAGCTATCAAATGAGAATGTCCTACACAAAGCTCTTTGCAAGCCTTTGAGCAACGTATAAATGCTAGCTACTTTTAGCTATTTTTATTATCATTATTAAATAAGCTAATAAATGAGAAGGTGCTTTGTGGAAAGGTAAAGCATTATGTTTTGATGTCAGAGAGAGTAAGGTAGATGATGGAGGTGGCAGACCAGAGCCCCAGGGACTCCGCCCCCTCTGCCTCCCACACCAAAGCACAGCTTCCCACTACATCCAGTCTTCATTGCTTACAGGGCACTCCAAAGACAAAAGGCACCTCATCACTGTGGTCGGCTTTCACAAAATCCGGCTTGCGGCCCCTAAACATGCTTGGTCGGTGCTGAAATTCATAAAAGTAGACTGGAGAGCTGGGACCTAGGTAAACAAAGGAAATGTCCATGGTTATTGACACATTGAACACAGGGCAGGGCCATATGGCAGGGGCCTCAGCCTGATTCCTTCCTTTGGGGTGTGGGGTGACGGTAGCTGGCCATTAATAGGCAGGCTCCTAGAGGGCAGCCCTTTAGCAAACACCATCCAAGACGGATGCCATGAGGCAGGACAAGTGCTGGGGTCTGATGTGGCAGGACCTGGGTTGGAATCCTGGCCCCACCATTAACTCTTAACAAGATCTTGGAGGAATCCTTTCACTTCTCTGAGGCTGATTTTACAACTGTAAGGTGGAGATAATAATCTCTGGTCTATGTACCCCATGGGAAGGGGAGGGGAAGAGAATAAGCATTTGTTGTTCAGTTGTCCATCAGTCAGATTGATCTCATTTGGGGTTTTCTTGGCAAAGATACTGGAGTAGTTTGCCACCTCATTCTCTGGCTCATTTTACAAATGAGGAAAGTAAAGCAAAGAGGGTGAAGTGACTTGCCTAAGGTCACACAGTTAGTCAGTGTCTGAGCCCAGATTTGGACTCAGGAAGAGGAGTCTTCCTGACTCCAAGCCCAGCACTCCATTCACTGTCCCCCATAGCTGCCCTATGAGTAAGCATTTAGAGAGCACCTACTTTGTGCCCAACACTGTGCTAAGTGCTTTACAAACATTATCTCCATAGAGCTTTGTAACAGCACTATGATAAAGGTGCTATTATTATTATTCCCATTTTATAGCTGAGGAAACTGAGGCAAACAAAACTTATATGACATGCTCAGGATCACACAGCTAGAAAATGTCTGAGTCTGGATTTGAATTCAGGTCTTCCTGACTCTAGGTCCAATGTTCTATCCATTGGGATGAAGTTGTTGTGAGGGGAGAGAATGGATGTAAAGTGTTGTATCCCAATAAATCACCCTAGCAGGGGTTCTTGGATTTATTTTTAGCTGAGTACTTTGATAACTCAGTTTCAACATAATTGGTTTTCTATCATGTACAATTTTGTACATCTAAAAGCATTACTCTGGAAGCAATCTTCAACTTTCCCTGGACTGCCAAAGGGTCCAAAATGCATACCCCCAAAAGGTTGAGAGCATCTGCTTATAGAAATGTGAGTTATTATTATTCAAATTATTTGTAGACAATGGTCACAGAGTCCCCCCCTGAGGTTAGGTGGAGGTAGGAGGGAAGATTAGTTGTTGTTCTTTGGGTCTCAAAGAGGACCAAAATGTCCTCCTAGAGTCAGGTTTCAGCATCCGATTGTGACTGATCAGACCAACATGAGCTTGGAATGTTCTGCCACAGGTCAGGCACAAATAGAGCATATGAACATTTGGGGTGGATTCTCTATATTTGTGCATCCTGTGTTTCCTTTAAGCTGTTTCAATTCTGCTTTGCTCATAGAGCACAGCACCTTCTTTGATGTGGGCATGCCATGCTGAGTGGTCCTGTGCCAGTGTCTCCCATGCCACACAATTCCAAAGTTTTTAAGAGAGACCTTGAGAGTGTCTTTGTATCGCCTCTTCTGACCACCATGTGAATGCTTGCCCTGTGTGAGTTCTTCATAAAATAGTCTTTTAGACAAGTACACATTTGACATTTGGACAATGTGGCCAGTCTATTGGAGTTGTGCTCTCTGAAGCAGAGTTTGAATGCTTGGCAGTTTAGTTCTAGAAAGAGCCTCAGTGTCTGGTACCTTATCATGCCAGATGATCTTCAGAATCTTCCTAAGACAGTTCAAATGGAAGCAATTCAGTTTCCTGGCATGGCGCTGGTATATTGTCCAGGTTTCACAGGAATTCAACAATGAGGTCAGCACAACAGCTCTGCAGATCTCCAGTTTCGTATTCAATCTAATACCTCTTCTCTTCCATACTTTACTTTGGAGTCTCCCAAACAATGAGCTAGCTCTCGCAATGTGTGCATCAACCTCAATATTAATGTGTATTCCTAGAAAGTATGCTACCAATTACGTAAACTTATCCACAGCACTCAAAACTTCTGTGTTTGCTGTAACCAATGGTTCCACATAAGGATGGTGTGGTGGTGGCTGATGGAGCACCTGTGTTTTCTTGGTGTTAATTGTTAGGCCAAAATTAGCACAAACAGCCAAGAATTGATCCATACTTTGTTGCATCTCAGCTTCAGAGGCTGCATTGAGTGCACAGTCATCTGCAAACAGAAAATCATTCACCAACATTCCCTCCATTTTGGTCTTGGCTTGTAGCCTTTTCAAGTTGAAGAATTTACTGTCAGTGTGGTAGCTGACATTGATGCCATCTTCATCCTCATCGAAAGTATTTAACAACATGGCTGAAAACATCATGATAAAAAGTAGGGGAGCTTCAACCTGAGGTAAGCAGTCAATGGCCTCAGCATTAATTGATGATCTGCTGAGAACACTATGGAAGTGTTTTCAATCCATCTCTCTAGGCTCATATCCTTATCACTAATCAATTTGGCTCCATCAGCACTGGGCACTTGAGCTGCAGAATAGGTCTTTGACCTACAAATAGCCTTCAGGGCATCATAAAAGTGCTTCTGATTGTTACTATCAACATAAAACTGAATTTCATCTTCCTTCTTACAGACCCAAAAATCCTTCATTTCTCTAAACTTTGGTTGTACTTTACTTTTGATGGAATTAAATGCTGCCTTCTTAGAGATGGATGAAATATTCTACTGGTAAGCCCTGTGGAGTTCTCATTTTTCATTTATCAGCTTCTGAATTTCCTCGACATTTTCATCCAACCATTCTTAGTGATTGCAAGTGTTCTAACCCAGATGAGCAAATGCAGTGCCATACACCAGATCTCTGAAAGCTGCCCACTCCTTTTCTTCTCCACTGTTGCCAACCGTGTGTTGGCTCATCTTTTCCTCCAAGTTTGCAGCAAACTATTCCCTTTCAGAGAAGAGCTCTAATCTGTTGACATTAATTCTTCTGGTAGTCATTTTGCCTTGGGTATGCCACTTTTCTTGAATGCAAATCTTTAGTGGGAGAGGATAAGTTTGTGATCAGTCCAGCACTCTGTGCCACACATTGCCCTCATCACTCTCACATCCTGTCTGTCTCTTCTTCTTACAATCACATAGTCTATTAAATGTCAATGTTTACTGCAAGGGTGCATCCAGGAAGTTTTATTGTGTTTCAGTAAATTGAAGACAGTGTTGGTGATGAGAAGGTCATGAGATGCACAAGTCTTCTGTAGAAAGTGACCATTGCTGTTGCTGTTTCCAACTGCATTCCTTCCTAGGACTCCATGCCAAGTTTGGTATAGCCTGAGCATACTCTAGCATTAAAGTCACCCAGAATTATAAGCTTGCCTTCTTTTGGTACATTGATGATAAGGGTCTCCAGGTCTTTAGTCAATGAGCTTGTATATCTACCAAAAGGAGTGAATGACAGGTTCATGACAATGTGATTGCCACTTCAGGAAAATGTCATGCCACCATCATCAGTGCCTATTCTCCCACCATGATGGACCCTGATGAGGTCAAAGAAAAATTTTATGAAGATCTGCAGACCCTTATCCTCAATGTGCCAAAATAGGACAAGCTTATAATCCTAGGAGAGAAGAAGGAAGGGTAACAAAGGGATTTAACAAGTCTGGAGGCTACAATAGCAAATCCAGAAGCAGAAGCCTTCTTCTGTATCAGTGTGTAGGTGACATACACACATTGCCCTAGAGACAAGAATTCTTACGCTGATTCTGAAAAGGGCCCATGCCATACTCACTGTGTTGATATTTGGCCACTTTGAGGGAAGGAATAACAAACATCAAATCCCCCACCATTTCTTGGAATTGAGCTCGATATTCTCCAGGGTCCTCAGTATCTCTTAAATACTCTTCCATCATCAACTGCCCAAGCTTAGGAGGAAGACCCTGTAGGAGACCCAGGAAGAGAGAGAGTAACAGAAAAATGAACTTACCTGGCAGCAGATTATTTGGGGATGTTTGCTGGTTGATTGTAAGGGATGAGCAAGGGAGCTAGGGGACACAGTAGGTAAAGCACTGGCCCTAGAGTTGGGGGGACCTGAGTTCAAATCTTCCCTCTGACATGTATTAGCTATGTGATCCTGGGCAAGTCATTTAACTTTGTCTCAGTTCCTCATTTGTGAAATGAGTTGAAGAAGGTAACGGTAAACCACTCTAGTATCTTTGCCAAGAAAACCCCCAAAAGTGGTCACGAACAGTCAGACATGACTCATCAACTAAACAGCCACAAGGAATAAGCTCACATAAGTTTGCCTGCTATTCACAGGCCCTGGGTCCCATTAGATCTTTATACCACCTCCCCACCAGGGCCTGCTCTTTCTGGGTTAAATTCCTCAAGAAGATACTAGACTACTTGTGGTTGGGCTTGGTATAGAAGGGATAAGGGGCTCAAAAGAAGTATGAAGCTACATGGGATCTGCAAGGTCCCTTCCTTCTCTGTGACTATGAAAGAAGAAAGTCAGAAGGTGAAAGGACTTTCATTGGCTCTCTCCTAGACTATTTCAATGGCCTCCTAATTGATCTGTGCCTGAGATCTCTCCCTACTCCAAGCAATCCTCCACTCATCTTCCAAAGTGATTTTCCAAGAACAGATTTGACCTTTTTGTTCTCCTCCCCCAATTAAGTAAATTCTAGTGGGTGCCCATTATCTCTAGGATTAAATACAAACTCTTCTGTTTGGTGTTTAGATCTCTAACAATATGGCCCCATCCAGTCTTATTATACATTGTTACCCTCTTCACAATCTATGGTCCAGGCATTCCAGCCTTCTTGCTCCTCACACTTCCCATTCCATCTCTCATCGCCATGTCTTTGCATTGGAAACACTCAGCTCAGAGAGTACCTTCTACAGAGCATCTTTCTTGGTTCCTCCCTCCTCTAGCTGCTACTGCCTTATCCCTCCTCCAAGATTGGCTCTGTGTCAATCTCTGGATGTGTAGCTTATCTCCCTCATAGAATGTAAGTTCCTTGAGGGCAGGAAGCACTTCCTGGGCCGAACCCAGTGCTTACTACATATCAGGCGCTTATAAACAACAACAATAGAAGCAGCAACAAGAAACACCAAAATGTAATCAACTGGTATCTCACCAAAACTGAATTTTGCAGTGCTGACTGGATACTTTTTTTATCCATGTTTTCCTTAAATATAGGAATGTTCAGTTGCTGTGGAGAGAAAATGGTGCACTGTGACTGGTCTTTAGAACTTTACAGAATTTATGCATTTTTTAAACGAATCTAATACAAGGAAGTAATTTTACCCTTTAAGGAGGAACTAGTGCAAAAGATTTTTTTAGGAATTATTGAATAATGCTCAATAGACACTGGACAACTCTCAAGAAATTTTGCAAAATAGCCAGCAAAATGGTGGGTGATGTATATAATAACCAGTGGTCATGGTTGCTTCATAATCACCAGTGACCTTAGACAATAACTTGTGCTTCCTATAATAAATTATGCTAGAAATGATGCAGATGGAATTCTGTTTTTCTGATTACTGTAAATCGACCAATTTTACATGCATATGCTTAAGGAGGTAGGTGAAAAACGGTTGTTAATATCATGTTATGTTTAAAGTTAATATTGACCCAATGACCTTTAGATATGATGATCTGAAGTCCATAGGACAGAGATCTGATCTCACATCAGGAGGCCTTGTTTCTTGTCCCAGCTGTGTGACTAGAGTTAAATCATTTCCTTTCTGGGAACCTCAGTTCTCAACATAGAGATAAACAGACCCTCAGTTCTTTACAACTTACAGATAAACATCTCAGTGGTCCCTAACTCACAGTGGTTACATTGAAAGAAGTTTTTTTAATAAACTATAAAATTCTATGTTAATGTTACAGGGTATCTATCATTCACTGTTTATTTAAAATAGATGTGGGATAGCTAAGTGACACAGGGCACAAGATCTGGAGTCAGGAGGACCTGAGTTCAAATTTGATCTCAGAAACTTAATAGCTATGTGACCCTGGGTAAGTCACTACCCCTGATTGCCTAAAAAATTAACAATTTTTTGACTTTTTGGAGAGGAGAAGGCAGGGCAATTGGGGTTAAGTGATTTGCCCAAGGTCACACAGCTAGTAAGTGTCAAGTATCTGAGACTAGAATTGAACTCAAGTCCTCCTCACTCCAGGGCCAGTGTTCTATTCACTGCACCACCTAACTGCCCCCAAAACTAACAATTTTTTTTTAATTGTTTAAAAATAGAGGGAATTGTAGAGTTTTTTTAATGAAAAAGATACTAGAACTAGCTGGGGCTTCTCTTCCTAAACTTCTGAGCAGATTTGTACATAAAACAAGGTATCCATAGAGAAAAGTACCAAAGTTTGAATCACTTCTGATTCTTCCAGGAAATCCAGTTTAGGGTAACTTTTCTGACTTTAAGAAAGGCAAATTTACAGATGACACAAAGTCAGGAAAGTCAGTTAACATATTGGATCATGGCGTCAGGGTCCAAAGAAAGGACGTGACAGGCTAGAATTTTGGACCAACCACAGCCACTAGGATCAAACTTAATGGGGACAAAGTCTTACAATTTCAAGATGGGGAAGGCATGATTAGCTGGCAATTTATTTAAAAATCTAGGGATTTTGGTGAACCACAAGCCCATAAGAAGACAATAAGGTGATATGGCAACCTACAAAGCAACATGGTGTTTAGGAGTGTTAAGAGAGGCACAGCTTCCAAGCATAAGGAGGTGAGAGTCCCCCTGTGCTCTGCTCCTGGGGAGACTATAATTATCCCTTCCACATCTTGACTTTCCTCATTGAGGTTTTGATATATTGTGGGTAAGCAAAAGAAATTAAATTGGAATTTTGGGGGAGCTTTGTAGAAGCCGAAGACAACAAGCAAAGGCCAGATGACACAGAAAATGTTTAGAAACTCAGAAATACATGAAACATATTAATAGTATTGCACAATATAAACATATTTTATCTTTTAATACAATAACAGTTCAAAGACTCTCTGGTACAAAAGTAAGGTCAAAAAATTTTACATGGATTTTCCAGATAGTGGGGGTGCTGCACCATCAATCCTGGTGATGTGGAAGGGATCTATATCTGAAATCTTTTATTCAGTTCTGGGCATCACATTTGAGGCAGAAAATAGAGAAGCTGAAAAGGGACTCATGGTATTGCCATACAGGGATGGGTTGAAGAAACTTGCTTTGCTGGTCAAAGAAAAAACTTAGGGCAGGAGCAGACCTGATAGCCACCTTTAACTGCTTGGTGGATGGTGACTTGGAAGAGGCATTTAACTGGTGCCATTTGCCCTAAGGGCAGAGCTGGGGACAGCAGGTAGAAATTGAAAAAGAAGAAAAATTCCATTTGATATCATGATGCTCTGCCCAACTGTGAGAGCTGCCTAAAAGTGGATGGACCTGCCTCAGGAGGCAATAGGTTTTCCCTCCTTGGAGGTCTTCAAGCAGAGGTTGAATATCCATTGGTGCAGTAAGTTATTGAAGGGTTTCTCTTTCTACTCTGACTTGGACCCTACTGGTACCATAGACCTGATGAACTCAGAAAGTCTGTGATTCTTTAGTGAAGTATAAACTGTAGAGATCTGAAAGAAGCTGGCACAGAATAGAACATGCTAGAATCTTACCATAGGAATAATCCAACCAAATTCATGGTTGTTGACTCCGATGATGGAAGGGACATGATGAAACTCTCCTGCAGCCAGCAACTCTTCAGGATGTTTGGGGAAGAACTGCCCATCAACTACTCCAGGAATTATGTTGAAATGCTAAAGAAAGAATCAGAAAAAAAAAAGAAAAGGCAAGTCTATCTCCACAGTCTCCCTTCTACTTAGCACCTTCTCATGATTCTCATTGTTACTATCCTACTTCAGACACTTTTGATCACTTACCTGAACTCTTTTTTTTTCTTTTTTGGAGGAAACAAGGGTTGAATGACTTGCCCAGGGTCACAGAACTACTAGGTGTCTGAGGCCAAATTTGAACTCGGGTTCTGCTGACAGTAGGGATGGTGCTCTCTCCACTGCACCACCTTGTAGTCCCTACTTCTCTGGACTCTTTCAACAATCTCCAA
>NW_027185771.1:17641443-17652386 GCF_028583685.1 Petaurus breviceps papuanus
AAAAAAAAAGTCCTGTGACTCCCCATTACCCAAACAAAACCTCTAACACTTCTGTCTGGCATCTTTCTTTCCTGCCTTATTTCATACTATGCAGACTGTGACCTGTGCCTCGTATATTATATTTCACCACCAGTGGATTCTTGGTTCTCCACAAAAAATCAATGTCCTTTTCCTACCTTTTTTCCTTGGCTCACTTCACTCCATATGGGTAGAATGACCTTTCCCTCATTGTTTTGTTTTTTTTTTAAGCAATTGGGGTTAAGTAACTTGCTCAAGGTTATACGGCCAGTTATTTTGTGTGGGTGCCAAGTATCTGAGGCCGGAACCAATCCCGGCTCTCCCGATGCTGGGGCTGGCACTCTTACTCACTGTGCCACCTGGCTGCCCCCTCCCTCATTGTTACTGACTGAAAATCTTTACTTCCTTCAAGAGCCAATTTAACTGCCACAGTTTCCACAATACCTTCTCTGATATAGCAGCCAGAAGGACACTTTCCTTCTTCAAAGTTCCTACTGCATTACCTCTATACAGCACAAAGAAGCCCTTTTCCCTAACAGGGCAGTTCCATCATGGAATCACCCCTTATCCAAACTTTGTGTCCCCCCAGACCAGACACAGAAGCTGCTCCAAAAATGCTTCTGGAATAAGCAGCAGGAGAGCCCTGGCCTCAAAGTCAGTAGATGTAGATTCTAGTCTTGGCTCAGCCTCTAACAGACTCTGTAATTTTTGGCAAATTACATCTCTCTGGTTTCAATTTCCTCCCCTACAAAACAAGTGCATTGGACTAAATTACCGTCAAGATCTTTTCCCATAAAGCCTCCTAAGAGGGGGCATTGGAATTGGGCCTTAATGGATGGGGAAGAATTCAACAGACAAAGGGGGTCTGTAAGGGTGGGGGAGGAGGAGACTGGATTGAAAACTGGGAGACACCTGAGCTTGAATCCCAGCCCTGATGTTCATTGACTGTGATGCTGGAGAAGTGGACAAGTCACTGCCTTCAGGCTCCCCAGAGGCTGGTTGTTGTTATTCAGTTGTGTCTGACTCTTCATGACCCGTGGACCATCACAAACCAATACCGTCCAGGGATTTTATTGGCAAAGATACTGGACTAGTTCACCATTTACTTCTCCAGTAGATTAAGGCAAACAAAGGTTAAGTGACTTGCCCAGGGTCACACAGTTAGTAGGTGTCTCAGGCTAGATATGAAGTCAGGTTTTCCTGACCCCAGGCATGGTTCTTTATTCACTGAGACCTCCTCAGAAATTTGCCCATCTATAAACTGGGAAGAATTATTCTTGCACTCCCTACCTCATGGATTATTATGAGAAAGGCACTTTATAAACCAATATGATAATAAGAATGGATGACTTTGTAGACACAAGACACACCTGAACAAAGGCATGAAGGTAAGAGAGTATAAGGAATATTTAGAAGACTGATGACAGATGAGTTTGGCTGGAGCATAGAGTGCCTGCAAGGAAGAAATAGGAGATAAGTCAAGTAAGGCACGGGGGCCCCAAAGTCTTCTGTACTCTGAATTCTGGGCTTGGGTTTGAGTGAAAGTCAGAAGTCCTTTCTTCTCCCATCTCCTTGGCATCTGCACGGCCAAAATGAAACTCAATCTCACAGGTGCTTTAGCAAAGGATAATTATAAAATTGTAGATTTAGAGCTGGAAGGTATTTTAGAAGACCATCTGGTCCAACCCTGTCATTTTCCAGATGAGAAAATTGTTGTCAAATCAGGATGAAAAACAATAGTTTTCAGAATGAAGGAAGGAGAGTCAACATGGCTAATGGAGAGAGTAATTAGATGGAGGGGCAGCTAAGTGACACAATGAACAGAGCAGAGTCAGAAAAACTCATCTTCCTAAGTTCAAATCTGCTCTCAGACACTTAGTACCTGCATGATCCTGGGCAAGTCACTTAACCCTGTCTTCCTTAGTTTCCTTGTCTATAAAATGAACTGAGGAAAGAAAAGGCAAATCACTCCAGTATTCGCCAAGAGAAACTCAAATGGAGTCATGAAGACTCGAGCATGATTGAGAAAGGACTGAAGAATTAAATGCAATTAGATCTGGTTTAACACTTAATCTGGCTCTAACATTTACTACCAAGTACAGACAAAGAACCCCAATTCTTTGAGGAAACACCATGATGCAGTGAATAAAGATTTTGGTCCTAAAGTACCAAGGGGTCAAGGATCTGTCTTGATACTTGTGAGCTGTATGACTTTTGGCAAAGCCACAATCCTTCTGAGACTCAGTTTCCTTCTTTGTAAAATATCCAGCTGATACATCAATCCTCAAACTGTCCTAGACTCTGGGGATACAAATAGAAAAGCAAATGGCTACTTGACCTCTTGCTGCTTCCATTCAATGGTTCTAATTCCCAAGTCTGTAATTTAGGAATGACCTCATACTATACTACCAAGGGTACAGGATTGTTGCAAAATTATTGAAATGAGATAATATGCATAAAATATATTTATTTTTGAAAGGAATTTCTAGATGAGAGCTATCAATCCCAGGGGGTAGAGTTTTCCCACAACTGGGATCCTTTCTTTCAAAAATCCATAGGGAGTTAAACCTGCAAGGTGACCAAGAACAGAATACTAGAATGAGAAGGGACCAATACTACCACCACCATGATCATTGTACCATTTATTTAGTGCTTACTATGTTTCAGGCACTGTACTAATAAACTATTTACAACTACTATCTCAGTTGTTCCTCACAACAACCATTTTATTATCCTCATTTTATGGATAAGGAAACTGAGGCAAGCAGGTTAAATGAAAGCTAGTGTCTGAGGCTAAATTTGAACTCAGGTCAGTTTTCACAACATTCTAATAGCTGCACCACCTAGCTGCATCCTCCATACTTTAGCTTATAGAATGTTAGACCATAGAATTTTATAGCTGGAAAAAAATATTGTAAAATAGAATACCATCAGTGGAAGAAATCTTGGAGCAAATAGTGTTGGAACCCAGAATGTTAGAATCAGATTAGAATGTTCCATTCCAGCTCTGAAGCAATGATTCTATAAACAGAGAATGTCTCAGTGGGAAGGATTATAAAACTAGAGAATGCAAAGGCTTAGAACCTTAGAACCTGAAATGTTTAGAACACAGAATGATGGAAGGATGGTTATATCCAGGGCAGAAGGGATGGAACCTTAGCACACAAAAAAAGTTGAGAGCACAGAATGTTGAAGGTAGAAGAGGTCCTAGAAAGGAGAATATCAGAGTTAGAAGAGATTTTCAGACCTAGAATATTGGAGGCAGAAATATCCTTGAAGATCATCTAGTTAGTAGGGCGAAACTGAGGCTAAGAGAGTGACATTACCAAGATCTTCAATTCAATCTTCACCAATGGAAGGTGTAAAGAAAAGGCATCAGGATCGTGTGTCCAGCCCTTCCCAAGCTGTCTTGGCAGCTCTTCTTGGTACTGGAACCCTAGCTTCTCAGCTTACATACCTTGCGAATGGCCAGGATCTCATCCTCAGATTTGCTCCTAAGGCACTGAACCATGGAGGCAGAATTGTGTCTATCACAAGCAGAGAGATTGGCAATGACCTGCAAAGAGGCACCCACACAGAGTTAATATTCTCATAGAGGAATCCCTGACCTGTATTATAATATAGGAATCCTTTCATACTCATCAGTAAGCTAGCAAAGGATATAACTTCTATAGATGATAAGGCAGTAATGGTGAAAGTAGACCAAGCTGGAATCTGTCTGACTGCCAAAGGGAGTGAGTACCCCAAACGTGAGCCTGCTATGTACAGGACTTAGTGCCAGCCAATGGGGATGGGGATGGGCAGGGGCAGGTTACAAAAACACAATCCCTGCTCCCAAAGAGTTTACCATTTACTCAGGGAGGAAAGACCTAAATGTCCATAAAGTATACATGATGAGATATGATAAGTTGAAAGAGCCCTGAAATTGGCTCAGAGACCTCAGTTCTGCTCCCAGCTTACACACCAGCTCATTGTGTGTCCTTGGACGAGTCACAGAATGACAGAAACAGAGAGGTAGAAGGGACCTCACAGATCATTCCATCTAACCTGTACCTGGGTCCCCTTGAGGAACTCTTTCTGCTGTTCTGGTCATGTCAGAAAATAGAATTTGGGGGTAGAAGAAATTTTACAAATGATGATCTTTAAGGTAATGTTCAGCTGGAAGATTCAATGGCATTTCAGTGTACCTTCTTATAACCCAGGTGAACTGGAAGGCCAATGGGACACTGTGCCATGGAGTTGGGAGACCAAAAAGCCTAAGAAAGGATAAAAGTAATTGCAAAGAACAAGGAACTTACATTCACAACCATTTCTGAATTGGAAGAAATCAAGCTAGGAAGGATGGCCACACCACTCTCCATGATTGCTCTGTGGAACAAGCCTTTGGACATGGGAGACAGAATCTGGGGGACAAAGCACAGCAGAAGAGGAAGAAGTCATGGGGAGGCCTAGACACTCCTGACTTAGCAGAGACAGAGAATACTGTGAGTCTGAAAGCCAGGACTTTTACTTACCCTGCCATACCCCTAAGCTAACTCTAGAGGACAGTCCCAAAGAGGAGTTCCCCCTGGCCCTTGAACCCTTTGGCAAAGCCAGGCCTATAAGACAGTTAGACAGAAAAGGAGGCTAAGGGGCCTTGGCCATACACTCTCTGGGTGGTTCGGTAACAGAGTGTGATAAGATGCCTGTGCTCTGTAACCCAGCAAAGCTGTTCCAATACCCTGCCCCCTTATAAGGTCACATGGTTTACTGATTATTATTTGTTTACTGATTATGACAAAGCTCAGGGTTATGGTTAGGATCAAATTACTTCAAATCCAACAGCTTTTCCCACTATGTCATGGGTATTTCCTACTTTCCAATCAGCTATATATATTATAATATATAATATATTATATTAATTATATATTATATTATTATATTAATTATATATATTATAATAATATATATATTTTTTTTGTATTATCATTCCACTGCAGTCTTCTTCCCCTGCCTTATCACAGCCTGGATGCCATGTCAATGATGGGCAAACTCGTGGGAGAGGAGGGCTACCGAACCAGAAGACCTTTACCTCTAAGCCCTCTGATGGATTTTATGTCTGTCATATGAGGGTCAGCCATGCTAAGCTCTCAGAGGCTCAAGAGCAAAGACTCAAGAAAGCATATTTTCAGCCACAGCTGGTCACAAAGGCCACCTGGGAAGGCACAGAGAGGCTCTGAGCAGCCTTGGGAAGTGGAGCACCTCAATGGTGAAATTGGGGATCCATTGGGCCTTGAATTATTTCATCAGTACACTGTACATTTCTTTTGCTCTTACTCTAAGTTGTTAGTAAACCTTTAAAAAGGGATTACTCATTGTTTATGTCCAGTAAAGTATGAGGAAAAAGGGCCTAGATAATCAGTTGAGCCAAGGACAGGGGGGTATAGTGGGATCTCCAAATAAAAGGAAAGGGCAGGTGCCAGCCTTAGAGAAAGAAGTCAGCAGCCCCAATGGTTCTGAGAGGAGGGTAGATAAGAAAAGAAGAAGAAAAACTCAAGTCGATGTAGGGGTGGGGAACTTGCAGCCTTGAGGCCACATGTGTTCCTCTGGGTCCTCAAGTATGGTCCTTTGAGTGAATCCAACACTCACAAAACAAATCCTTTGGATCAAGGGGACCACATGTGGCCTGGAGGCCACAGGTTCCCCACCCCTGGACACCTGGGGTTTTGCTACAAGAAGTCCCCTTCAAGCTGCAGTCATTTCTTTACCACCTACATGTGAGGAAACACTGGCTCCCCCAGCAGACGCGCCAAAGATGGTCACAAGGCCAGGATCTCCTCCAAAGTGGGCAATGTTCTTCTGGACCCACCTCAGGGCAGCCACCTGATCCAGGTAACCCCAGTTGCCACGTGCGTGGTCATCCCCAGTGCTGAAAACCAGATATTAGACAAGGCTGGAGAAGTCTGAAGAACATCAGGTTCATAGGATTATGAGATTTAAAGACCATCGCCTCCAGCTGGATAACACAATGGACAGACTGATTGAATTAGACCTGGCAAAAGCAGTGTTCATCTACTAGCTGGGTGACCATGGGTTAGGCACTTAGACTTCTGCCTCAGTTACCTCATCTGGATAATGGGGGAAATAACAGTATGTATGGCTTAGAGCTGTTGCAGGGATAAAATGAGTGCTTTGTAAAACTTAAAGGAGCATACAAATGCTAGTTGCTGCTGTTCTTGTTTTCAGATGTAAAGTGGTGAGACAGATCACGAATTCCCCCACCTGAAGGACTCCCAGTAAGACCTCTTTAGTGGCCCACTGTACTCCAGGAGGAGCTTCTTCCATGCTGCTTTCTTCCCTTCCAGCTTACTCTGTCCTTTCCACCTCCCTATAGACGGGCTTGCCCAGGCTCTTCCTTCCCCCTCCTTTCTTTAGCTCTCCTTTCTGTTTAGTCTTCCCTTATTAGAATGTCAAATCAAGTCAAGAGATGTTTACTGAGCACCTACTATGTGCCAGGCACTATATAACAAGCTTTGGGCATACAAAGAAAGGTAAGCATAGCCCCTGCCCTCAAGGAGTTTACAATTTAATGGGGGAGATCACATGCAAATAACTGTGTCCAAAAGCATCCTGATGTATGCAGGATAGATTGGGAATGATCCTGGAGGGCAGGCCCTGACAGTAAGGGAGACAGGGAGAGGCTTCTTGTAGAAGGTGGGATTAGCACCTAGTCTTAAAGGAAGCCAGAAAGAAGGAATGAAAATCAACAGAGTCAGTGGAATATCTTATTCAAGGATCTGGAAGGAGTCAGAGAACATGGAGCAGCCTGAGCAGACTAGAGAGGTGGGAGGATGCCAGCCTCCTCTCCATGAACTCTGCAATCTAGAAACATCACTCTCCTTGCTGTCCTCAAATACAACTCTCTACCTCCAAAGTCCAACTTTCACTGGCTATCCCCATGACTGGGATTCCTTGAAGGAACGTGAGACAGCTCTAATCCCACCTTCTTCAAGAGATTTCCACTTTCCTCCTTCTCTTCCACCCCCTCACTGCTAGGGCCATCTTGAGGAAGGACCCCAATTTGAAGCTTTATAGAAAATTGGTCCTAGGAGAAGTGTGAGTTTTATTACTATATGGGGCATCAAGCAGGCAGAAATTAAAGCATCATACACACATACACACACACACACACACCATACCACACCACACCACACATACACATGTACATTATATGCTGTGATAGTAATGGAACATAAAGATTCCCCTGTATTGGCTTGGTTTTCAAATTGATTGTGTTAAAACCCAGAGCTTGTTAATCCCACCTGTGGGATGGACTTTTTGATGTGAAAAGAAAGTCCTGAACTGGGAGGAGCTGGTGACGTAGATTTTTGGAGAGACAAGAGAGAGGCGGAAGATCTTTTTGGAAGCAGCACCTCGTGGAGAGAGAGAGACTAAGAGAATTGCTGGTGGCCGCTTTGAATTGCCCTGGACTTTTGAGACCTGCCCCCTGAGCTGCCAAGGACTGAGGAGACATGGCTGTTTTGCTGGTACTTTGTCTGTCTGTTTTGATGTTGTTTTGCCAGATTTGTCCACTGGTGAAAGACGGTCCTTTTGTTGAAGAAGTCCTGGAACCTGGCTGTTCGCTAAGAAGCCCTGAGACTGTCCTGCAGACAGAGAGTGAATACTGTCCACTGGTGAGGAACAGTGCTGTTGTTGCAGGGGTCTGGAGACTGTCCTGCAGACAGAGTGAATACTGTCCACTGGTGAAGGACAGTGCTGTTGTTGCAGGGGTCTGGGAACCTTTCTGTTGGTTCAGAAGCCCTGAAGAAGGATTTTCTGGTTGTATGTTTACAGAAATCCTGGGAGAGGGTTTTGCTGATGTGTTCAGGGGTTCTAGGACTGTTCTACAGACAGAGGATGAATTCATGAAGGGACTGGCAATGTATCTTATGGCCTTGCTAAGCCTTGTCTCCCCAGGAACTAAGATTGCTGAGAACTTGCCTCCTGTCAAGATGAAGAAAAGATCTCCATTTGGGTATTAAGTGCTGTGTTTAAACTTGATGTAACTCTGGGGTAGATTCAATTGTGATCCAGGGGTGGGGAACTTTTGACCTTATGTTTGGAAACTAATCTCCATTTGAGAAGAGGGACTTTGTGGTGGATTAAATGAAGGTATAGCCTAGGGGTGGAGAAGTATTTAGAACAGGGACTTTGTAATTGATTGAATGAATGGAAGGTCCTGGGGTGGGGTAGTCCTTGGAGATTATTTAATCACGCTTAGTAAATGCTGTATTTGGAATGATGTCATGTTTTTATCTTCTCTGTTCTTGGTTGGTCACTGAATAAAATGGAGAGCACCTATGCTGGTATCCTGAACCTTGGGAAGTTGCCTTTCCTTGGCATTACATTACATATGCCAACCTGCACTAACAAAGATTTAGGGAACTCACGTGATGGAGACTGGTACAGTAGCAAGATCTTTGTGGGAGTACACACTCACAGTGGTGTCTGAGCAGGTCAGTCTCATCCCTTAAAGGGAGGTTTGGTTGGGACAATCAGCACCACATATGAGAGAGGGAAGTCTTAATCAGACCTTGATGTGGTGGGGAAATGCCCCAGGATCCCTTATCGATGTGAGAATAGCAGACTCCAAGAGTGGGTGGCAGCACACAGCCACATAGTCTGCTGGGAGTCCATTCAGGACCTGAGGTTACCCACAGGATCTGAATAAGTCAGCATGTGAAAGCCCTGGCTGACTGTCCCTTGCTTAAATGTTTTATGGTCCTTAGGACCACTTTTCCCTGTGACTGCCTGTTGGAGTCCTATCATTTATAACGACAACATGACACAATGTATTTCAAAAATCACAATTGCCACACCTTCCCTCTGAGATTACTTCTCCTTTACATTGTATATATTTTGTATCTAAATGGTTATTTATATGTTTCCCATTAGAACTGAACTCCCTGAGGGTAGGAATTTACTTTTATTCCTGTCCCAAGCACTTAGCACAGTGACTGACATACAATAAAAGCTTTAAAAGATGCTTATTAACTGATTTATTGGCTAAATAAGGGGGTGATTGTTTGACCTGTGCTCTAGGAAGATCAGTGACAGCCGAATGGAGGATGAACTGGAGTAAGGAGAGAAGAGACAAAGAGGCCAACCAAGCAGGCATTGTTAGTCCAAGTGTAAAGTGGTGAGAGTTTGCACTAGAGGGGTGGTAGTGTCAGAGGAGATAAGTGGGTGTATATGAGAGATGTAGCAAGGGTAGAATCAATAAGACTTGGCAACAGATTGGATATAAGGGAAAAGAGAGTGAGTAGTGAACAATGTCCCCTAGATGACTAGAAGAATGATGGTGCCTTCAAGAAATAATATGGATGTTATGAAGAAGAAAACATTTGATGGGAAAGAGAAAGAATTCAGTTTTGGAAATACTGAGTTTGTAATGGGATGTGCATTTTGAGATAGTTGGAGATGGGATAGTGTAGGTCTCTTGTCTGGAGAGTGGAAACCAGACAGGAGAGAGTGAAGAGAGTAAGAGAAAAGAATCAAACTGTCTAGCCACAAAAGGGAGGAAATGCATGGGATGATAGCTAGTGAGGTTGGATGGATGGATGGATGGATGGATAGATGGATGGATGGATGGATGGATGGATGGATGGATCCAGTAAATTTGTTTGAGAACAGAGGATATTCATGAGCAAGTTTGTAGGTAGTAGGGAAGTAGACAGGGGGATGAGGAGGAAAAAGGAGGAGGAGGAGGAAAGAGAGAGAGACAGAGACAGAGAGAGAGAAGAATAGTGAAAATGAGAGTGATAATATGATAAGAAAGGTCAATCTTCTGGAAAAGATGGGATGGAATGGGATCATTTGTGCCTGTAGAAAGCTTTGCCTCAGTGAAGAAAAAGTCCCCTTCATGTAAGAAAGAGGTAAGGGAGGAAATAGTAACAGAAGGCATATGATCAGTGAGAAATATGGAGAAAGGGATATGAGGGAGCTCAGTGGATGGCCCCATTTTTTTTTTTCAGCAAAATATAAAACAAGGTTTTGAGTTAAGATGGTAAGGAAGGGAGGAACTGTGAAAAATTTGAGGAATGATGCAAAGGTTTAGAAAATCCAGTCTCCCAGTGAGATAGTGTATTGATTATAGAGGTGCAAAAAGATCGCCTTGCCTCAGTGAGGAACCATCTAAGATTATGGAACATTAGTCTGTACGGATCCAGGCAACACAGTTTCATGATTTTTTTTTTTTTGGCTTCCTTCAGCAGTTTGCAAAGAACATCAAAAGGAGTGGGTGATGAGAATAATCTCAGGCTGAGGTTTGCCAAGCAAAGATTTGTCACAGGATAAGGGGTCAGTATAGACATGAAATGGCTCACTAATGGGTTAAGATGGGGAAGGTAAGGGGCGGCCAGGTAGCACAGCGAGTAGGAGCACTGGCACCAGAGTCGGGATAACCTGGGATCGAATGCGGGCTCTGATACTTAGCACCACACCCAGAAATAACTGGCCATGTAACCTTGAGCAAGTTACTTAACCCCGATTGCTTAAAAAAAAAAAAAAAAGATGGGAAGAGAGTATAACCAGGCGGGGGGATGGCCTGTGAAAGAACTGAGGGGTGGGGGATTGAAGGTCAAGGTGAGGGTGAAGAACAGGGTTAGGTATTAACATGGCAGAGAGTCTAGTGGAATGGTAAGAGATAACTAGATAGAGGAGTTTCAGAATTAATGTACATAGAAGTGGAACACTCATGAAGGAGGGTAAAATCAAGGGTGTTACCGTCTCTGTATATAGCTGAAGTGGGGTGGAGGAGCAGGTTAGGAGAAAGGGATTCACTGAGGAACTGGGGCTGAGAATGCTAAAGGAAATATCAAGATGAGTATTGAAGTCCCTCAATATGAACATGGGAGTTGTGAGAGAAAGACTATAAGGAAATTACT
>NW_027185771.1:17652396-17653185 GCF_028583685.1 Petaurus breviceps papuanus
CAATATGAACATGGGAGTTGTGAGAGAAAGACTATAAGGAAATTACTGAGTTCATTGAGAAAGGAACGAGTGTCCTCGAGGATGGTAAGTAATAGCTACTAGAATCTTTTTTTTTAAGCAATCAGGGTTATAAGTAACTTTCTCAAGGTTACACGGCCAGTTATTTCTGGGTGTGGTGCTAAGTATCTGAGCCCAGATTTGATCCCCAGGTCATCCCGACACTGGGGCCGGTGCTCTTACTCACTGAGCCACCTGGCCACCCCTGCTACTAGAATCTCAATAGCATGATGAATATGGATTGAATGAACCTCAAAGGAAGAGGAGTTGCTGAGTGATGGTGGTAGAGGGAGAGTCTGGAAATGGTAGTGGGAAACAAGGAGTATTTTGGCTTCCCTGTGAGGAAGACATAGGTAAAAAAAAAAAAAAGCAAGTATATTGGAAATGGTCACCAGGAAAACTATGTCATCAGAAAAAAGTCAGGGTTTGGTGAGTACAAATAAGTGGAAGGAGTAAGAAAAGAAAGGATTAAAATAAAAATAGCTTTGTTACTGGAGCAGGCATTCTGGGGAGCACAGTAAAAGGGGTCAAATAGGTAGCTTTAAAGTAAGACATTATAGAAAACTGGTACTTGAAAAGCTAATGTAATCATGAGATTTATTACTACGAAGTATAACAAGCCAGGATTAGCTTGACTTGTTTTCTTGTTTTATAATCTTAGCACTTAGTAGCCATCTGTCCGTCCATCTATCTATCTATCTATCTATCTATCTATCTATCTATCTATCTATC
>NW_027185771.1:17653195-17663672 GCF_028583685.1 Petaurus breviceps papuanus
ATCTATCTATCTATCTATCTATCTATCTATCTATCTATCTATCTATCTATCTATCTATCTATCTGTTCATCTGTCTGTCTGTATGTCTGTCTATCTATTTACCTACCTAAAATCTGAGACCAAGGGAAAAGAGAAGTTATTGGTCATTAAGAAGCAGGGTCATAATATGAAATTGACTCCTATAGTCACAAATCTAGTGCTTTTTCTACTACATCATGATCACATTGTGGGGAAGCCAAAGGAAGGCAAGAGACATTTTGTCTAGTCAGGAATTTATGTTTATCATCATTCAACTGCTCAAAGATCTGGGAATACATCAGGGAAAAAATACTTATTTTACTGAGGTCAAATCTCACCTGGAGAACCCGAGGACACCCAGCCTGTACTGGATAGTGACCACTACCACATTCTGGGAAGCAGACAATATGGAACCATCAAATATGGAAGCACTGCCAAAAGCGAGAGCACCACCATGGATCCACACCATCACCTGCAGGAATCAGACATGGTTTTCTTACAGGAACAAATCCCACCAAGCATGTCTGTTACTCCCTTACTCAACATAAAAATCCTGTATCCTGTTATCTCATGACCCTTGATAAAGTAGCTCTAAATGTGAGTGAATTCACTTATCAAGAGGTAACAGGATATGCATCAAAGTTACTCTCAGAAAGAGCCCACTTGGCTTGACTCCAAGGCAGGGCAGATGCTCCTTGGAATCTTCCTGGCAGAATTAGTTCCCTGAGGTCTTCCTGCTGCCAAAGATACACACAGAGCAAAACAGCCTCTCCTAAAGGATCCTTGTTCCCACCCACCCACCCCAGAACAGGGAAAGGAGGCAGGGCTCCCTTCTAAAGGACACAGACCTAATCAGATAATAAAGAATGTACCCCAGATAATAAGCTCTCTGGGTCAGATCATCTTGTGGGCTTTTCAGTTGTGGCCCAGGGAACCTTTCCATATGACTGTAACTGCTCTCTCAAAACCAAGATAAACTGCTAGACTAGAATATCAGCAAATTACTCTAGGCTCTTTGCCAAGAAAACCTCAAATGGGATCACAAAGGATCAGAAACAAGTCAAAAAATGACTGAACAACAACATGATCTGTATTAAATCATTAAGGTAGCTCAGAGGAGAAAGAAAAAAACACCTCCTTTATATCCCCAGCACTAAGGTGAAGCGCTACAAGTTTGTAGAAATGGTTGGCAAGTTCAATGTTGGTTTGTTGGGTTCAGAGATTGGCTTCATGGGCAGATGACATTTGAGCAGTTTGGTTGGCTATCATTTATTTTAAGAAAGGAAACCTGGGGGGGGGGGGGGGGGGGGGGGGTAGGTGTCACAGTGAATGGAGCACCAGCCCTGGAGTCAGGAGGACCTGAGTTGAAATCTGGCCTCAGACACTTAATACAAAGCTAGCCATGTGACCTTGGGCAAGTCACTTAACCCCAATTGCCCTACCCTCCCCCCTCCAAAAAAAAGCCTGGTGTGGATGATAGAGGGCTAGCCTTTGAGTGAGAAGGACTGGGTTCAAGTCCTTCCTTGGACACATAGGAGATATGTCACCACAAGGAAGTTCCTTAGCAACTCAATACACCAGACAAGCCAAGACTAAGTTACAAATGAGATGGCTGCCCTCATCAATAGAGAGAGTTTCCACATAGTGTAATTCCCCACAAAAAAAAAATGAAATGCAAGGTCTGAAAAGGATCAAGAAGTGTTTGGAAGGTCACACTTTATCAGTGCTTTGCTCAGTTCCATTAGCAATAAAAATGTGTAGGAGAAATCCAGATCATGGAACCATGTCCCTGAAGTTATTTCAATTATGTCCAACTCTTCATAACCCCATTTGGGATTTTCTTCACAAAGTGCTTTGCCATTTTTTTCTCCAGCCCATTTTATAGATGAGGAAACTGAGGCAAACAGGATTAAGTGACTTTCCCAGGGTCACACAACTAGTAAGTGTGTGAGACCAGATTTGAACTCAGGAAAATGAGCCTTCCTGATGCCAGGCCTAGTGCTCTATCCGCTGTGCCACCTTGATGCCTTGAAGTAATAAAGAGGCAGATTCCAACCTCAGAGGAGGAAACATTTGCCAACAGTGTGAGTTGATGCTGAAGAGTAGAGAAGATAGCCTTGAGAAGCAGTGAGTTCCCTGACCCAGACAACTTCAAAGAAGTCTAGACCACCAGTCAGAGACATTTAGAGAGTATGACTGTTCCCATGCAGGTAGGAAGAGGTGACCTTCAAGCTCCCATCCACTTCTGATACCCGAGGATTCTTATCCCCGGCTGTTGAAGATAACAGAAATCTGGCTTACCGGCAATCCAGTCCCCTCTTTTGCATGAACAGGAACATAGATATTGAGGTACAAACAGTCTTCAGAATTGGCTGGAAGAGGGATGTTTGCTTTCATGGCCATTGCCATTCCTTCTAGGAGAGTGACATTCTGCAAACACCTAGAAAACATCAGATGAATAACCTGAATAGAATCATATGGGTATAAAAATGATAATGCATGAGTGCTTTGAGGTTATAAAGCAATTTACAAACATGACCTCATTGGACCCCCACAATCACCTTGAGAGGTAGGTGCTCTTTTTTTTCTATTCCATTCTCTCAGTCCTATTTTTAAAATTAAATTTTACATTTATTTTTAGTTTACATCATTCATTTCCAGAAGATTTTTCTCCCCATCTTTCCCCTACCCACCACCCCAAAACAGTGATCCCACTGAATACCCCTCCCCCAATCTGCTCTCTCCCATGTCTTCCCCCATCCCCTCTCCAACTTTCCAGTAGGGCAAGATGGATCTCTATACCCCAGTGCCTGTATATCTTATTTCCCAGTTGCATGTAAAAATAATAATAATAATATTTTTTAAACATTCAATTTTACAACTTTGAATTCCAGATTCTTTCCTTTCCTCCCTTGTTACCCACCCTTACTGGGAAGATAAGCAATTCAATATAGGTTGTACATGTGTAGCTATGCAAAACATTTCCATAGTGGATATATTGTGAAAGACTGACTATATTTCCCTCCATCCTATCCTGACCCCCATTTGCTCTATTCTCTACATTGACCCTGCCCCTTTTCAAAAGTGGGTGCTTCCAACTTCCCTCCCCCCCCAGCCTGCCCTCCCTTCCATCATCCCCCCTCTCATCCCCTTCCCCCCCCTACTCTCCTGTAGGGTGAGATACCTTATTTAGTGTGTATGCCATTCCCTCCCTAAGCCAAATTCAATGAGTGTAAGGTTGACCCATTCCCTTTTGCCTTCCTGTTCTTCCCCTCCATTATAAGTTTTACCTTGCCTCTTCGATATGAAATAATTTACCCCATTCTGTCTCTCCCCATCTCTTCTCATTATATTCCTCTCTCACCTCTCAATTTCACCTTTTAAGTATAATCCCTTCCTATTCAATTAGTCCTGTACCCTCTGTCTATGTATCTATTACTTGTACACATATATACACATACTCATATATGTATTCATACACCCATATACCCTTCTATACACACACACACACACACACATATATATATATATATATATATACACATACAATTATATTCCCTTCAACTGTTCTCATACTGAGAAAAGTTTCAATTGTCATTTTTCCTTGTAGGGATGTTAATAGTTCCACTTTGATAAGTTCCTTATCATCCCTTTTCCCTGTTTACCTTCTCATGCTTCTCTTGCTTCTTGTATCTGAATGTCAAATTTTCTATTCAACACTTTTTTTATCAAGAATGCTTGAAAGTTCTCTATTTCATTGAATAGCCATATTTTCCCCTGAAACACGATACTCAGTTTTGCTGGGTAGGTGATTCTTGGTTTTAATCCCAGCTCCTTTGATATCATAGAATATCATATCCAGAATATCATATTCCAAGCCCTTTGATCCCTCAGTGTAGAAGCTGCCAGATCCTGTGTCATCCTGATGGTTTTTCCACAATATTCAAATTGTTTCTTCTTGGCTGCTTGTAATATTTTCTCCTTGATCTGGGAACTTAGGAACCTGGCTATAATATTCCTAGGAGTTTTCTTTTTGGGATCTTTTTCAAGAGGTGATCGGTGCATTATTTCAACCTCTATTTTGCCCTCTGGTTCTAAAACATCAGGGCAATTTTCCTCGAGAATTTCTTAAAGGATGATTTCTAGGTTCTTTTTTGGATCATGGCTTTCAGGTAGTCCAATAATTTTTAAAATATCTCTCCTAGATCTATTTTCCAGGTCAGTGGTTTTTCCAATGAGATATTTCACATTGCCTTCTATTTTTTCATTCGTTTGGATCTGTTTAATAGTATCTTGATTTCTCATAAAGTCACTAGCTTCCATTTGCTCCAATATAATTCTGAAGGAATTATTCTCTTCAGTGAGCTTTTGAGATTCTTTTTCCATCTGGCAAATTTGGCTTTTTAAGGCATTCTTCTCCTCATTGGTTTTTTGAGACTCTTTTACCATTTGAGTTAGTCTATTTTTTAAGATGTTATTTTCTTCAGTCAGGTTGTTGACTCTCTTTTCATGATTTTCTTGCTTCATTTCTCTTCCCAATTTCCATGCCTTGATCCTTTTTGTCCCCAAGAAAGGAATCCAAAGTTGGACTGCTGTGATTGCCCCTATGGAGGGGGGAGGTGAGGCAATATGGGTTAAGTGACTTGCCCAAAGTCACACAGCTAGTTAGTATCAAGTATCTGAGGCTGATTTGAACTCAGGTCCTCCTGCCTCCAGGGTCAGTGTTCTATTCATGGTACCACCTAGGTGCCCCATATTATCCCTATTTCCCCTGATTGCTCATGTTGCCACTCAACCACTTGACTCTTGAGCTTTTTGCCACAGTAGAACTCTGCTTCCAGAGAGGAGAGCTTTGTCCCAAATTGCTGGGATTTTCTCAGCTGCCTGAGCTATTAGTTGGGTGCTCTCTCAGAAGCCTCCACTGGCTCTGACATACTCCTCACACACCCCAGTACCTCCACCCAGGGCAGGGATCCAGATCCAAGCAGGTTAAAGCAAGAACAATTACCCCTCAGACTGGTTGCTTGGTCCCCCTACAATCTGCAGGCCAGGAGCTCTGAAACAGCCATATGGTGGCAGCTGCTGCACCTCAGCCACTTCTCCTGCTGATAGTAGAGGCCAGACCACATTCCTGGATCCCACAAGATCCACACTGAACTCTCACTTTGTCTTTGACATTTATGGGTTGAGAATTCTGGAAACCACCACAGCTGTTGGTGATCCATTCTCTCAAAGTCCCTCCAGCTGGGGCTAGTTGTGGCCACCCTGAGGCTAAAACTGCAGACTTACACGGGGCTGGGCTCTGTTTCCAGCATGCTGCAATGGGCCCTTGCTGTAGGCCTGAAGGGCTGTCTTCAGCAGGAGTTTTGTTTCTCTCTGTCACTTTGTGGGTTCTGTAGCCCTAAAGTTTGTTTAGAGTCATTTTTATAGGTATTTGAGGTGGTTATAGAGGAAGCATATGGAGTTTTCCTGCTTCTACACCGACATCTTGGCTACACCCCATCTTGGCTACACCCCCGAGGTAGGTGTTCTTATTATCCCTAATTTTTTTGGAGGGGTGAGGTGAAGCAATATGGGTTAAGTGACTTGCCCAAAGTCACACAGCTAGTTAGTGTCAAGTGTCTGAGGCTGGATTTGAACTCAGGTCCTTCTGCCTCCAGGGTCAGTGTTCATGGTACCACCTAGCTTCCCCATATTATCCCTATTTTACAGATGAGGAAACCCAGGCAGCAGAGGTGCAGTGACCTGCCAACATTTCCCAACTTTCTATAGAGTATTTTTTCTTGTTCGTTATTTATTGAAATATTTGGATTTGTTGGAGACTGTTAAATTGGAGACAAAGCATTTTTTAAATTAAATTTTTTTTAAAGCAATCGAGGTTAAGTAACTTGCTCAAGGTTACACGGCCAGTTTTTATTTCTGGGTGTGGTGCTAAGTATCTGAGCCCAGATTTGATCCCCAGGTCATCCTGACACTGGAGCCAGTGCTCTTACTCACTGGGCTACCTGGCTGCCTTTAAATTAATTTTTTAAAAACTTGGATACCAAATAGATATTACCAAGAGGTGAATAGATGAACACACACAGTGTGTGAATGTCATGGAATGTCATTGTAGGAGAATAAATGTGAGGAAGTCAGAAAACCTGGGTCAGATCAATGGAAGTTGAGCTAGACCAGTGCAGACCATGACTAGAAGCATCTTACAAAGAACAGCACTTCTGGCCACTGGATCAGGTTCCAGAGGAGCATACCTATTAGGCTAGGAGGCAGGCTAGAGTATGGAATGGACAATAAGTGTGATCACCAAAGCAAAAGGCATCAAAGTATTTAAAAAACAAACTGAGGGGTCAGATTCAATGACCTCTAAGGGCTCCCCCTGCTTTCTGAGCCTATCACTCTGTGAGTTCTGGCTTTGTAATTGACTAGCTTTGTGACCTTGGGTGAGTCACTTAATCTCTGTTGTTTTTCAGTCCTTCAAACCCCTTTTGAGGTTTTTTGGCAGAGATACTAGAGCAGTTTGCCATTTCCTTCTCCTGATCATATTACAGATGAGGAAACTGAGGCAAACAGGGTTACGTGACTTGCTTAGCTAGTAAGCATCTGAGATCAGATTTAAACATAGGACTTCTTGATAGAGCATGGTGCTCTATCCACTGAGTCACCTAGCTGTCCCTAATCTGTGTTAGCATTTGTTTTCCTATGTATAGCAAGATGTCTACTAACTACCTCACACTATTTTTTTGAAGTCTGTTATTCTCTGAAGCCCAAATAAATGTAAGCTACTATCATTAAGCAATTATTTGAGGCCTCATATCCCAGGGATCATTCATTCCTTCAATAAATATTTAACAAATGTCTACCATGTGCAGAGCAGGTGCCCTGTGCTCATTTGGTAAGAAAAGGACAGAGGTAGGTGCTTACGCAGGTGGGTGAGCAGTTGCATCTCTCACATTGCTCCATGAATCCGGTGGTTGTGGAGGAGAAAACCTCAGGGCCCCCACAGGGGGTTTGGCAAAGGGGATTCCCAGGAAAACATTGAGAACTTTATCAATCCCCTTGATACTGATTTGAGTCCCTTGGATCTGTCCAGACTCAGTGGTCCTAATGAGGTCATCTGCATGATATCCTGTGAACAAAGGGAAGAGAAATCCTCAGGAAAAGGGGCTGAACTGAGATCCAAATATCTCCTCTACATCTCCCTTCCCCAAACCACCATCATTTTTTCATTAGATGGGAATGCAAGTCTCCTTCTGTTTCTGCCATAATTTTTTCATTTCCCTTAAAGATCTCCAGCAATGGAGAACTTACTCCAGAGAAGAGCCATTTGCACTTTTAGGCAGCTCTGGCACTGATTCAGGAGCTGTCCAGCTTTGGTAAGCCAGAGTTTCAAGATCAAAGCAACTTCTCCCCAACAATCCCACCCCCAGCCCAGCTTAGGAAAACACAGAGCTAAAAATCAGTGCCATATAGTTTATCAGTATTATCTAACTGATCAAAGACTTAATAAACACCTACTATGGGCAATGCCTTCAGCTCTTAATTGAGGACAAAATAGCAGGAATTTACATTCTCCTAGAGAACAATGACATCAATAACTAGGAACCCAAGGGAGAGGTATAAAGGAAAGATCCTGGCAAAGAGCTAGGAAAAGATATGAGGATGATCAGAAAAAGTTCTGCAACAAGTGGCAGTGCCCTTTTTTCTTTTTCTTTTTGGAGGGCAATTGGTGTTAAGTGACTTGACCAAGGTCACACAGCTAGTTTTTGTGTTAAGTGTCTGAAGCCAGATTTGAACTCAAGTCCTCCTGACTCCAGGGCTGGTGCTCTATTCACTGTGCCACCTAGCCTCTGCAAAGAGTCTTCAATGAAACTAGAGTGGGGGAAGTGCTTTCTGGGTGAGGGAAAGATAGTAGAAAAAGAAAGGAGACAGAAGACAGCAAGAGAAGAAAGGCAGATGGAAAAGAGTTATATTGGGCTATAGTCTGTGTCAGGAAGACTCATTTTCCTGGGTTCCAATCCAGCCTTAGACACTTACTTGCTGTATAACTCTGGGCAAGTCACTTCACCTGTTGCCCACAGTTTCCTTATCTGTCAAATCAGCTGGAGAAGGAAATGGCAAACCACTCCAGTATCTTTGCCAAGAAAACCCCAAATGCAATCTCCAAGAACCAGACATGATAGAAAAACAACTGAACAACAACATCACAAATGTGAATAGAGTAGTAGGTGATAAGACTGGATGCACAGAGTACCAGACTTGGGCTCAGAGGATAGGGCTTCTAATCACAGCCCTCCCATATACTGCCTGTGAGAACTTGTTACAATTCCTTTGCATTCCCTAAGCCTGTTTCTCCTCTTTGATTAAATGGGGAAAGTACACTGAATTCAACAGTCCTTAAGATTCCTCCCAGCTCCACATCCTAGAGTCCAAAGTTAGAGACTGCTCAACTATCAAGGCATAAGATCACACTATGCTTGAATCAGAAGGACAAGGGTCAGGCATGCCTCTGAAAGATTAGCAATCCACTTTTATCAAAGGGAATCACAGTATAGCACAATATAAAATACACAGGAGTGACTTTAACATTCATCAGTTGGGCTTCAGTTTCTCCTCTATAAAAACAGTGGTTTAGGAGGATGAAAATAATGAAAAAACCCAAAGCCTCCAGCCTCTGGGATAAGAACTCACTATTTAACAAAAACTGCTGGGAAAACTGGGAAACAACATGGCAGAAATTAGGCACAGACCAATATCTCACACCATATACCAAGATAAGGTCAAAAGATACATGATTTAGACATAAAGGGAGATACCATAAGCAAATTAGGAGAGCAAGGAGGAGTTTCCCTATCAGATCTATGGAGAAGGGAAGGATTTATGACAAACAAGAGATAGAGAGCATCATGAAATGCAAAATAAATCATTTGGATTACAATAAATTTAAAAGGGTTTGCATGAACAATATTAAAAGGAAAGCAAAAAGATGGGAAACAATTTTAACAGCAAGTGTTTCTGATAAAGGCCTTATTTCTCATATACATTGAGAACTGAGTCAAATTTATCAGAATATAAGTCATTCCCCAATTGATAAATGGCCAAAGGGTATGGCCAGGAAGTTTCCAAATGAAGAAATTAATACTATCTATAGTAGCCATATAAAAAATGCTTTAGAGCACTAGTAATTAGGGCAAATGCTAATTAAAATAACTCTGAGGTACCACCTCACATCTATCATACTGGTTAATATGACAGAAAAGTAAAATAATAAATATTGGAGAATATGTGGGAAAATTGGAACACTAATGCACTGTTGGTAGAATTGTGAACTGATGCAACCTTTCTAGAGAACTGTTTAGAACTATGCCCAAAGGCCAATCAAACTGTGCTTACTCTGTGATCTAGCAATACTACTACTAGGTCTGTATCCCAAAGAGATCATAAAAAAGGGGAATGGAGCCACATGCACAAAAATGTTTATAGCACTTCTTTCTGTGGTGGCAAAGAATTAGAAATTGAGGGCATGCCCTTCAACTGGGGAATGACTGAACAAGTAGTGTAATTGTAATTGATTACTAAGAAATGATAAGCAGGCAGATTTCAGAAAAACATGGAAAGACTTACATGAACTGATGCTGAGTGAAGTTAACAGAACCAAAAGAACATTGTACATGGTAATTTTTAAAAATTGTGCAATAACCTACTATGAATGACTCATCTCTTTTCAGGAATACAAGGATCCAAGACAATTCCAAAAGACTCATGATGGAAAATGCTATCCACATCCAAAGAAAGAACTATGGAATCTGAATGCAGATGAGAGCATACTGTTTTCACTTTCTTTTTTGTTTTTAGGGTTTTTCTTGGTGGCTTTCCTTTAATTTATGCTTCTTGTTAACAACATAACTAATGTGAAAATATGTTTACATTATTGCAAATGTATGTCAGATTGTTTACTATCTTGAGGGGAAGGGTGTGAAGAAGGGGAGGAGAAAATATTGAAACTAAAATTCTTATAAAAATAAATGTTGAAAACTAGATAAGTAATTGGAAAAATAAAATACCACTCTACTATTTATGGAAAAAAGAAAGAAAAGGAATGAGGAAGGAAGGAAGGAAGGAAGGAAGGAAGGAAGGAAGGAAGGAAGGAAGGAAGGAAGGAAGGAAAAGAGAAGGAAAGAAGGGAAAGAAAAAGAGAAGGAAAGAAGGGAAAGAAAAAGAGAAGGAAAGAAGGGAAAGAAAAGGAAAGAAGGAAAAGAAAAGAAAAAGAGAAGGAAAAGAGAAAGAGAAGAAAAGAAGGAAAAGAAAAACAGAAAAAGAAGAAAAAGAAAAAGAGAGAGAGGGAAAGAAGAGAAAGAAAAAGAGAAAGAGAGGGAAAGAAGGAAAAGAAAAAGAGAAGGAAAGAAGGGAAAGAAAAACAAAAAGAGAAGGAAAAGAAAAACAAAAAAGAGAAGCAAAGAAG
>NW_027185771.1:17663682-17673905 GCF_028583685.1 Petaurus breviceps papuanus
AGGGAAAGAAGGAAAAGGGAAAGCGAAAGCGAGGGAAAGAAGGGAAATAAAGAAAAAAAGGTGTGTCACATTTTCTCATGCGAACACAGAGGTCCTACTTCCAGTCTGTAAAAAGTTTCTTCCCTCAATCCACATTCTTATCTACCTCCTTGAAAATGACTCAACTTTCTTTCTCTCCCTACATCCTACCAGCAGCTGATAGAAGAGTTTTTGGACATAACACACATGGAGAAGGCATCAATTTCTCAGTGGCAAACCTAGTTTGGCCTCCTAAAATAAAACTAACAATAATCCTTCACCCCCAGCCCACCCACCCATTCAGTCAGTGAGGGTAACAAAAGAAGAAAATACACAAGCCCCATATCTCCAATGGGAAAATCAAAGGACTCCTCCCATGTCCACCCAGAAATCATCCCCTGCTCTCAGTCAGCCTGGCAGAGCTGCTTACCTGGGGCTAGAACCAGGAGGCCCAGGACCCCCAAAGTCAGGACCTTGGACATCAGGGAAGTCTTCCACATCTTTCCCTCTGCATAGCCTTTTAGTTATGCTTAATCAGATCCCAAGCCTGGCCTTTAAACAAAAAGAACTGGATCAAAGGGCACTCCAGGAGAACTGGGGCTAAGAGCTTCTTAGAGGACTTTCACCTCAGAAATTTTCTTAAGTGTATTTGAAAAAAAAAATTTAGATTGGATCTCTAAAGGCTAAATGCAGATCTGAAAGTCCATCCATGAATGTGTGGATATGCTGGTGAATGTATAACAAGCTCTCTGGAAAACAAAAACAAACAAATGTATCTATCCATGACACACTCTTAAATTTAATCTGTATCAGTAACAGTGTTAATCAACAAAATGATAAATCAAGCCCTGAATTTCAGGATTTTCTGATTTCAGAGGTTCAAATATGACAATGGAATCAGAAGAGCCAAGCTGAGATTACCCCACTTCAATTGAAGTGTCAAGGGTCAAAATTCTAATTATACAAGTTAACTACCCTCAGATTCTGGAGACTTCTATGACCTTTCCCCCCTCAAGGCTCTTCAGCTCCTTGGTTTTTCTTCCTGATTCCATTTGGGTTTTCCTTAGCAAAGATACTGGAGTGGTTTGCCATTTCCTTCTCCAGTTCATTTTACCAAAGAGGACACTGAAGCCAACAGGGTGAAGTTGTAGGTCATAAAGGAGCAAGATAGAAGATCCCCAAGATTAAAATTGGAAGTGGATTTTATTACCACGGGACTGCCAGGGACACACACCCAAATCAGACAGTGAATTGGCATGAATAATATGCTGGTTTTTAAAGAGATTACAATATTCAGGTTACATAAGCTGAAACTACAGTCAGTAATTGCTCAATGTATATTTGAATTTTCCCTTGCCCATGAAGTTTTTCCTTAGGCTGAGGGACAGGGAACCCAGAATGGGTGGAGATGGGGAACACCTGGTAGGGGGTGAGGGGGGCAGGGAAGAAAGGAGCAGGGATTTTGCCCTAGGCTGAAACTCCCACCCACGGATCAATTAGGAGAGGGAAGGGTGGAATTGTGCTGAAATGCCTGCTTACAGATCAATTAGGGGAAGGGAAGGTGAAGTTGTGTTAAAATGTCTGCTCACAGATCAATTAGGGGAAAGGAAGGTGGAGTTGTGCTCAACATTCCCTACTTTTCTTTGTAGGTATGTCAAACCTTTGACATGGCTGGGGCCACATCATCCAGGTTATCCAATTCCATTCCTAAAGGATGGTAGCGGGGATCCCTGACAATTAACATTGCAGCGGAGTTGACACAGGACTTGACAAATTGTAGAAAGCAATTAATGAGACAGGGTCCTACAATCAGGGCTATGGTCAGGAGGAGGAGAGGACTAACCAAGGCTGATACCAACGTAGTGAGCCAGGGGGATGTCCTGAATAAGGACTGATACCAATTCTCAGACTTTTCCAACTCCCTTTGTCTATTAGCAATATTCTGGTGTACCAACTTCAGACTCTCTGGCACCCCTCCAGAACTGTTTTCTTAGAAGCAACAAGCCTCACCAAGAGCTGCACACAGGCCACCCTGTTTAAGAAAAAGAAGGTCCAGGCTTCTGCAGTTCTGGAGAACCACCTCTGCCAGAGAGTCCACCTGTCTTTCCTGGGCTGAGATGGACTGCTCTATGTGGGAGAGGTCGATACTTACCTGTGTACTTAAGGCCTGATAGTTGGCCTCCCCCTTAATCAAGGCTGCCATCCCAGTCATTGCAGAACCCACAAGACCCAAGCCCACTGAGATGGGAATGAGGAGTGGTACTGTCTGCCTTCGGTGCTGGCTCAGTTGCCCTTCTGGGGAAAAGTAATGCCAACTTTGTTCACCTGGAAGAAGGGTGACCCAGGGAATTATGGCCCCTAGGACACACAGGGGGCCCTCAGTGTGTTGTTTTCTGAGAAACATTATAGCAAAGACACACTGGGTAAGGCCATCATGGCATGCCCACCAGGCTCCTAGAGGGGCAGGAAAGTAGTCTGAGCTAGATGCCCGAATCTCATGGGTTTGTCCACAAATTGAGCTATACCGAGAGCTAGACAAAGGAGTGCTGGATGATATGAGGCAGATACCTGTTCCCTGTACATCCCCAAGGGTGAGCCTTGGGTGGTCCCACTTACAATTCTCTGTGCTAGAAGTAGGGGTGACTGAGGCATTTAGTGCCACCCCTACATAGTAAGGAGGCTGGGGTTCAACACAGATCTAGCAATCTTTTCCCAACTTGTGGTTAGAGCTGTTAAGCGTTTTATGAACAGCTGACAGGAAGGTAAGTAAGGGAACCTGATAATTGTGAGATTCCTGAATCTTTGAAGATGGGGGTGGGGGGGCATATGACCTGACCGGGGCCCATGTGGTGACAGCTGCTGTTGTGATTTGGACATTGGGGTTCCCTATTGGGATAGGGATAGCCAAGTTCCCTATGGGACCAATGGGGTGATGACTGGGTAGGGGCACAGGAGGCTTCTTGGTTACAATCAGTACTACCATCTTTCCCACATGCCCTTCCTCCTCCTCCTCCTCAGGGACTATGATTCCCAGGACCCAAGAGACGAGGACTCACCAGGTGGGGTCAGAGGGGTTTTGAATGGTGAGATTGAGCATGGGTTGCCAGGGGTCAGACCTGATTGTATGGATTCGGAACAATGGGTCCAATCCCCCACTATTGCTTGCCTGTAGCACAGGGAGGCACTGGGGCTAGAAGAGGGGATATGGTAAGCTGTGACACACACACAGGCGCCCGGGCATCCTGTATCTGAAAAGAGCAGGTAGCCTGCATCTACTGGTGGGCCCCCAAATAGTCCAGTTGCAGGGAAAAGGGAGTTGAGGGGGAACCGGATGTGTTCTGGGTTCTGGAAAGTCCAGGATTATCCATTTCCTGTGGTTACCACCCAGGTATAGCTTGGTCTGGGGGCATGGGGATTGTGGCAGACCAAGCAAAGAGGTAAAAGGAGGATCAGGAAGAGGATTAGATAAGTCTTAGCTTTAGGGGGTCCTTGTGGACTTCTGCTTTCCATTCTGAGGTGACAGCAGGCTTCACTCTGGTATAATGGAGCCAGTTGGGGATAGAGCCCACTTTGACAGCAGTGCATGTAGGAGGAAGGGTGGCCCCTTCCACCTTGGCTCTAGACCCATAGTGGTGAATTTCTTTATCAGCACAGAATCTCCAGGTTGAAACAGGTGCACTGAGGCTGAGCTTGGGACCAGGAGGGTGTTGAGGACTGAGGGGAGGAGTTTTTTTCTGAGTCACTGTAATAAGAATGTAAATTTTAAAGATCTTCCCTGCCCCTAGGCTAATGTGCACCTGAAGCCTGGGGTGGGGGAGGCTTGTTTTTCAGTAGAATACTTCTTGATTGGCCAGTGAGTCAATAAGGTTGTTACATTCTCTGATCCAGGAGAAGGCTATATAAGCCCTGATGTGTGGCTTTGTTTTGGGACTCACTTTGAGAAGTGTTCTGTGATTTGATCTGAGTTCTGGGAAGCCGTTGTTGAGAGTCCCCCGGCTTTGAAAAACCCAGAATGTGGAAACCCAGATGTTGACTGGGTATGGATGTAATGGATGTAATGGTTGGACAGTTTGGAAATCTGTCTACTTGATGTTTCTGTCTTGATAATTATGCCTGTATACTTTGAGGTTCAGGGTGCTGACCTTTTCTCCTGAACAAGGTAAACGATATATGTCTGACTGATTAAAGTAAGCTTGTTAATCCATTTTGAGTTGCTTTCCTTTAACAAAGCAGATCCAAGAACCTGTGGTAGCTGCAAACCCTGAGGACGCGCTTCGCGTGTTCGGGTGCTTGCTGCTACAGTCACCTACAGACCCTGTAGGAACTTGGTAAGGGAAGAGTTAGTGATTTCAGCATTTAGGTCTTCCCAGATTAGAGGAAGAATGGGTGGTGATCTTCCAAATATAATTTCAAATGGGGTCAGTCTTAATTTATTGGGAGTTCATCTGCTTCTGAGCAGGGCCAGTGGTAGAAAGGTAACCCAGGATTCCTGGGTTTCCAGGACAAGTTTGGTGAAAAACTCCTTCAGAGTCCTGTTAGCCCTTTCCACCTGCCCAGAGCTCTGAGGCCAATACGCACAGTGTAATTTACAAATGCTGGTCCATTATCTGACCCAATTCTCATGGGGAGGCCAAACCAAGGGACAACTTCGTTAAGAATTTTTTTTTTTTTGCTACTATTTGGGCTGTTTCATTTTTCATAGTGAATGCTTCTACCCACCCAGAGAATGTGTCCACCAATACTATGAGATACCTGTAGCCCTGCACATGCGCATTTTATCTCAGTAAAATTGACCTCCCAGTGTTCCCCTGGCTGTAATCCTCTTACTCTGACCCCCACTAGTCCTATATTTTTTGTTTCGAATTTACACGTCTTACAGTGAGTCACAATGCTAAACAGGTGCTCATTTAGATCTTCCCAGGGACTCACAATGCTAGACAGGTACAGGTGCTCATTTAGATGGGGAATATAGTACCTTTCTTCTCTAGGAGACTGAGTTCTCTTTCCCCCAGGTGAAAAGCCTTATCCATTCCTTCCCCAGAACCTCAAGAACTGGGAGGCAATCTCCTGGGAGGAGCCACCAACCTGACTCCTCTTTTTTCCTTTTTTATTTATGGGCAAAAGGAATCATCCTTTTTTAGAATAGGAGGGGAAAAATGGGTACAGTGGGCATTTCCATAAGGGAACAGACAGTTGGGAAAAGGGAGAAGCCAGCAGCTTGGTGGGCAGCCAGATTTGCCACCCGGTTGCCGACCACCTCTGGGGTGCCACCCACTTGATGGGCTGGACAGTGAATGATAGAAATGAGGGAGGGAAGCCAGACAGAGTCAAGAAGAGATAGGATTATGGCCCAGCTCTTTATGGCTGCAGTTAGGAGACCAAGTTCACGTGAGCTGTGGCAAACGCATACCAGCTATCAAGTAAATGTTAGTTGATTTTTCCTCTGAGAGGCAGAGAGCCTGGGTCAGAGCAATGAGCTGGGTGCATTGGGCAGAGGACCCAGAAGGGAGGGGGGATGACCATAGGACCAAGAGAGATGGGGAGGACACTACCGCTGCACCAACCCTGCATATTCCTTCATACACGAAACTGCTGCCACCCGTGAAGAAGATTAGGTCAGGGTTCTGCAGGGGTCTGTCAGTGAGATCGGGTCTCAAAGCCTGGACCTGATCAATGACCTGAAAGCAATCGTGGACAGTGGGGGAGGATGGACTAGCTTCAGGGTCAGGGAGTAAAGTGGCAGGGGTTTTTTAAGAAACAGAGTTTTTTAAAAAGTCAAACAAGGCTGATCTAGGAGAGCCTGGTATTGGGTTAGTTGAAAGTTAGAAAGCCAGCAGCTTGGATCGCTCTGGAGGAGAGTCTCCACAGAATGGGGTTCGGGGATGGAAAGAAACTGACCCAAGGAAAGCTTGTCAGCTTCCTTAACAAGGAAGGTCATTGCAGCCACGACCTGGAGGCAAGGTGACCAACCTGCAGCCATTGAATCTGGACATTTGGAAAGATAGGTGACAGGGCCGCATCAGGAGTCCAGCGTTTGGGTGAGTACTCCTTTCAGCCTCCCCATTAGATTCAGCAACAAAAAGATGGAAAGGCTTGGAAATATCAGATAGGGCTAAGGCAGGCGCTGAGGCCAAGGTGACCTTAAGGGTATCAAAAACCTTTTGCCCTGGGCCAGACCAAGAAAGGGGTCCAGCTCTGGCAATGGCAGAATAAAGAGGTTTCACAATTTCTGCAAAACCCAAAATTCAGAGCTGGTAGTAACCTACTGTGCCCAAAAATTCTCAAACCTGTTTTTCAGTCTTTGGGGTTGGCAAGTCTAGAATGGTTTGGATTCAGAAGGGGGAAAGGGATCGAGTGCCCCCTGAGAGAATGTAACCAAGATAGGTGACTTGAGATAAACAGATTTGGGCTTTCTTAAAAGAAATTTGGTAACCCAAAGACTACAAGAGAGAAAAAAGGTCAGAGGTGGCAGATAAACAAGTGCTTTCAGTAGGTGCTGCAAGGAGGAGGTCATCAACATACTGAATTAGAGAGCAAGAGGGGTGGGATTTGTGGAAAGGCATAAGGTCCTTATGGAGGGCCTCACCAAAGAGGGTAGGGGAGTTTTTGAAACTCTGGGGCAGACCGTCCAGGTTAACTGGCTGGAATACCCACCCTCAGGATCTATCCAGGTGAAAGCAAAAAGGGGTTGACTATCAGGGCCAGTGGAATAGTGAAGAAAGCATACACAATGTGAAGGGGGAAGGAGGCTAAGGGGGTGGAATGAGAACAATCCCCAGGCCCCATCACTGCAGTGAATGCTAGATCCTCTGGAGAGCAGCAGGCTTTTTTTCTTTTCTTTTCCCGGGGGCATTCATTTTTTTCCAATGGCCTAATTCCTTACAGTAGGCCCATTGGTCCCTTGCAAGAGGGGTGTGGGTACCAGGTGGTGTAGCGCCCACTCGGGTACCCCGTTCGGGAGTCTGAGGTGCAGCCCCAAGGACCGGGGCAAACTTCTTGTCTGCTTTATCAGAGGAACTGTCCCTGTTGTCATAAACCTTTTGGGCAATTTCTACCAGCTGGGATATAACCACAACCTCAAAACCCTCCTGTTTCTGGAGTTTCTTCTAATGTCAGGGGTGGACTGGGAAACAAAGGCAATATTTAAGGCTCTGGCATTTTCAGGAGCCTCAGGGTCAATAGGAGTATCCGAGAGCGGGTGGGCCACAAGGATTCAGATACCCCTTTGGAAAGAACAGTTCCTAAGCCAGGGGGATAGGTGACAAGATCTAGCTAGACATCAATATGAGGGAATTGATCTGGATGTCTTGGATTCCCTGTGACCACCCACCACACTGATTGGACAATTTGTTTTTTAAACTTCCATGAGGGGGCCAGCCCAACCCAAATGTGGGCTACTCATTCATGCAATAAGAAATAAGCTTCCTCTTCTTCAAGGGGACCCCACAATCTGCCCCGTCCTGATAGGCTACTCTAAAATGGCTTAGTGTGCAACCCAGGGGAGTTTTTGATGTACTGGCTGAACCTCCCATGATCTAGGACAAAAAGACAGACAAACAGTATAGTTTTATAAACAAATATGTCTTCCCAGTACAGAAAAGCTTCCTTGAAGGTGCTCATCTAATAGCCACTCAAATACCTGCTTTGCAGAAAAAAACTGGAAGGCTTTAAGCAAATGAGCTCAAGACAAAACTTTATGAACATGGGACACATACAAACAATAGTCCCTAGCTGCTTGTTCACCTCCTGCAGATTCTGAACAGGAAGCAAATGAGCTAAAGCAAGCGTAGGACACATAAAGAACTTATAAACATCAACCAGAATACTGACAGGCAAGAGGTTTTGACATTTCAAGCTTTGCCCAGGGAGGAGATGAAAATGGCTACGTCTAGCCCTCCCCCCTCCAAAACAGAATTTTAACCAGAACAGATTTTTACTCACCCCCAAACTGGAGGTTCTGGATCCCTGAAAGGCTGAATGAGGAGCAAGTAGAAGTCAAGAGGAAGTGTAATGGGAATGTAAATTTTAAAGATCTTCCCTGCCCCTAGGCTAAAGTACACCTGGAGCCTGGGGTGGGAGGCTTGTTTTTCAGTAGATACTTTTTGATTGGCCAGTGGGTCCAAAAGGTTGTTACATTCTCTGTCTTGATAATTCTGTCTGTGTACTCTGAAGTTCAGGGTGCTGACCTTTTCCCCCTGAACTAGGTAAACAATATATGTTTGATTAAAGTAAGCGTGTTAACCCATTTTGAGTTGCTTCCCTTTATCAAAGCAGATCTAAGAACCTGTGTTGGCAGCCACCCTGGGGACACTGGGGTGCTTACCACTACACACGGAACACCGCAGATCTAGCCGGGGCCTCCAATTATGTAGGGCATAAAGGAGAGAGACAGAAGATCCCCAAGATTAATATTGGAAGTGGATTTTATTACCGAAGGATTACGGGGTTCACATACCCAAATCAGACAGTGAATTGGCATGAACAATATGTCGGTTTTTAAAGAGATTACAATAGTCAGGTTACGTAAACTGAAACTACAATCAGTGATTGGTCAGTGTATATTTGAATTTTCCCCTCCTCGAAGTTTTTCCCTAGGACAGGGAACTCAGAATGGGTGTAGATGGGGAATATCCGGTAGGGGGTGGGAGGGGTAAGGGATGGGGAAGAATGGAGCAGGGATTTTACCCTAGGCTGAAACCCCCACCCATGGACCCACGGAGGAGAGGGAAGGGTGGAATTGTGAAGAAATGCCTGCTTAACAGATCAATTAGGGGAAGGGAAGGTGGACTTGTGCTCAACATCTGCACTGAAAGACAGAAATTTGAAGCATTCACATTAAAGAAACTCATACATTGGCAAGATCTTAGTGGGAATACATCACTCACAGTGGGGTTTGAGCAGATCAGTCTTGTCCCTTAAAGGATGGTTTGGTTGGGACAGACAATCAGCCAGATGGAAAAAGAATCTCAAAAGGTCAATGAAGAGAATCATTGCTTCAGAATTAGATTGGAGCAAATGGAAGCTAATGACTTTATGAGAAATCAAGATGCTGTTAAACAGATACAAACAAATGAAAGAATAGAAAGCAATGTGAAATATCTCATGGGAAAAACCACTGACCTGGAAAATAGATCCAGGAGAGATAATTTAAAAATTATTGGGCTACCTGAAAGCCATGGTCAAAGTAAGAACCTAGAAATCATCCTCCAGGAAGTTCTCAAAGAAAACTGCCCTAATGTTTTAGAACCAGAGGGCAAAATACAGGTTGAAAGAATCCACTGATCACTTCCTGAAAAAGATCCCAAAAAGAAAACTCCTAGGAATATGATAGCCAGGTTCCGGAATTCCCAGATTAAGGAGAGAATATTACAAGCAGCCAGGAAGAAACAATTTGAATATTGTGGAAACACAATCAGGATAACGGAGGATCTGGCAGCTTCTACACTGAGGGATTGAAGGGCTTGGAATATGATATTCTGGAGGTCAAAGGAGCTGGGATTAAAATCAAGAGTTACCTACCTAGCAAAACTGAGTATCATGTTTCAGGGGAAAATATGGTCATTCAGTGGAATAGAGGACTTTCAAGCATTCTTGCTGAAAAAACCAGAGTTGAATAGAAAATTTGGCATTCAGATACAAGAAGCAAGAGAAGCATGAGAAGGTAAACAGGGAAAAGAAACCATAAGGAACTTATCAAAGTTGAACTATTAACATTCCTACATGGAAAAACAATAATTGTAATTGATGAATGTATGTGTGAATGATGTAACTTTTCTCAGTAGTTGAAGGGAATAGAAATATATATGTCTATATATGAGGGTATATGGGCATATGAATACATATGTGAATGTGTGTATATATGTGTACAGGTATACATAGATAGAGGGCACAGGACCAATTTAACAGGAAGGGATGATACTTAAAAGGTGAAATTAAGAGCTGAGAGGGGAATATAATTAGAGGAGATGGGGAGAGACAGAATGGGGTAAACTATCTCATATAGAAGAGACAAGGGAAAATGGTTACAATGGAGGGGAATAATAGGAAGGCAAAAGGGAATGGGTCAACCTTATTCCCATTGAATTTGGTTTGAGGAGGGAATGAAATATACACTAAATAGGGTATCTCACCCTCCAGGAGAGTAAGGGGGAAGGGGATGAGAGGGGGGATGATGGAAGGGAGGACAGGCTGGGGGGGGGGGGGGG
>NW_027185771.1:17674305-17715134 GCF_028583685.1 Petaurus breviceps papuanus
ATATGGGAGAGAGCAGATTGGAGGAGGGGATATCCTGTGGGACTGCTATTTGGGGGTGGTGGTAGGGGAAAAGCGGGGAGAAAAATTTGTAACTCAAAATCTGGTGGAAATGAATGATTTAAATCAGAAGTTAATAAAGAATTTGAAAAATTTTAAAAAAGATTATGCAACATTAATCTTCATGGACTCAGGCATCATGGTTTCATGGATTTCTCTAGCTTCATTCAGCAGTATTCAAGGAAGAACAAAAGGAGTATATGATGGGAATGTTAGAAATAACCATGTTACCAAGATTCCACTTGGCCATGAGTGAATTTAGAAAAAAAAAGTTTTTTATTTCACATCATTTCAGATAGGTGAGTGGACCTCTAACCCTTGTGGGAAAGGGTCACTTGGTAGGCACAAGCACACTCTCTCCATCAGCCAGATCCATCAGCTAACCTCCTGAACCTCCCACTTCATGCTCTCCTCCCTGATAAGTTCCCCCTCAAACAGCTTATTAATCGTGCATACAAGCTTCTGACCTTTTACCTGATCAAAAGTCAGGTTCACCTAGGTTATAGCTATGATTAGAACCCATCACCTCTGACCTGAATTCTCTTATCACTCAAGGCTGGGAGTGGTTTAATCCTGTGCAAACAGAATTCTTTCTTTTGTTTCCCACACATTTCTCCTCTTTTCTTTTACTCAAGTTTTGTTCCCACATCTTTAATACCCCCTCACTCTCTTTCTCATATGAATTCTTCCCTTTGTCCATCTTCCCTTTAAGTAGGAATGGGGAGAGGTTGATTGATGCATTGACACATCAAAGGGGAGGGCAATCTTCTTAGATACAGAGACCTAAAAGAAAAACAATAATGAACAATCGATTGTCCCTTTAAGATTCAGAAGTCTCATTTCATACAGCTGTCTGGCAAAGAACATCAGCTGATGAAGTTTTCTGGTACTTCGTCCAGCCATCTCCAGCACAGCATCTGAGAATCTTCCTGTCATCTTCTAATAGAAATCTGCTTTCTTATTTCCATTCTCCTACGAAACCCTTATCCTTATAAACTCAAAATTGAACCTTGGCTAATTGTCCATTATTCATTCCCCCTTCAGAAGTGTGAGATTCCCCAAAAGAATTAATAACCAGCTCCAATACATACATAAATACATGGAATGCTCAATTTTAACACAGTATATATCAAATCATAAAACAATTTCAACTTCTGGTCATGTTATGCTTCTTTTGAGGCACTTACAAATTAAACCACAAGCCCTTTTTTTTTTTTTTAAAGCAATTGGGATTAAGTAAGTTGCTCAAGGTTACAAGGCCGGTTATTTCTGGGTGTGGTGCTAAGTATCAGAGCCTGGATTTGATCCCTGGTTATCCCAACTCTGGGGCCGGTGCTCTTACTCACTGAGCCACCTGGCCACCCCTAAGCAATTGGGGTTAAGTAACTTGCTCAAACTTACATGGCCAGGTGTTTCTGGGTGGGTGCTAAGTGTCTGAGCCCTGATTCAATCCCAGATTATCCTGACTCGGGGGCCAAGTGCTCTTACTCGCTGTGCTACCTGGCCGCCCCAAAGCCCTTCTTCTTTGAACATTAACTAATCCTAACAAATATGATATTAACTAAGTAACAGAATATCCTGATTTCACAAACCCTTAACCTAATTGTCTCCATACTATTACTAAGAATTAAAGGACCCTAGAATATATTTTAGTAGTTATTGGAGCTAAAATCCTAAGCCAAATAACTCACTCTTTTACATGCATCTCGCTCTTCCAGCACCAGTCTATTATTTAATAGATTTGATATTATGCTTACCAAACTTTTGATTATAGAAATTTGCCATAAAAGAGTAGGGACATAACTAAAGTAAGGAAACCACATTTCCCTAACTTCATGTCAACTCCAGGCAGGAGCTGTGTAGACTAGCAACTGCTTTGAGCAAGGCTTAAAGTCTGCCAGGTTTCATAGTGGGGAAATTGAGTCAGGGGAATAGTCATTCTCCCAACCTTCCCATGAGATCACTCCCTGCAGTTCACAGATACCCCTCACAGGGTTGCTGGCATCATGGATCAGTGGCTCAACAGCATTTCTTTATAATTATACCTGGAGTCAAATTTGGAATAACAGTTAACAGTCCCATAAAATTGTGAATAACAAGTTATAATAATCAGTTTCAGATATGACTATAATCTCACATTGGTTAAGGAACATCTTTCAAGTGAGCCTTAAGTAGCTTGCATGCATTTCCACACCAGTTCTTCATTTCTTTTCATATTATCTAATTATTCCCATAACATTCATAAGGAATGTTCTATTCCAGGGATTTTATTCTTTCACAAAAGAATGACTACCCATTTAGGTTGAAAACAGCAAGATTTCCCATACTTGCATTATCCTCACATTTTTCACTGACTCCTTGTTTTGATTACAGGTACCTGCCATAAAAAGGGAAAGCAAGGACCTGATTAGATCAGGCATCACAGCCTTCCACATGCAGAATCACATCTACCTTATAACCAGACTCAGGAATAGTCAGGTGCAAAACATTCCTTTCCAAAGGAACATAATGGGGAACCTGAGCCAGGAGGATCCTATCCCAGGTGAGGCTGGAATTGTCTTTTCAGCTTTTTCCCAGATGCAAACCTCCACCTGTAATAGTCACATTCTCTCTGAGTAGCTAATGGCATCTCCATCAGATGTTGGCTTCTTTCACATCAGATTGCAAGTCTCATTAATCAAAACTTTACCAAGACTCACATCTTAAATTTTAATTTGTCCTAAAAGCCAATCACTAGAGATCATTTGTCTAACCAAGGTCCTTTTTTAGGAACTCCATATAAAAAAGTTTATTTATCTAATACACTTGACTTCAATTTTGTTGTTCAATTTACATAGAGATTACACCTATAAGAAAGAAGGTCATAGGAGGGTAAAGTAGTGGGTAAAAATAAAGTAGAGGAGGCAGGAGAGATAGGAAACAGGAGATATACATAAAAACAAAGATCAGGAGTAGAATAGGTTTGGGAATGTATATGGTTATTATATTTGTATGTATGTATATATAATATATATATATAAAGCTATGGAGAAATATATCTAAACTTTATTGTAGCGGGGGGGGTATGTACATATCTAAAGCTATAGAGAAACATATCTAAACTTTATTGTGGCCTTCTGGGGTGGGGGAGGGAGAACAAAATAAAAAAGTACACAGCAGAGAACAAAAGAAAACTCACAAGGAAGCAAAGAAAAGATGGACAATTTTCAGCACAAGAAGTATTATTTGCCGTATAGGCTTTCTTGAAATGGAAATTTGTTGTTATATATTTTGAATCCTCTCATGTTCTGCTTTACACATGACATGATTTTATTTCTTTCTAACTTTGTATTTAAGTTCCAATATTTAAGTTTATAATATGGTATTTTTTTCTATTCTCTATTTGTGTTCTGATGTTTGACTCTAAGATAAAATTTTGCAGGGAAAAAAAAAGCAAGTTTACCCAAGACTTCAGATTAATGTCTGTCAGGTGGGGAAAGGAAAAGTATGCTGCTTGGATAATGCTTCTGGACTTTCCAGTCCCAAGGGCCCTCATTGTAGCTGCTGCCCCTCCCCACAAACTGGTAAAAATTAAGAAATTATGGTTAAGAAATCATAAACTTCCAAGTTTTGTCTTTATTTAAAAATAAGTTTCAGTTTAAATTGTTTTGCTATAAATCAAGCATTTACAAAAGTGTATTTGTGAAAGGAAACTTGGTAATTAAGCAAAGGCCTTGTTTAGGATCTCCTCTTGTTATTTTTTCTTTCTTAACAGCGACCTCTTTAATTAATCTGGTCCTAAGATTCTTAACAGTCTGGAGTGAGAGTGTGGAAGCACTAGAATCATTTGAAATAATGGGACTAGTTTTTCTCGTCCCTCAGCACTTTCCCTTGAGGTGTTTTCAGATCCCAGAAAAGCCCCCATTGTTAGAAAAAACCATCTTACAAAGAATTCCACTTGGCCATGGGTGAATTTAGAAAAAAAAAAACAACTTTTATTTCACATCATTTCAGATGGGTGACTAGGCCTCTAACCCCTAGTGGAAAAGGGTCACTTAGTAGGTAGAAGCACACTCTTAAGACAATTACAAACTCTTTTATAATGATGCTGATTTGAATTCCCCTCCCTCCCTGCTTTCCATTGGCTAAATGCAACCTCCTGAACCTCTCACTTTATGCTCTCCTCCATGATAGGTTCCCCTTCAAACAGCTTTTTTTTTTTAAGCAATTGGGGTTAAGTAACTTGCTCAAGGTTACACGGCCAGTTATTTCTAGGTGTGGTGCTGAGTATCTGAGCCCAGATTTGATCCCCAGGTCATCCTAACACTGGAGCTGGTGCTCTTACTCACTGTGCTACCTGGCCGCCCCTCAAATAGCTTATTAAACATGCTTACAAGCTTCTAACCTTTTACCTGATCAGAAGCTAGGTTTGGCTAGGTCACAGCTCTGGTTAGAACCAGTCATCTCTACCCTACATTCTGATATCACTCAAGGTTGGGAGTGGCTTAGTCCTGTGCAAACAGAATTCCTTCTTTTGTTTCCTACAAATGTAATCCAAGTCTGAGGTTTGGCAAGGAATGATTTGTCATAGGATAAGGAGTCTGTTTAGAGTTGAAGTGGTTCACTAAGGGTTTAAGATGGGGAAGAAAAGAGAGTATAACCAGGCAGGGGTGATGGCCTGGGAAAGAACTGAGGGGTAGGGGAATTGAAGGTCAAAGTGAGGATGAAGAACAGGGTGATGGGTTACAAGGCAGAGAATCTAGTAGAATGATAAGAAATTATAACTAAAAAGAGGAATTTCTCTAGAGTTAATGAACATAGAAGTGGAACACTCATGAATCAGAGTAAACTCAAGGGTGTTACCATTTCTGTATATAGCTAAAGTGGGGGAAGGGGAGGAGTAGGTTATGAGAAATGAATACACTGAGAAACTGGGGAGTTAGGATGCTTGAGGGAATATCAAGATGAGTGTTGAAGTCCCTCAGTATGAAAGTGGGAGTTGGGAGAGAGAAAGACTGTAAACAAGGCACTGAGCTCATTGAGAAAGGAAGGAGAGTGTACTAGAGGATGGTAAATAAACAGCTACTAGCATCTTGATTGGGTGGTGACTATGGATTTATTGAACCTCAAAGGAGAAGGAGTTGCTGAGTGATGATGGTAGAGGGAGAGTCTGGAGGTGGTAGTGGGAAACCAGGAGTATTTTGGCTTCCCTTTGTTGGAGGAGTGAGTGAGAAAGAAAATAGTGCTAGAAATGGTCACCAGAAAAGCTGCCGTCAGAAAAAGTCAGGGTTTTATGAGTATAAGGAGAGAGAAGAGGTAAGAAAGGAAAGGGTTAAAGATAAAAACAGGTTTGTTATTTATGGAGCAGACATTCCAGAGAGTATGGTAAAAGGGATAGATAACTTTAGATAAGACATTACAGAAAATTGGTACATCAAAAACTAAAGGAATCATGAGTTTATTACTATATGGTATAGCAAGCTGGGATTAGGTTAAGACAGTAGGACCATCTTGTTTTCTTGTTTTGTAACCCCAGCACTTAGTGCATTCCTGGTGCTTAATGAATATTATATCTACCTGCCTATCTATATGCTAATCTATCCATTCATCCATTACTAGCCCACTTGACTCAGAGGCAGGTCAGATGCCCCTTGGAATCTTCCTGGCAGAATCAGCTCCCTGAGGTCCTCCTGCTGCCAAAGATACACACAGAGGAAAACAGTCTCAACAAAAGGATCCTTGTCCCCCCCAGAACAGGGAAAGAGGGCAGGACTCCCTTCTAAGGGACACAGACCCAACCAGACAACTGAGAATGCACCTGAGCAGCAAGCAGTTCTAGTCACATCATCTTGTGTTTCAACTGTGGCCCAGAGAAGCTTTCTATGTTAACAGGAATTGCTCTCTCCAAGCCAAGATAAACTGCTAGAAAAGATTACCAGCACTAGGCTATGCCTAGAATTCGATTAGTTCTTTTTAAAAATGTGTTTTATTTTTTTATATTTATGGACTAAAACAAGCATTTCTATAACATAGTATAATAAAAAGACGATTCTCGGGCAAGTTGCTTAACCCCAATTGCCCTCCAAAAAAAGGCAAAAAAAAAAAAAAAAGACGATTGCACATGAAACTGCAAAGCCAATATGCACAACCTGCTAGTCCTTTTAAATATGTAACAAAGTTATCAAAGTACATTCTTTGTTGTCGTTCTTTCACTTTATAGGGAGAAGTTTCAACTGATTAATGGTCTTCTTTAAAGGACTTTACCCCATCTCCTGTGCATAAGCTTATGTTTAATCTTTCTGATTGCATTTGTATTGTGGAGCTGGAGTGAGGCAGGGAGGGATATCATTTCTGTCTTATATCACTGACACCAAACAGGATGCCCCAACTACAACACGGAAGAACACAATAGCTTTCAGCCAAGGTTAAGCTGTGCAGGGAACATATCACCAGGAAACCAGAACGAGGAAATTGTATCGTTCTTCAAATCATAATGTTTTTGTTGAGTAGTTTTCAACACGTTGTGACCCAGTATGAGTGTGTCTTGGCAAAGATACTGTGTTTGTTTGCCATTTCCTTCTCCAGTGGATTAAGGCAAAGGGAAGGTAAGTGATCTCCTCTGGCTGGCACAGCTAGTGAGAGCCTGGGGTCAGATCTAATCTTAGGTCTTCCTCACTCCAGGCCCAGTGCTCTATTCAATTCTAAGTGTTAAATACTGGGCTAGGAACTGACCTTAAAATCCCTATATTTAAAACTACAAGAGAAAGACCTCCTGTTACTGTTCAGCTAACACCATGATGTTTTGAAAGCATGGTTCCTTTTGTCAGTGCATTAGGATCCTGCATGCCTGGAAGGTGCAGAGATCTGAAGAGGCTTCTACTCACTTGGGAAGATTCTTTCCCTTCTATGGGATGTAGCAAGTGATTGGTTGAAATTCTGTGGGGGACATGTTTGGGTATCATGAAGTAAACATATTGCTGCTCTTTGAGCAAATGCAATGGATGAAATCCTGGGCACTAAGAAAGCCAGAGCTTGGACTGGCTTTGGTAAGGACATATTTTTCTGTGAGTAACTGGGAATATGAGCCCTTCGTATGAAGGAATTTGCATTGGACCTTTTTCCCTTGTGTGATCATCTTGGTGGGTATGACTATGTACCCAGAATTCTGTCTCAGGCAGGATCATTGGATCATAAGTTTTAGAGCTGAAAGGGATTTTAGAGACTGCCTAGTGCAACATCCCCATTTGATGGATGAGGCAACTGAGGCCCAGAGAAGTTGTGACTTGTAGAAGGTCATACAGTTAGTAAATTTCAGGGCTGGGCTTTGACCTCAGGAATTCTCTGTTCTCTTCACTATTCTATGTGGTTTGGTTGCTTCTACAGACAACCCCTGCCCCCCAACCACCATTCAAGCCATAAACCCTTAAAGTACAAACACTGAAGAATACTGTAAGATCATATTCTTTCTGATATAGCTGGTCTGAACCCAGGCCTACTGAGTTTTGCCTGAGCGAACTCAGTGTCTCTTCTACAAAAGTTCTCTGCCCCATGGAACCAGAGAACCTCAAATCAACCCCAGCTAACTCCTTCCTTCCAGGTGCCCCTTGGTTTCCTGGACACAATGGAAATTCATTGCTTGTTTCCCTTTGCAGGGCCAGCAGAGGTGACATTTCCCCCAGTTTCCTCAAACCCCCCCCCCCCCCCAGGCCTAGAGTATTCCAAACTCCAAACTCGTTTTATGAAAACAACTCTGATAATCCTGTATATAGCAGCTTGCTCTGACACTGTGGTAAATCCATTCATTCAATACATTTATTGACCACCTACTATGGTCGAGGCTCTCTGATGGGTATTTAGAAGAATACTAGTTACTCACTAGAATACTGTCCTTAAAGTACTTTCAATCAACCAGAGGACAAGGATAGGATATGGATCCAAAAACCAAAATACAGATTGATGTAGTCTGTATTGGGGCAGCTAGGTGGCATGGAGAATAGAGCACTAGGCCTAGACTCAGGAAGATTAATCTTTCTGACTTCAAGTCCAGCTTCATATACTTATGAGCTGTGTGACCTTGGGCAAGTCACTTCGCCTTTTTGTTCTCAATTTCTTCATCTGTAAAATGAGCTTCAGAAGGAAGTGGCAAACCACTGCAGGATCTTTACAAAGAAAACCCCAGATTGGGTTATGAAGACTTGGGCACAACAGAAAAACAATTCAGTGACAACATAGTCTATATTAAGTTCCATAAGGTATATGATAAGTACCACAAGGGAGATCCGAAATAACGTTAAGGTAGTTCAGAGGAAAGAGAAAGCATACCTGTCTTTGTTTCCCTAGCACTAAGGAGAAGGGCTCCAGGCTTGTAGAAATGGTGGTTGAGTTGAATGTTGGTTTCCTGAGGTTCAGAGAAGGCTTCATGGGCAGATGACATTTGAGCAGTTAGATTCTCTATCATTTATCTTAAGAAAGGAAGCCTGGTATAAATGATAGAGGGCTAACCTTGGAGTGAGAAGGACTGGGTTCAAGTCCTGATTTAGACATATAGGAGAGATGTGACCCCAAAGAAGTTACTTAGTGTCTCAGTTCACCAGACAAGCCAAGACCCTAAGGTACAAAACAGGTGCCTGTCTTCATCAACAGTTTCCACACATTGAAGTTCCCAACAGCAACAGGATGATAGCTCTGGACAGAATCAAGAAGTGTTTGGAAGGTCACACTTTATCAATTCTTTCCTCTGTTGCTTTAGCAATAACAACCTGTAGCAGAAACTGATATCATTCCAGATCATGGAACTTACTCCTTGAAGTAATTTCAGTCCCTTTGAGTCATAACCAACTACCGATGACCCTATTTCATATTTTCCTGGCAGAGATACTGAAGCAGTTTGCCATTTCCTTCTCCAACTCATTTTACAGGTGAGGAAACTGAGGCAAACAGGGTAAAGTGACTTGCCCAGGATCACAGAGCTAGTCAGTGTTTGAAGCCAGATTTGAACTGAAGAAAATGAGTTGTCCTGACTCCAGACCTGGCACTCTATCCACTAGATGCCTTGAAGTTATAAGGAGGCAGATTTCAGAGTCATCAGAGGAAACATTTCCTCATAATGTGAGTTGTTGTGCAAGAGTAGATTGGAATGCCTTGTGAAGTCATGAGCTCCCTGACCTGGACAACTTCCAGGGAAGGCTAGATGACTTGTCAGAGATATTTAGAGAGGATGACTGTTCCTCTGCTGGTGGGAAGAGGTGACCTCCAAGGTCCAGCACAATTCTGATGCCCTAGGATTCTCATCACCCCTTGGAAGTTGCAGAGATCTGGCTTACCAGCAATCCACCTCCTTCCTTTGCATGGACAGGAACATAGAGATTGAGGTACAGTCTTCAGAACTGGCAGTAACAGGAATGTTCATTTTAATGACCCTTGCCTTATTTTCTAGGACAGTGACATCTTGCAAACACCTGGAAAACAGAGCAAATAACAAATCTGAATATAATCACATGGGTATAAAAATAATAATAACTGAGGGCTTTGAGATTCAAAAATCGCTTTACAAACCTAATCTCGTTTGACCTTCACAATACCCTTGAGAGGTTGTTGATATTTTTATCCCTACTTTACAGATAAGGAAACTGAGGCAGGCAGAGGGGCAGTGACTTGCCAACATTTCACAACTTCCTATATTTTCTTGTTCATTGATTTTTGAGATGTTTGGGTTTCTTGCTGATGGTTCAGTTGGCAATATTTATTTTTTAAATTTATAAAATACCAGGAAACCAAATAGATTTTACCAAGAGGTGAATAGCTGAACATATCACAGTGTGTGAATGTCATGGAATGTCATTTTAGGAGAATGAATGTGAGGAAGTCAGAAAACCTGCTGCAGATCGATGAAAGACAAACTAGACCAGTACAGACCAGTATGTTAACAAAACCAACACTTCTGGACACTGGGTCGGGTGGATTTTCTTTGTTCTGGAGGAGCATTAGTTTGGAGGGTAGGAGGCAGGCTGGGGTGTGAAATGGGCAGTAAGTGTGGTCTCCAAAACAAAAGGCATCAATCTGCCAAAAAAAATTAAAAAAAAAAAAACCAAGGGATCAGATTCAATGACCTCCTGTTTTCTGAGCTTATCAGTCTATGATTTCTGGGTTTGTTACTTACTAGCTTTGTGACCTTGGTTGACTCACTTAATCTCTGTAGTTGTTCATGGTTTCTGACTCTTCATTATGAGGTTTTCTTGCTGGAGATGCTGGAGCAGTGTGTCATTTCCTTCTCCAGCTCATTTTAGAGCTGAGGAAACTGAGGCAAAAAATGGTCAAGAGATTTGCCCAGGGTCACATAGCTGGTAAGTATCTGAGGCCAGATTTGAACTCAGGTCTTTCTGATGCCAGGCGCAGTAGTCTTTCCACTGAACCACCTAACTGGCTCTAATCTCTGTTAGTGTTTGTTTTCCTATCTGTATCAATATGTGTTGAAACTACCTCACAGTATTTTTCGGGTCTGTTATTCTCTAAAGCCCAAATAAATGTGTACTATTATCATTAAGAAATTACTTGAGGCCTCATTGCCCATGGGGATATTGGTAACATTCATTCCTTCAACAAATGTTTAATGTCTACTGTGTGCAGAGCAGAGAAATAAAATGTGAATAAGACTTGATGGTGCCTTGTGCTTATCTGGCAAGAAAAGGAGAGAGAAAGGTGCTTACATGGGTGGATGAGCAGTTGCATCTCTCACATTGCTCCTTGAATCCATGGTTGTGGAGGAGAAAACCTCAGGGCCCCTACAGAGGGTTTGGCAAAGGAGATTCCCAGGAAAATATTGACATCTTTGTCAATCCCCTTGATACTGATTTGAGGCCCTTGGATTTGTCCAAACTCAGTGGTCCTGATGAGGTGTAATGGTAATGGGATTTGAAGATCTTCCATGTCCCTTGAACTTGCTGACGTAGCAGGAAGGGGTAGGGCAGGAAGGGGCCAGAGCAGAGTAGGGGCCAGATTGGAGCCAGCATGGAGACTAGAATATGTGGCAGCAAGACCTTCTTTTTTGAGCCAGCGAGAAATTCTGCTGAGGACTACCAGGGACGGCGCTACCAGGAACAAGCTGCATGAAGGCTGAGCAGTTACCATGAGTGAGGAGAGGAGGATCTTTGCCTGGGAGAGGCTATTTTGTTTTGAGGGCTTGATGATGTGGGTGCTTACTGCATTAACTATGTGTGCCAACTCTGTGGCTACTGTAATAGCTTTGACTTTCTGGTTTTGAAACTCAGCTTTCTGTTATTTGAATAAATGTTCTGGCTATGTCTTCCATGTAGAGAGCCTGTTACATTTTGTGATTAATACCTATAACAACATATTTATAATAGCTGTAAGCATTGTGAATATTGCATTTTTGTTACATGAGGTCATCCGCATGATGCCCTGTGAACAAAGAGTAGAGAAATCCTCAGGGAAAGAGGTTGAAATGATGTCCAAATGCCCCATCTACACTTCATCCACTACCACTATTTTTTCATTAGAAGGGAATGCAAGCCTCCTCCTGTTTCTTCCATGATTGTTTTCATTTCCCAAGAAGCAGTACCTCCCAGCTGCTCCAGTTCACACCTTCCCCAATCCATGTAAAAAGGGGACTCTAAATAAACTTTGGAGGGGTAGAACCCACAAAATGACCCAGAGAAGCTAACCTCCCACTGAGGAGAGCCTGGCAGGCAAGCAGAAATCGTCCAGCACAGCACTCAGGAGCTGAGCCCAGCCCAACTCCGAGACTTTAGCCCCAGGGTGGGCCTGACCAGCCGCTGGCCTGGAGGAACTCCAGATCAGAAGCAGCTGTGGCCATTTCCAGAATTATCAACATGTAGATGCAAAGGAAAAAGTGAAAGGTCAGTGCAGTCTGGACTTTGGGACCCAGTAAGTGGGAGTGTGTGGCTTTTGCCCCCAGGGCGAGAAGCTGCTGAGATGCCCAGCACAGCCAGTGCCACGTGGCAGCTTCAGCTCCTGGTCTGCAGAGTGTAGGGGGACCAAACACCACTCTGAGGGGTAATTGCTCTTGCTTTAACCTGCTTGGATCTGGATTGCAGTCTAGGGTGGAGCTCCTGGGGTGTGTGTCCAGCTTGCCAGAGCGTGTGGAGACCTCAGAGAGGGCACCCACCTAATACCTCTGGCAGCTGAGAAAACCCTAGCATTTGGGACAAAAGCTCCCCTGTCTGGTGGCAGAGTCCTACTTTGGCAAAAAGCCCAGGGGTCAAGTGAATGAGGGGTGACACAACCGGGCAAAGGAAACAAAGCAGATAGAAGATTCCAACATTAGACTCCTATTTTGGGGACAAAAAGGAGCAAAGCATGGAACAGGAGGAAGACAGTGAAGTCAGAGCTCCTGAACCAAAAGCTTCTAAGGAAAAGGCAAGCTGGTTACAGGCCACAGAGGACCTTAAGAAGCAGATAAGAGAAGTGGAGGAAAAATTGGGAAGAGAAATGAGAACAATGCAAGAAAATTATGAAATGAGAGTCAACAGCCTGTCTGAGGAAAATAACACCTTAAAAAATAGACTAACTCAAATGTCAAAAGAGGCCCAAAAAGGCAATGTGGAGAAGAATGCCTTAAAAAGCCGAATTTGCCAGATGGAAAAAGAATCTCAAAAGCTCAATGAAAAGAATCATTGCTTCAGAATTAGATTGGAGCAAATGGAAGCTAATGACTTTATGAGAAATCAAGATGCTGTTAAACAGATACAAACAAATGAAAGAATAGAAAGCAATGTGAAATATCTCATGGGAAAAACCACTGACCTGGAAAATAGATCTAGGAGAGATAATTTTAAAATTATTGGACTACCTGAAAGCCATGATCAAAGTAAGAACCTAGAAATCATCCTCCAGGAAGTTCTCAAAGAAAACTGCCCTGATGTTTTAGTACCAGAGGGCAAAATGGAGGTTGAAAGAACCCACTGATCACCTCCTAAAAAAGATCCCAAAAAGAAAACTCCTAGGAATATGATAGCCAGGTTCCAGAATTCCCAGATCAAGGAGAGAATATTATAAGCAGCCAGGAAGAAACAATTTGAATATTGTGGAAACACAATCAGGATAACCCAGGATCTGACAGCTTCTACACTGAGGGATTGAAGGGCTTGGAATATGACATCTGGAGGTCAAAGGAGCTGGGATTAAAACCAAGAGTCACCTACCCAGCAAAACTGAGTATCATGTTTCAGGGGAAAATATGGTCATTCAGTGGAATAGAGGACTTTCAAGCATTCTTGCTGAAAAAAACAGAGTTGAATAGAAAATTTGACATTCAGATACAAGAAGCAAGAGAAGTATGAGAAGGTAAACAGGGAAAATAAATCATAAGGAACTTATCAAAGTTTAACTATTGAAATTCCTACATGGAAAAACAGTAATTGTAACTGGTGAAACTTTTCTCAGTAGTTGAAGGGAATAGAAATATATATATAAAATGTATGTATATATGTGATGGTATATGGGCATATGAATACATATGTGAATGTGTGTATATATGTGTACAGGTATACATAGATAGAGGGCACAGGACCAATTTAACAGGAAGGGATGATACTTAAAAGGTGAAATTAAGAGGGGAGAGAGGAATATAATGAGAGGAGATAGGGAGAGACATAATGGGATAAACTATCTCATGCAGAAGAGGCAAGGGGAAATGGTTACAATGGAGGGGAAGAATAGGAAGGCAAAAGGGAATGGGTCAACCTTATTCCCATTGAATTTGGCTTGAGGAGGGAATGAAATACACACTAAATAGGGTATCTCACCCTCCAGGAGAGTAGGGGGGGAAGGGGATGAGAGGGGGTATGATGGAAGGGAGGGCAGGCTGGGGGGGAAGGAAGTTGGGAGCACCCACTTTTGAAAAGGGACGGGATCAAAGTAGAGAATAGAACAAGTGTGAGGTGGGACAGGAGGGAGGGAACTATAGTCAGTCTTTTACAGTATATCTACTATGTTATTGTTTTGTAGTAGCCACACATGTACAACCTATACTGAACTGCTTATCTTCCCAGTAAGGGTGGGTGACAAAGGAGGAAGGGAATGAATCTGGAATTCAAAGTTTTAAAATCAAATGTTTAAATACATACATATATATATACTATTATTAATATTATTTTACATGTAACTTGGAAATAAGATGTACAGGCACCAGGACATAGAGATCCACTGTGCCCTACTGGAAAGTCAGAGGAGGTATGGGAGAAGATATGGGAGAGAGCAGAATGGAGGAGTGGATATCCAGTGGGATTGTTATTTTGGGGTAGGGGAGAAAATTTGTAACTCAAAATCTTATGGAAATGAATGATGTAAACTAAAAGTGAATAAAGCAGTTAAAAAAAAAAGAATTTTTTGAGACACTCACTAGCCAGGGGAGCACAGAGTGCAGCGCATGGAGTACACAGGCTGCGCAAGCACAGACCCAAGCATAGTGGAGCCAAAGCGAGCCAGGTGAACTGATTCACCCACCTCAGTGGCAATTCCCAAACTTCTCATCACAGGATAGGGATCTGTCAGAGCTGGCAAAGAGACAAGCACAAGGCCTATCGCAGCAAGAGCAGTTACCCCTGGGGCTATCAATCCACAGTCTAGATGTTTAAAATCCACCTACCTGAACTTCCAGGGGTCAAGATGGCAGAGTAAACCATTGGTGCTCTACTCCAGGGATCCCCCGTTGACCTTGAAAAACCCAGAAAATAGGTGCGGCCAGGTAGCACAGCGAGTAAGAGGACCAGCCCCAGTGTTGGAATGACCTGGGGATCGAATCTGGGCTCAGACACTTAGCACCTACCCAGAAACACCTAGCCGTGTAACCTTGAGCAAGTTCCTTAACCCCAATTGCTTAGGGGCAGCCAGGTGGCTCAGCAAGTAAAAACACCAACCCCAGTGTTGGGATGACCTGGGGATCGAATCCAGGCTCAGATACTAAGCACCACACCCAGAAATGACTGGCCATGTAACCTTGAGCAAGTTCCTTAACCCCAATTGCTTAGGGGCAGCCAGGTGGCTCAGCAAGTAAAAGCACCAACCCCAGTGTTGGGATGACCTGGGGATCAAATCCAGGCTCAGATACTTAGCACCACACCCAGAAATAACTGGCCGTGTAACCTTGAACAAGTTACTTAACCCCAATTGCTTTAAAAAAAAAAAAAAGAAAAGAAAAGAAAAGAAAAACCCAGAAAATATTGCCCCAGGATAAAATCCTGAAATAGTAGAACCATCAGGAGGTTTGAGAGATCTACAGGAAGAGTGTGGCTGTGGCTGTGCTGTGACTGAAAAGGACCAGTGCAGGACAGAAGGTATCTTAGCAGGAGATCCTGAACCCCATGGGGGTGGAGACAGCAAGCACCAACACCAAAACCCCATGTGTGCCTTTGCACAGCCAGTGAAATTGGCAGACACCAGCAGGGTGCTGGCCACCAGCAGCTGAGCCTGCCTGAGCTCTAGCCCAGGGGTGAAGAGGTGGAAACCTGAAGTGGCCAGACCACCGCACCACCACACCTCACACTGTGAGCTTCAGTGTAACCCTGGAGAAATATAGAAAGTCCTAACCTCAGTCTTGACACTCACTAGCCAGTTCCAGTTCAGCACCAGATAAGCTGCAGCATTAAATAGCCTCTAAGTGACAGAACCAGAAGCTGCAGCAAACAAAGTAAGTAACCAGACCCCTAGTTCCCAGCACAAGAAGCGTGGGTCAGAGCCCTCTGTGCCCCAGAAGTAGTGATCCACTTTAAAAACCAGAAAATAGGTGATTATAATGGGCAAAAAATAAATCGGAAAAACAAAGACTATAAAAATCCTATTATGGTGAATGGGAGGAACTAAATTCACATTCAGAAAAGGACAGCATTGACACTATATGCACATCTGAAACCTCAAAAGGGAATATGAACTAGTCTCAGGCCCAAAAAGCATTCTTGAAAGAGTTCAAGAAGGATTTTAAAAGCTGAATTAGAGAGGTAGAAGAAAAAATTTAGAAATTATTTTTTTAAATACAATTAGCAAAATGGATAAAATTTTCTCTGAAGAGAACAAATCCATAAAAAGTAAAAATTGGTCAAATTGAAAAGAAGATACAAAAACTAACTGAGGAAAACAATTTGTTAAAAATTAGAATCAGATAAGTTGAAGCTAATAACTCTATAAGTCAGCAAGAATCAGTCAAACAAAATCTAAAGAATGAAAAAGTAGAAGAAAATGTAAAATATCTCATTGGGTAAACAACTGACCTGGAAAATAGATCCAGGAGAGATTATCTAAGAATTACTGGTCTACCAGAAAAGCATGATGAAAACAAAAGTCTGGACAATATCTTCCAAGAAATTATCAATGGAAACTGCCCTGCGGTCCTAGAACCAGAGTGTAAAATAATCATTGAAAGAATTCATCAATCACCTCCTGAAAGAGATCCCAAATTGAAAATTCCAAGGAATATTGTAACCAAATTCCAAAATTGTCAGGTCAAGGAGAAGATACTGTAAGCAGCCAGAAAGAAACAATTCAAATATCAAGGAACTACAGTCAGGATTACATAGCACCTTACAACTTCTACATTAAAAGATCAGAAGGATTTTAATATGATATATTGTGAGGCAAAGGAACTTGGACTACAACCAAGGATCAACTACCCAGCAAAATTGAGCATAATCTTTCAGTCAAGGAAATGGACATCCAATGAAATAAGAGACTTCCAGATCTTCCTGATGGAAAGGTCAGAGTTCAATGGAAAATTTGATCTTCAAATACAATATTCAAGAGAGACATAAAAATGTAAACAGGGAAAACACACACACACACACACACACATACTTGTTATTCAATAAGAGCAAACTGTTCACATCCCTATATGGGAGGATGATACCTGTTAATCTTCAGATTTGTATAATTATTATGACATTTAAAATACATATACATAGAGGGTGTAGGTATAAATTAACTGATATGATGATTTTTTTAAAATCTAATTAAAGGGTACAAAGGTATAGTAATGGGAGAAGGGAAAAGGGGAGGCAGAAAAGGGTAAATTACATTACATGAAGAGTTACAAAAACATATTATAGTAGAGGGAAAGAAAGGAGGGAGATGAACATTGCATGGGCTTTGTTCTCATTGATTTTGGTTCAAGAAGGGAATAATATACTCAGTTAAGTATAGGAACATAACATGAAGAGACACAAAAACTTATTATAGTAGATGGAGAGAAGAGAGGGAAAAGAGCATTGTTTGAGATTTACTTTCATTGGATTTGGTTCAAGGAGGGAATAATATGCTTTGTTAAGTACAGAAACCTAACATGCCCTACAGAAAGTAGGAGGGAAAAGGGGAAAGAAAAGGGGGGATGGTTAGAAGGGAGGGAAGAAGTAGTAAGAGAAAAGGGTAGGAAAAGGGAGGGGGCTTATAGGGAGGGAATATTGAAGGAGGCAGTGATCAAAAGCAAAACTCTTTTGAGGAGGGTAAGGGAGAAGGGAGAAATAAAAACATAAATGGGGGAGGGGGAAGAAATAGGATGGAGAGAAAGACACAGACAATAATATTAACTGTGAATGTGAATGGGATGAACTCTTCCATAAAACAGAGATGGATAGTAGAATGGACTAAAAACCATAATCCTACAATATGTTGCTTACTAGAAACACAATCAGCCCTGTTATTCAATTTGGTACTAGAAATGTTAGCTGTAGAAATGAGAAGAAAAAGAAATTGAAGGAACTAGAAGAGGCAGAGAAGAGACTAAGTTAGCACTCTTTGCAGAGGTTATGATGACATACTTAGAGAATCCTAGAGAATCCAGTAAAAAACTACCTGATATAATAAATAACTCCAGCAAAGTTGCAGGATATAGGGCCGGCCAGGTAGCACAGCGAGTAAGAGCATCAGCCCCAGTGTCAGGATGACCTGGGGGTCAAATCTGGGCTCAGACACTTAGCACCCACCCAGAAACACCTGGCTGTGTAACCTTGAGCAAGTTATTTAACCCAAATTGCTTAGGGGTGGCCAGGTGGCTCAGCGAGTAAGAGCACTGGCTCCAGAAATAACTGGCCATGTAACCTTGAGCTGAGTTACTTAACCCTGATTGCTTTAAAAAAAAAAGTTGCAGGATACAAAATAAATGCACATAAATCCTCAGCATTCCTATAACAACAGTAGAACAGGATTTTTGTTTAGGAATATGTTGGACTAGCGGGCTCTGTGTTCTATTACAATTCTATGACCCTGTCTGCTTTCATGCAATGAAGACTAGGAGCTGCCAATGTGAGGTCTCAAACAAACAAATGATATAGCTCTCATAACTTTCCCTGGGTTGTTTGCTTTCCATTGACATCATGCCAAGATTTTCCCCCTGAGCAGTGGGAGTCTGTCTTAAGCAAACAAATGATATGGCTCTCAGAACCTTCCCTTTGATATCTTGCCAAGAAATGGTCCTAGGGCAGCAGGAACCTGTTTCAATAGCTGTTTCAGGAGCTGAGACTGGATTCCCCTAAATGAATCCAGTTCAACCAGTTTACTTGAAGCTGGAATGCAACTAGAACCACATCTGGGTGGAAAGAAAAAAAGAATCCTTCCAAGAGACTTCAAGTACTATGGAATGGAGCACTGGACTTGGAATCAGGAAGACCTGAGTTCAAATCCTAATTCAGACAGTTGGTTGGTTATTGTCCTTTGTTCTACAAGAGGACCAAAATGACATTACTGTGTTTGAGTCAAGGTATAGTGTGTCTCTCTGTGGCTGAGCAGACCAACATGAGTTCAGAAGGCTATATCACAGGTCAAGCACAAATAGTCCATATGAATATTTGGAGTGGAGATGTCTCTAAATTTGTGCATTTCACCTTTCTTTTGAGCTACTTCAATTCTACATCACTCATAGAGCATCTTTTTTTGTGCAGACACAGCATGGTGGATGGTCCTTTGCCAATATCTCATGCAATCAATTCCAAAGTTCTTAAAATAGAGCTTGAGAGTGTCTTTAGCATCTGCATCACCTTGGACAAGTCCTTTTCCTCTTCTGGGCCTCAGTGTTCATTCTTGTTCAATGATTTCTAATATCCCTTTGTAATGGCAAACAAAGTGTGATTTTTTTTGCTTGGATTGAATTCTAGCCTGGTATGTGAGTTCTAGCCAATCAGACATGGGTATTGAGTTTTAGCCAATCAGAAACTGGTGTGTGAGTTTTAGCCAGTCAGATGCTGACTAGAACTGTATATAAAGAGAGCCTGTGGTGTGAGAGAGCAGACATTGAGGAAGCCAGTGTCGAAAGAGCTGCCAGAGTTGAGAAGAAGAGAATGAAGAGAAGGGACAAAGAAGAATAAAAGAATAAGCTTTGACCATTGAGCTGAAAGGAAACCTAAAAGAGCTGGGTAGAGGAGACCTCTAAGCTGAGGTGAGACCTCTGAGAGTGAAGAGGAGACCTCTGAGAGTGGAGAATTGTAATGATAATGGGAATTTGAAGATCTTCCCTGTCCCTTAATAGACCAAATGTCATCACATGGACCCCACAGTGGGAGGAGCTTGCTGAAAGGGTGGAACAAGAAGGAACAGGGGAGAACCAGAACAGAGCTGGGAGCAAGCAGTGTGGAGGCAGAGCAGCTACAGTGAGAGAGGGACATTTTTGCTTAAGGAAGTCTGTTTTATTTTGAAGGTCTGAAGGAGGGAAGGCTTGAGGATGTTAGTGCTCGCTGCTGGTTATGTGTACCAACTTCTTGGTTGCTGTGATAGATTCGACTTTCTGGTGTTTGAATAAATGTTTTGGTTCTGTCTTTCATGTGGAGAGTCTGTTACATTTTGCAATTCAGAACTACACCAGCATATTCATAGCCACAATGGGCACTATGAATATCACATTGGTGTTATAAGAGGAGACCTTTGAGAATGGAGAGAAGACCTTTGATGCTGGCAGAGTTTCTGAGCTGTAAAAGCAAACAGAACTACAGGGGAGAAACCTGCCTATGAGAATGAGGCTTAGCTTAAGACCCTTTTAAGGGCTGTTAAAGTGAACTGAGCTATTAACACAAAGCCTCTGGACTTTGGAGATGAATTGAGATGGTGGTTTTGGTAGTACCTGTTGTTGCCCTGTTAAGTTTTGTTTTCCCAGAGGCAGAAGCTGTGGTCAGGAGGCCCTGGAGCCTGCTGTTAAGCAGAAAGGGCTTAGAGTGGAGCAGTCCCCATGAGCTGAGACCTGGAGCAGAAGTGGAGAGCTGCCTGCATATGAATCCGAGTGAGAGTAGGGAGTGGTCAGTCCACAGAAGAAAAGCCATGGGACTTGGAAATCAACCTTGAATCAAGATGAAAGAGGACTTGGACACTTGGTATTAAAGGGATTATTATTACAGTGACCTAGGGATGGATGGTGTGGTATTTTCTGCTACCCCTTAAAAGTGTGTTGTTCTAGGGAAAACCCTAACCTGGGACCCTCCTGATTTTGGGGATGCAATGATATATGCTATGTAGAGTGGTGTGCTAGGGAAAACCCTAGCCTGGGATGCCCTGATTGTGTAAACAGGTATTTTAGGGAATGCTACTGAATGCAATGATATATGCTATGTACCATATGACATATTAAATGTTATGAGATTGATAAATAGATACATACATACATACATGTGTATGTATGTATTTGATAATATGTTTTGCTTAATGATGTTTTTATGAATGTTATGCTTTATTGAACATTGTTTAGTTTATTGCTTAATAGAGAGTTCATTATACTATGCAATTAGACCTTTAAAATTATTCACAGCAGCAGTCCTCAGGTGTGCTGCCATGATTGGCATTACACTCTTCCAGCTCTAAATCAATCATTGAGCATTAATTCTTTCCTTACCAAGTACACTAGAGATACAATGACAGAAAATGAAATCATCTTCACTATAGTTCAGTGAAAAGAACTAGGGATTTTTTTCCTTGAAATAGGGTGAACTGACTGGTCTCATCAGATTCCCACTGTCTCAGGACTGGAAGGTCTCTTTCAAAAGAGATGACATTGGTAAAAGTGTTTCCATTACACAGTGCCTGGAATATAGGAGGCACTATGTTAATCCATTTTTTTCCTTCTGGATATCAATTAAATTCTTCTGCCATAGAAGTAATGAGTAAGAGTCAAAACATTTCACTCAAAACTGTACTACACTTCAATTCAGACCAAGGAAATACTCAAAGGAAATGATTGGGTGCTACTGGTCTGCAACAATTGTAAAATGGGTTATGCTTAGAGATCACAGCTCCACCCGGGATTTTTCGGGCTGTAATTCCTTCATCTTCTGAGGCAAAGTCTTAGTCCAGAACTCAAACTTATCCTTCTTCAGGCTCTTTCCCACAGACAACTGCAAATTCAGCTGTAGGTACTCTTCCTTCTGGTCATAAACTGGCCAATGAATAAGGTCTGCACCATTTGGGTCCCTGGGGTAAAAAAAAAAAAAAAAGAAACAAACATTTAGACAAGAAAGGGGCCACTGCATTGACAAGTTTAGCAAGCCACCATCAGCTCAGTCTGGAAACCAAGTGATGAACCTGAAGGTAGGATTCAGCAGACAGTGGTAGCACCCATAGAGAGACTTGTTCATCCATCTTTAATCAATTTGGTATTCATCTTTCTTGTTGAGCTTTTCTAATGTACCCAAGGTGAAAGGTCCTCAGGGTGAAAAGACTAAAATAGGGAATAAGTAGCTAAGTCAGGAATTGAACTCATATCACTGGACTCCTTTTTAATGGGGCAACTAGGTGGTACAGTGGATAGAGCCAGACCTGGAGTCAGGAAGACCTAAGTTCAAATCCAACCTCATATATTTAGTTACTGTGTGATCCTTGGCAAATTACTTCCCCTCTTTGACTCTTTTTCTTCATCTGTAGAATGGGCTAGAGAAGGAAATGACAAACCACTCCAGTATCTTTGCCAAGAAAACTCCAGATGGTTTCACAAAGAATCAAGCACAACAATATTGGACTCCAAATCCAAGGCTCTTGCCACTACCACCTGTCCTAATGCTTCCCAAAGGAGAAGAGAAGTCACTAACACTCCAGGGTGATGGTAAGGGCCAAAAGAGTTGCTAATCTTTCTTGTTTTCCTTTCAAGATGCCCATGTGTGGGTGAGTCTGACAGAGCAATGCCTCCCCCAACCCCGGCCAGGAACTTGGGGAAGGGCTTGTTCACCAGACCTTTCCCCTAGGTTGAAATAACATTTTTCCTGAATAAATTTCAATCAGGAAACTTCTATGTAAATGGGAAACCTTTATGTGCCTAGGAACAAGCATTACCCCACAGGGAAAGCGTTGGGAGCCCAAAGGGCAGCTTTCTCACCCATTACGGGCAAAGTTCGCCCAGTAGCTCATCATTCTGTGGCTCAGGAGTTTTTCCTCTTCTGTTGCCTCTCCTAAAACTAGGAACAGAAGAAGAAACATCTTAGTTAAGGTCAAAATGCAGACCCAAAGGGCTCCTTTTCTCTAGTTCCCAGTCCAAACCACCCAATCAATCCTGCTCTGGTCATTGACCTTATCTTCTTCCAGTAGTTTCCTTCATGTCACTCCCCTCCCAGAGGACCTCCCAAAGTTCTTGTTGGCCTTCGCTGTCTGACTCCATAACTGGGTCTCTCCCCAAAAAACAAAGTGGTCTGGACTAGAAATCAGGGAGACCTGAGTTCTAATCCAACCTAAGACACTGACTAGAGAAGTAATTCTGGGCAAGTCACTTTAACTGCCTTTGTTTCTTTGTTTGAAAAATGGGAATAATAATAGTATTTGTGCCCTAGGGTTGTTGGGAGAGTAAAAAAAGAGAGAGAACATTTACAAAGTACTTTACAAAACTTTTAAAAGTATTACATAAATGCTATCAGTATTATATATGTATTATTACGTACTAATTATAATATAAAATGTTGTAATAAAGTATATTATAATTTCATGTTTATCATATATAATTATTATAATGGTGTGATTGTTATAAACATTATTTATAATAATTATTATTATTAATCATACAATTATAGTAGTAGTAGTAGTATTCTGAGCTACAACAGAACAGCACAAACTCTGCTAGCTATAAAATCTTTGCCTATGGTCCCTGCACCAGACATTGCCTGTCATTCAAGGTCCCTGCCTGGGCCATGCAGATAATCTCAGCAGCAATAACTGGCCCATAAGGTCATGGTTTCATTGACCATGGCACATCATGAAACAGATAAAAGTATAAACTGGCCTTCCAGTTCTGCCAGGACAGGTGTGAGGAAGTGAAAATAGGGAGAGAAGACATCTAAAAACACAGACTTGGGACCATCTGCAAACATTAAGTCCTAAAACAGCTAAATGTGAGACTTTTGTCCAACAATCAAATAAATAAAAACCAAATAAATGCACTGGTAGAGAAAATGAATCAAGAATAATTGGAGAAAAAGGAGGCAAGGCGGGAAGGAAGAGGGAAGGAAGGAAGGAGGAAGAAAAAGAAAGGAAGGGAGAGAGGGAGGGAAGGAAAAAAGGAGAGAGGGAAGGCTTACAGCACGTTGAACAGATCCTCTGTGCAGGGAAGCACAAGGGCCAGAATCACCCAGGATGAGATGGTGTGACAGGTTAGTGTCTAGATCAGAGGAGAGCATGAGTGTATTGATGAGGTCACCTGGCACTGACTTATGGAAATGTGTTTTTGCAGACCAAAGGCCTAAGTCAGGAAGTCAGAGACTGTATCTTAATCATATTTGTGTCTTCCCCAGAGTTGAAAGGAGGGCTCTGTACGTTGGATGTTCTTAATTACATAAACTGAATTGAACAGAATAGCTGATTCAGTCTCTTGATTGTTTGCCTGAATAATCAAGGGGACTTCCAAGGCTGAGACCTTAATCTCCAATCACTAAGTCAATCAGATAACTAGCTATTAATTATCTCCTCTGTCCCTGGCACTGTGCCAAAAGTTGTAGATAGAAATAAAAAGAATAATTTAAAAAAAAAACTCTTCTCGGGGTACTAGGTCCCTATTTAGTGCCTCCTGGGGGACCTGGTAGGGCAGAAAGAACCCTGGATCTGGGATTAGACCTGCTAACTCAGCGATATTAGATAAGTCTATCCCTCTCTCTGAGCTTCAGTTTCCTCTTCTGTACAACAGACAAAATCCCTCCCTTTCCCCACTGCTACCCTCATAGCGTATTTGGTAAGATCAAATAGTGGTTAGATGATAGGTGAACTAAGTGCTGAATGTGGAATCAGGAAACTGCTAGTTCAGATCCTGACTCAGATCCTTAACTAGCTCTGTGACTCTTGTCTAGCCAAGAGGCACCTTTCTCCGAAGCTGTTTCTTCATCTATAAAATGGGGATAGCACCAGCACCTTCATAGTGCTCTTTTGAGACTATCAAATGAGAAGAGCCTATACAAAGCTCTTTGTAAGCCTTCAAATAGTATATAAATACTAGCAACTTTTAGCTATTATCATTATTGAATGGGCTGATATATGGGAAGGTGCTTTGTGGAAAGGTAAGGCATTATTATTTGGTTTGATATCAGAAAGAATAAGGTAGATGAATCATGGAGAAGGCAGGCCAGAGCCCCAAGGATTCTGCCCCCTCTGCCCCCCACCCCAAGCCATAGCTTTCTGTTCCATCCCATCTCTGTTGTTGCTTACAGGGCACTCCAAAGACAAAAGGCACGTCATCACCATGGTCTGCCTTCACAAAATCTGGCTTCACACCATTAAATATGCTTGGTCTGTGTTGAAATTCATAAAAGTAGACTGGAGAGCTGGGACCTAGGCAAACATAAGAAATGCTGGTGGTTATTGACATGCTGAACATCGGGCAGGGAGCCCAGCCTGATTTCCTCCTTTGAGGTTGGGGCCATCGTAGCTGTTCATTAACAGGCAGGCTCCTGAAGGGCAGCCCCTTAACAAATACTGTCCCAAAACAATGCTGTGAGGCAGGACAAGTGCTGGGGTCTGGTGTGATAGGACCTAGGTTGGAATCCTGGCCCTACCAGTAACTGACTACAAGACCTCAGGGGAATCCTTTTACTTCTCTAAGGCTGATCCTTCAACTGTAATGTGGAGATAATAATCTCTGAGCCTGTGTACTCCATCTGAAGTGGGGGAAGGAAATAAGCATTTGTTGTTCAGATGTTTGTCAGTCCTATTCAACTCTACCTGATCTCTTTTGGGGTTTTCTTGGCAAAGATACTGGAGTGCTTTGCCATCTCTTTCTGTGGCTCATTTTACAGATGAGGAAAGTGAGGCAAAGAGGGTGAAGTGACTTGCTCAAGGTCACATAGCTAGTGTCTGAGATCAGATTTGAACTCAGGAAGAGGAGTCTTCCTGACTCTGGCCCAGGGCTCTGTCCACTGTCTCCTGAAGCTGCCCTATACATAAGCATTTATAGAGCACCGACTTTGTGCCAGATTCTGTGCTAAGTGCATTACAAATATTATCTCACTAGAGCCTTGCAACAACAGAGGTGCTGTTAGCATTTGCATTTCATATTTGAGGAAACTGAGGCAAGCAGAGGTTAAATGACTTGCTCAGGAACACACAGCTAGAATGTGTCTGAGTCTGGATTTGAACTCAGGTCTTCCTGACTCCAGGTCCATGCTGTATCCACTAGGATGAGTTTGTTGTGAGGATCCACAGGGACAATGGATGTAATGTGTTTTATACCAATAAAGCACTCTAGCAGGGGTTCTTGGATTTATTTATATTTGAGTACTTAGATAACTCAATTTCAGTGTAATTGGTTCTCTATCCTAGGTATTTTATTTTCATACATTTAAAAGCTTTACTCTGGGGTGGCTAGGTGGCGCAGTGAATAGAGAACCAACCCTGGAGTCAGGAGGACCTGAGTTCAAATCCAGCCTCAGATACTTAACACAAAAACTAGCCTTGTGACCTTGGGCAAGTCACTTAACCCCAATTGCCCTCCAAAAAAAAAGGCTAAAAAATAAGCTTCACTCTGGAAGGAATCTTTAAATTTCCCTGGACTTCCAAAGGGGACCATGATGCATACCCACAAAAATGTTAAGCGCATCTGCTTATAGAAATGTGGGTTATTATTATTTATTATTAAGATTATTTGTAGACAGTGTTCACACAGTCCCCCACCGTGCTCTGCTTGGTTTAGGTTGAGGGAGGAGAAAAGAAGAAGGAAGGTAAACAAGGTCAGTTTAACCAATGTGAAGGATATAATAGCAAAGCCAGAAGGAAGACCCCACTTCTGCATGAGTGTGTGGGTAACATACACACATTGCCCCAGAGATGAAACGTTCTTAACCATGATTCTGAAAAGGGTCTGTGTCATACTCACTGTGTTGGTATTTGGCCACTTTGAGGGAAGGAATAACAAAGACCAAATCCCCCATCATGTCCTGGAATTGAGCTCGATATCCTCCTGGGTCCTCAGTATCTCTTAAATACTCTTCCATCATCAACTGCCCAAGCTGAGGAGGAAGACCCTATAGGAGACCCAGGAAGAGAGAGAGTAACAGAAAAAGGAACTTACCTGGCAGTAGATTGTTTGGGGATGTTTGTTGGTTGCTTATAAAGAATGAGCAAGGGAGCTAGGGGGAACAGTAGATAAAGCACTGGTCCTAGAGTCAGGGCGACCTGAGTTGAAATCTAGCCTCTGATATGTATCAGCTATGTGACCCTGGGCAAGTCATTGAACCTTGTTTACCCTAGTTCCACATCTGAAAAATGAGAAGGAGAAGGAAATGGCAAAGCACTCCAGTACTTTTGCCAAAAGAACTCACCAAAAGGTGACAAATATTCAGACATGACACATCAACTAAACAATCACAAGGAATAAGCCCACACAACTTTGCCCGCTATTCTCAGGCCCAGAGAATAATGAATTAGGTCCCTTTACAACCTCCCCACCAGGGTCTGCTCTTTCTGGGTTAAATTCCTCAAGAAAATACTAGATGACTAGTTGTTGGGCTTGATGTAGAAGGGATGTGAGGCTCAAGGAAAGGATAGAGCTACAGGGGGTCCCAAGGTCCCTTCCCCACTGTGACTATGAGAGAAGAAAGTCAGAAGGTGGAAGGATCTTCACTGGCTCTCTCCCAGACTATTTCAATGGCCTTCTGATTGGTCCCTGTGCCTGAGATCTCTCCTCACTCCAAGAGATCCTCCACTCACCTTCCAAAGGGATTTTCCAAGCACAGATCTGACCATTTTACTCCCCTGCACCAACTAAGTAAATTCTAGTGGATGCCCATTACCTCTAGGATTAAAATATAAATTCTTCTGTTCAGTATTTAGAGGTTTTAATAACATGGCCCCACCTAGACTTAGTATACATTGTTGCCTCCTCACTCTCTGTGGCTCCAGGTATGCCATCCTTTTTATTCCTCACACTTCACAACCCATCTCTCATCTCCATGCCTTTCCACTGACAATACTCAGCTCAAACAGTACCTTCTATAGAACGTCTTTCTTGCTTCCTCCCTCCTTCGGCTGCTAGTGCCTTACCCCTCCCCCAAGATTTGCTTTCTGCATGTTTTCCATCTAACTCTGGATGCCCAGTTTAGCTCCCTCATAGAATTCCTCAAGGAATCCCTCAAGGGCAGGAACTATTTCACTTTATCCTTGTTAGTTAACCAGTACCTGCAATGTAGTAGATGTTCTTAAAAAAAATTAACTGGTATCTCACCAAAAGTGGACTTTGCAGTGCTGATTCAATACTGTTTTTATCCATGTTTTCCTTAAATCCAGGAGTACCCATTTCCTGTGTAAAGAAAAATGGCACACTGTGAATATTCTTTAGAACTTTATGAAATTTATATATTTTTAAACAATCTAATCCAAGGAAGTAATTTTATCCTTTAAGGAGGAACAAGTGCCATAGATTTGTTTCCGAATTACTGAAAATGCTCAATTGAGAAATTCTCAAGATATTTTGCAAAATGGTCAGAAAAAATGGGGGGTAATTACACAGTACATAATAAATCAGTGGTTGTAGCTTCTTCAGAATGATCAGTGGCCTTAGACAATGACTGATATTTATTATAACACATTCTGCTAGAAATGATGCAGTAGAATTCTATTTTTCTGATGAGTGTAAATAGAACAACTTTGTATTCCTGTGCTCAAGGAAGCAGCTGACAAATGGGTGTTAATATCATGTCATATTTAAAATTAATATCAACCCAATGGCCTTGAGATATGATGACCTGAAATCCATAGGAAAGAGACCTGGTCTCACATCAGAAGGCCCAGGTTCTAGTCCCTGCTGTGTGACTAGAGCTATGTGACAGGAGCTCCTTTCTGGGAGCCTCAGTTCTCTACTTTACAAAATGGGGACAAACATCTTAATGGTCCCTACCTCACATGGGTACATTGAAAGAAACTTTGTAAACTATTAAGTTCTATGTTAATGAAAGCTAGTATTATTCACTGTTCCTTTAAAATAAAGGGACTTGGGGCAGCTAAGTGACATAGCAGATAGAGCAAAGGACCTGGAGCCAGGAGGACCTGAGTGCAAATTGGTCCTCAGACACTAACTAGGTGTGTGACCCTGGGTAGGTCACTTAACCCTGATTGCCTCCAAAAATAAAAAAAAAAATTTTAAATAAAAACCTAAAACAAAATAATGGGAATTGTAGAGGATATTTTAAGAAAAAGGAGCTAGACATAGCTCGAGCATTCTTCTGATAAGATTTGTACATGAAATGGGTCATCCATAGAGAAAATAACCAAAGTTTGAATCACTTTTGATTCTTCCAGGGAAGCTTGTTCAGGGTAACCTTTCTGATTTTAGAAAAGGCAAATGTGCAGATGACACAATGTCAGCAGGGTCTACTAACATATGGATCATGGAGTCGGGACCCAAAAAAAGGCTAGAACTTTGGACCAACCATGGTCACTAGGATCAGACTTAATAGGGACAAAGTCTTACAATCTCTAGATGAGGGAGGCATGGTTAGCTGGCAATTTCTTTGAAAAAGATCTGGGGATTTTGGTGAACCACAAGCCCATAAGGAGGCAACAGGGTAATATGGCAAAATATGGCAACCTAAAAAGCAATGTGATATTGAGGAGTGTTAAGAGAGGCATAGCTTCCAAGGATAAGGCGGTGAGAGTCCCCCTGTGCTCTTCCCCTGGGGAGACTATAATTATCCCTTCCACATTGAGACTTTCCTCATCATGGTTTCAATATGTTGAGGGTAGGCATAAGAAATAAAATGGCAATTTTGGGAGAATTTTGTGGAAGCTGCAGACAATGGGCAAAGACCAACAAATGATACGGAAAAAGTTTAGAAACTCAGGAATACATCAAAAATATGTACAGTATTGTATAATATTAACATATGTTATTCTTTAATACCATAATAACTCAGCCTTTTTCTGTGGTATGAAGGATGGGAGGCCAAAAAACATGGATTTTCCAGATCACAGGGGGCAGTGGGCCCCCAATCTCTGCAATGTAGAAGGGATAACTGTATATCTGGAATCTTTTGCTCACTTCTGAGCATCACGTTTGAGACAGAAAATGTTTTTGAGAAAAAGTGTTTGAGACAGAGAAACTGAAAAGGGATTCTTGATCTTACAATATATGGATGGGTTGAAGGAACTTGCTTTGCTAGTTAAAGAAAATACTTAGGGCAAGGGCAGACATGTTAGTTGCCTTTAACTGTCTGGTGGATGGTGACTTGGAAGAGACATTTAACTAGTGTCATTTTTCCTAAGGTCAGAGGTGGGAACAACAGGTGGAAATAGAAAAAGAAGTAAATTTCTATTTGATGTCATGATGCCCTGTCCAATTGTGAGAGCTACCTAAAAGAGGAAGGAGCTGCCTCAAGAAGCAGTAGGTTTTCCCTCCCTGGAGGTTTTCAAGCAGAGGCTGAACATTTGTCCAGCAAGTTATAGAAAGGATCCTCCTTCAACCCTAGCTTGGACTCCATGGCCATCATGGTCCTGACCAACTCAGAAAGTCTATGATTCTTTACAGAAATATAAACTGTTGAGACCAGAAAGAAACTGGCACAGAATAGGAAATCCTAGAATCTTACCACAGGAAGAGCCCAGCCATATTCATGATTGTTCACACCAACAATGGAAGGAATGTAGTGGAACTCTCCTGCAGCCAGCAACTCTTCTGGATGTTTGGGGAAGAATTGCCCATCAACTACACCAGGGATTATCTTGAAATGCTAAAGAAATAAAAAGAAAAAAAAGCAAGTGTATCTCCACAATCTCCCTTCCAAGTATCACTTTCTTGTCATTCTCATTGTTACCATCTTATTTTTTATCACTTACCTGGACTCTGTTTTTTTTTTCTTTTTTGGAGGCAATCAAGGTTAAGTAACTTGCCCAGGGTCACACACCTAGTTAAGTGTCTGAGGGCAAATTTGAACTCAGGTCCTCCTGATTCTAGGACCAGTGCTCCCTCCACTGCGCCACTTAGCAATCCCTACTTATCTGGACTCTTGAAACGGTTTCCAAACTAGCTTCCCTGTCTCTCCCTATAATTTATATCACACACATGTGCATGAGCATGCACACACATACACACACATGTACACATATACACGTGCATGTGCACCTTTCTCATCTCACATTTGCTCATGACGCTCCATTAAAAAAAAAAACCATGACTCCCCATTACTCAAAGAAAACCTCCAACACTTCAGCCTGGTATTCAGAGCCCTCAATTCTACCTTTCCAGACTTATCTCATACTATGAAGACTCTGACCTGTGCCATGTACATCATGTTTCACCAACAATGGATTCCTGGCTCTCCACTGAAAGTCAGCCCCCTTTTTCTACTTCTCTGCTTTGGTTCACTTCACTCCTCATGGACAGAATGACCTATCCCTCATTGCTACCTCTTGAAATTCTTCACTGCCTTCAAGAGTCAATTTAACTGCCATGTCTTCCAGCACACCTTCTCTGATATGGCCAGAATGACCCTTCCCTTCTTCAGAGGCCCCACCACGTATGCTTGTGACACCCCTGTGGACTTAGGTTCTCTTACCTGTATGTGGCATAAAGCCCTCTCCCCTAAGTAGGTAAGTTCCATCATGGACTTTTCCCTTATCCAAACTTTGTGTCCCCCCAGACCAGACACAGAAGCTGCTCTAGAAATGCTTCTGGAATAAGCAGCAGGAGAGGCCTGGCCTCAAAGGCGACACATCTGGATTCTAGTCCTGGCTCAACCACTAATGGACTTTATAACTTCAGGCAAATTACTTCTCTCTGGGTTTCAATTTTCTCTCCTGAAAAATGAGAGATGAATGCAACTGAATTGTTGTCCAGATATTTTCCCATGAAGCTTCCTCAGATGGAGGGTTCAATTGGACTTTAATGGATGGGGAAGAATTCTATAGACAAAGTGTGGCTACGAGAGACAGCAGGGTGGGGCAGGAAGATGACTGGATTGCAAACTGGGAGATACCTGGGTGTGAATCCCAGGTCTGATGATCATTGACTGTGATGCTGGAGAAGAGGATGAGTTACTGCCTCCAGGCTCCTTAGAGTTTGGTTGTTGCTGTTTAGTTGTGTCTATCTCTTCATGACCCTATTGACCATTGTACACCAATACCAATCCATGGGGGATTCTTGGCAAAGATACTGGAGTGATTTACCATTTTCTTCTCCAGTAGCTTAAGGCAGACAGAGGTTAAATGACTTGCCCAGGGTGACACAGCTATTAGGTATCTGAGGCTGGATTTGAAATCAGGTCTTTCTCACTCCAGGCCAGGTTTTTTATTCACTGAAACCTCCTCAAACATTTAGCCATCTATAAAATGGGAAAGATAATTCATGTGGTCCCTACCTCATGCACTGGTATGAGAAAGGCACTTTATAAACCAGTAGGATAATATGAAGGAAGGATTTTACAGACATAAGACACACCTGAACAAAGGCATAAAGGCAAGAGAATATAGGGAACATTTAGAAGACTGAGGACAGATCCATGCATGCAGGTAAGTAATATGAGATGTCAAAAAAGGGATGGAGGCACAAAATTGTTCTGTACTCTGAATTCTGGGCTTGGGTTTGAGTGAAAGTCAGAAATCCTTTCTTCTCCCATCTCAAAATGAAACTCAGTCTCACAGGCAGAGAATATTCATAAGATTGTAGATTTAGAGCTGGAAAGTACTTTAGAAGACCATCTGGTCCAACCCCCTGATTTTCCAGATGAGGAAACTGTTGTCAAATCAGGTAGAAAAATATAATAGTTTTAGGAATGAATGAAGAAAAGTCAATACACATAAACAGAGAGAGTAATTAAATGAAGGGGCAGCTAGAGGCCACAGTGGACAGAGCACCAGATCTGGAGTCAGAAAGACTCACCTTCCCAAATTCAAATCTGGTTTCATACATTTACTATATGGGATAACCTGGGCAAGTCATTTCACCCTGTTTGCCTCAGTTTCTTAATGTGCTGGAGAAGGAAGTGACAAATCACTCCAGTATCTTTGCCAAGAAATTTCCAAATAAGGTCATAAAGAGTCAGACATGACTGAAAAATGAATGAACAATTTGATGTAATTAGATCTGGTTTTAACACTTAATCTGGCTTTAACACTACTAAGTGAGTATAGGCAAAGAATTCTTTGAAGAAGCACTGCAATGAGATGAAGAAAGATTTTGGTCCTAAAGGCCTGGGGTCAGGGATCCTTCTTGATACTTTTGAATTGTGTGACATTTTGCAAAGTCACTTAACCCTTCAGGGACTCAGTTTCCTCCTTTGTAAAATATATAGTCATTACATCAGTCCACCAATTGTCCTAGGTTCTGGGGATGCAAATATAAAAGCAAATAGCTCCCTGACTTCTCACTGTTACCGTTCAATAGTTCTAATTCCCAAGTCTGTAATTTGGGAATGATATCATACTTGTACTACCAAGGGTACTTTGTGATTGTTGGGAAATTGTTGCAAAATGTGTGAACAAAAATGACTACTGCAAAATAATTGAAATGAGATAATATATAAAATGTATTTTTATGAAAGGAATAATTAGATGAGAGCTATCAATCCCAGAGGATAGAGAAAGCTTCCCACAACTGTGATTCTTTCTTTCTTCCAAAGATCCACAGGGTGTTAGATATGAAATGTGACCAAGACCAGAATGCTGAAGCTGGAAGGATCCACCATCACCACCACCATTACCACCACCATCATCATCATCTTAACATTTATTTAGTGCTTACTAAGTGCCAGGCACTGTACTAAAAAAACAGTTTATAACTATTATCTCAGTTGATCCTCTGATATAATAACAATAACCCTGAGAGGTATGGGTTATTACTATCCCCATTTTACAGATAACAATCTGAGGCAAACAGGTTAAATGTCAGCTAGTGTCTGAGGCTAGATTTGACCTTAGGTCGATTTCCCCAGAATTCTAACCATTGTACCACCTAACTGCATCTTCCGCACTTTAGCTGATATAATGGTAGAGCATAGGGGTAGCTAGGTGTTGCAGTGAGTAAAAGCACTGGCCCCAGAGTCAGGAGGACCCGAGTTCGGTTTTGGCCTCATACACTTAACACACACAAAAACAAAAACAAACAAAACTAGCCGTGTAACCTTGGGCTAGTTACTTAACTCCAATTGCCCTTCAAAAGGCAAAAAAAAAAAGAATGTTACAATTGGGGAAAAAATCTTGTAAAGCAGAATATTGGCAGTGGAAGGAAACTTGGAATAAATAACATTGGAAGCCAGAATGTTAGAATCAGATCTGAAGGGACCATTGCATCTTTAAAGCTATGATTCCATAAAAAGAGAAAGTCTGATTGGAAAGGATTGTGAGATTGGAAAATGAAAGAGCTTAGAACTTTAGAACCTGAAATGTTTAGAACACAGAATGTTGGAAGGTTTCTTAGGATTTAGTATGTCCAGAGTATAAGGAATGGAACTTTAGCATGCAAAAAAAGTTGAGAGCACAGAATGGTTGGTGGTAGAAGAGATCCTAGAAAGCAGAACATCAGAGCTAGAAGAAACCTTCAGACACAGAATACTGGAGGTGGTAATATCCTTGAAGATCATCTAGTTAGGGGGAAACTGAGGCTAAGAGAGTGACATTACCAAGATCTTCACCTCATTCCCACCTAATGAAGGTTGGGTGCCCAGTCCTGCCCTAAGGCAACTCTTCTTGTTACTGGAAGCCTGGCTTCTCAGCTTACATACCTTGGTAATGGCCAGGATCTCATCCTCAGATTTGCTCCTAAGGCACTGAACCATGGAGGCAGAATTGCGTCTTTCACAAGCAGACAGATTGGCAATAACCTGCAAAGAGGCACCCACAGAGAGTTAATATTCTCATAGAGGAACCACTGGCTTGTATCACAATAGAGGAATCATTTTATACTGATCATAAGCTCGCAAAGGACCACTTCTATAGGTGATGCAGTAATAGTGAAAAGGAGACGAAGCTGGAATCTGTCTGACAGCCTAAGGGGGTGAATCCCCCAGTCATGATGATGCTATGTGCGGGGCTCAATTCCCACCAATGGGGATGGGAATGGACAGGGGCAGGTTACAAAGACACAGTCCCTGTTCTGAAAGAGTTTACCATTTGCTCAGGTAGAAAAGACGTAAATATCCCTAAAGGACTGGGGTCCAGAATGTTGAAAAAGACCTGGCATTGGCTCAGAGACCTCAGTTCTGGTCCCAGCTCACTCACTAACTCATAGTGTGACTTGGACAAGCCACAGAATTACAGAACCAGAAAAGCAGAAGGGACCTCACAGATCATTCCATCTAACCTGTACCTGGGCCCCCTCGAGGAATTCTTCCTGCTGTTCCATGAGTGTCAGAAATTAGAATTTAGAGCTAGAAGATATTTTATAAATGATCTAATTGAATACAGTTTTACAGAGGAAGAAACTGAGGCCCAAAGAAGGAAATGCCTTACCAAACATCACAGGCAAAGTGAGAAGCAGGGCCACGAACTGAATCCTTGCTCTCTGTGCCTCAGTTTCCTCTGCTGTAAAATGACAGGCTTGAACTAGATGACCTCTATGGTAACTTTCAGCTTGAACAATCCACTACATTCCAGTGAACCTAATTATAGCCCTGATGAGCCTGAAGATGAATGGGATACCAGGCCACAGAGTTGGGAGGTCAATAAGCCTAAGGAAGGAAAAGGGTAATTGCAATGACAAAAGAACAAGTAACTTACATGCAGAACCATATCTGAGCTGAAAGAAATCAAGCCAGGGAGGATGGCCACACCACTCTCCATGATTGCTCTGTGGAACAAGTCTTTGGACATGGGGGACAGAACCTGGGGAAGCAAAGCACAGCAGAGGGGAGGAGGAAGCACTCATGGGGAGACCAAGATACTTCTGGCTTAGCAGAGACAGAGGAGACTGTGAGTCTGAAAACCAGGGCCATTATTTACCCTGCCACACCCCTAAGTTAGCTCTATAGGACAGTCTTAAACAGGGTTCTCTCTAGGGGACCCTGACCCTTGAGCCCTTTGATACAGTCAGGCCTATAAGAAAGTTAGACAGAAAAGAGGGCTAAAGGGCCTTGGCCATGGTTCTGGACTGTCTGGGTGGTTCAGTAATGGTATGATAAGATGCCTGTGCTCTGTAACCCAGCAAAGCTGTTCCAATGCCCTGCCTCCTTACAGGGTCACATTGTTTATTGATTATGAGAAAGTCCAGGGGTGTTGTTAGGATCAAATGACTTCAAATCCAACAGTTTTTCCCACTATATCATGGGAACTTTCTACTTTCTCATCAGTTACTATTTTTTTTAGCATTATCCTTCCACTGAAGTCTTCCTCCCCTGCCTTATCACAGCCGGGAGGCTATGTCAGTGATGTGCAAACTCCTGGGGGAGGAGGGCTACCAAGCAAGAAGATCTTTACCTCTGAGCCCCCTAACAGATTTTATGTCTGTCATATGAGGGCCAGTCATGCTCAGCTCTCAGAGGCTCATTGGCAAAGGCAGGAGAGAGCAGATCTGCAGCCATAGCTGGTCAAAAAGGCCACCTGGGAAGGCACAGAGAGGCTCTGAGTAGCCTTGGGAAGAGGAGCACCTCAGTGGTGACATTGGGGATACATTGAGCCTTGAATTATTTCATCATTACCCTGTATATTTCTTTTACTCTTACTCAAAGTTGTTATTAAGCCTTTAAAAAGGGATTACTCATCTTCTATCTCCAGCAAAGAGGAAGAAGGGCCTAGATGACTAGTTGGGACTAGGGCAGGGGAGTATAGTGGGATCTCCAAATGAAAGGCAAGGACAGGGGCCAACCTTTGAGAAAGAAGTCAGCAGCCCCAATGGTTCTGAGAGGGGGGAGGATAAGAGAAGAGGAAGAAAATCTCAGGTCCTTCTAGGGGTGGGGAACCTGCAGCCTTGAGGCCACATGTGGCCCTCCAGGTCCTGAAGTATAGTCCTTTGACTGAATCCAAATTTCACAGAAAAAAAAATCCTTTTATTAAGGGGATTTGTTCCATGAAGTTTGGTTTCAGTCAAAGGGCACCACTTAAGGACCTAGAGGGCCACATGTGGCCTCAAGGACACAGGTTCCCCACCTCTGGAGACCTTGGTTTTGGCTACAAGAGACCCCCTTCAGTCTGTGGTGATATCTTTTCCACCTACATGTGAAGAAACACTCATTCCTCCAGCTGACTCGCCAAAGATGGTCACAAGGCCAGGATCTCCTCCAAAGTGGGCAATATTCTTCTGGACCCACCTCAGGGCAGCCACCTGATCGAGGAAACCCCAGTTGCCAGGTGCATGCTCATCCCCAGTGCTGAAAAATCAGATATTAGACAAGTTTGGAGAATTCTGAAGAAGAGCCCCAGGTTCATAGGATTATGAGATTTAAAGACCATCTCCTCCAACCGGATGATGCAATGGGTAGACTGCTGGAAGTCAACCTGGCAGGACCAGTGTTCATCTACTAGTTGTGTGACCATGGGTTAGTCACTTAGACCTCTACCTCAGTTACCTCATCTGTAAAATGGGAATGATAATGGCATGTATCTCTCAGAGCTGTTGCAAGAATAAAATGAGACACTACATGTAAAGTGCTTTCTAAGCCTGAAAGGACCATTCAAATGCTAGCCATTGTTGTTCTTATTACACAGATGTAAACTGGTGAGACAGATCTTGAATCCTCCCACTGCAAGGACTCTCAGTTGCAGGACTTTTTAGTGGCTCCCTGGGCCTTCCAGGCAGAGCCTCCACAAGGCTGCTTTCTTCCCTTCAGAGTTTATAACAGCACATACATTTTGAGATAGTTGGAGATGGGAAACTGTAGATCTCTGGTCTGAAGACTGGAAGTCAGAGTGAAGACAGTAAGAGAAATGAACCAAGCTGTCTAGCCATAAACAGGAGATGTACAGGATGATAGCTCCTGGGGATGGATGGATGATGCATGTATAGATGGAAAGAAAGATGGATGGATGAGTGTACCAGCAAAGATTTTTGAGAACAGAGGAGAGACATGAGCAAGTTTGTAGATAGTGGGGAAGCAGCTAAGGGTGGGGGGAGGGGGAAGAAGCAAAGAGAGAGACAGAAAGATAGAGACAGAAGGCCAGGATAAAATGGGATCACTTGCGCATGTAGAAACCGTACACTTCGTAAAGAAAGGATCCACTTCCTCATGAAAGACAGGGGTAAAGGAGGAGATATGAACAGAAGACATGTGACCAATATGAGATAAAGAAGAGGGCCTAGAAAGGGGCTCAGCAGATGGCTTTTTTTTTTTTGTAGCAAAGTATGAGACAAGGTTCTGAGATAAGACAGGGAGGAGAAGAGGAGCCATGAGAAGTCTGAGGAGGGATGCAAAAGTTTAGAAAAGCCACTGCGGTGAGTGAGACCGTGAATTTATTATGGAGGTACAAAAAGATTGCCTTGCCACAGGGAGGACCCAGTTAAGATTGCTTAACGTTAATCTTAATGGACCAGGCAACACGGAATCGTGATTTTCTCCAGCTTCATTCAACAGTTGGCAAAGAAGAGCAAAAGGAGTGGAAGATGGGAGTAAACCGAGGCTCAGGCCTGTCCTGTGAAGACTTCCCAGAAATGGAGTCCTGGCTTATTTGGAAGAAGTACAGAACTTGGAACCTCCTCTTCCCTTCTCTTTCCTGGCACCTCACTTTCTCCTCTAAAAGTTTCTCTGCAAAACCCATTCTTTTCCGGGGGGAACTTCCTGGCTTTTCGCCCTACCCACCAGTTGTCTCTTAGGCAAAGAGAATGAGACAACTAGGACTAAAAATTCCAGGGAGACTCCTAAGGACGGAGAACAAGATGCGTGAGACCAGGCAACGAGAACAGGGTCAGCTAGCGCTTCCTCCCCAACCAATGGGAGAGAAGGATAGTCATAAATGTGAACTCATGTCTCAGCCAATGAGAGAAAGGAATAGTGGCTAGAGACGCTGGGCGCCAAACTGCTGGCCACACCTCCCCACCAATGGGGATGAGAAATGACCCCGCCAGCCGGAGAGTCCTGCCCCCTCGCCAATGGGAGGCAGGACCGCCCAAGCCTTTCCCCCCTCCGTCTTCTGCACTGTCCCCGCCTTTAGACTGTGAGCCCTCCCCTCATCCAATGGGAACGGACAGAGGAAAACCCGGTCCTACTGGACGGGGGTTTAAAACCCCCATTTGCTCCATACCACGGGCCTCCTTCTTTTGAATCTCCTTGGTGAAGGACCCCAGGGAAAAAGAAAAATTACACCTTCCTGCTCACCACAAGCCTGCCTCTGATTTGGTTTCTTTGAGTAAGTGGTCCTTTTGACCCACACAGTAGAGAAAAATTTGCCACAGGATAGGGGGTCAGTGTAGAGATGAAGCGGTTCCCTACGGGATTAAGATGGGGAAGGGGAGAGAGTGTAACCAGGCAGGGGTGATGATGGCCTGGGAAAGAAGGAGGGGCGGGGGGAGTGAAGGTCAAAGTGAGGGTGAAGAGCAGGGTTAGGGGGTACATGGCAGAGAATGGGGTGGAATGATGAGATTATAACAAGGTTAAATTCCTTTATTTAGAATTGAGAATTTTAATGAACATAAAACACTCAGGAGGCAAGGTGAAATCATTATACCATCTCTGTATGTAGCTGAGGTGGGGCGGAAGACTGAGTCATGAGGAGTGAATACACTGAGGACTGAGATTGGTGAAGGGAAGTTCCTCAGTATGAAGGAAGGAGTTGGGAGAGAGAAAAAGCTGTAAAGAAGGCTCTGAGCTCATTGAGAAAGCAAGGGGAGGGTCCCAGGGGATGGTAACCGCTACTAGAATCATGGTTGGGTGATAAATATGAGTTGAATGGACCTCAAAGGAGAAGTTCCTGAGTGACATGGCAGAGGGAGAGGATATTTAGGTTTCCCAGTAATGGAGGCATGAGCGGAAATGCAAACAGTTCTGGGGAGGGTCATCAGGACAAAGTGAGGGTTTGGTGAGTGCACGTCGGTAGAAGTGGTAAGAAATGGAAACAGCTTTGTTACCCGTGGAACAGGCATTCCAGAGGGCACAGTGAGACAGATAACTTTAGAGGAAGGCATTACAGGAAATCGGTACTTGGGAGGCTAATGGAATCGTGAACTTTATTATAGCGCAGAACAGCTAGCTGGGACTAGGTTAACACAATAGGACCATCTCGTCTTCTTGTTATGTAACCCCAGCACTTAGTACATTGCCTGGTGCTTAATCCATGGCTTATATATCTACCTACCTGTTTACTAGTCAATGATCTATCCGCCCACCCATCTGTATATATTTATCTATCTATCTATCTAGAATCTGAGGCCAAGGAAGAAGTGAATTTACTGGTCATTAGAAGCAGGACCATAATATGAAACTGGGTCCTCTGGTCACAAATCTAGTGCTTTTTCTACTACATCTTGATTAACTTGTGGGGAAGGCAAGAGATATGTCATCCAGTCAGAATTTATATTTGTCGTCATTCAACCACTCAGAGATGTGGAAATTCATCAGAGAAAAAATATTTGTACTCACATTTTACTGGGGTCAAAGCTCACCTGAAGAACCCAAGGACTCCCAGCCTGTACTGGATGGTGACCACTACCACATTCTGGGAGGCAGACAATACAGAACCATCATGCACGGAAGCACTTCCCAAAACAAGAGCTCCACCATGGATCCACACCATCACCTGCAGAAATTAGACATGGTTTTCCTTACAGGAACAAATTCCACCAAGCCTGGCTCTGCTGCTCCCTTGCTATCTTGTGACCAATGATACAGTTGCTCTAAATGTGAATGAATTCACTTATCAAGTGTAATTCAAGAGTTGACAGAATATGTATCAGAGATCCACTCCTGTAAAAGCCCACTTGACTTGACTCAGAGGCAGGTCAGATCTTCCTTGCAATCTTCCCAGCTTAATCTGCTCCCTAAGGTCCTCCTACTGTGAAATATGCACAAGAAGTGAGAGTGGATAGGGGGCACAGTGAATAGAGCACTGGCCCTGGAATCAGGAGGACCTGAGTTCAAATTCGGCCTTAGACGTGTAACACACACACACAAACCAACCATGTGACCTTGAGCAAGTCACTTAACCTCAATTGCCCTACCTTCCCCCCTCCAAAAAGCAAAAATATATATATACACACAGGAAGCACAACAGCCTCTCTTAAAGGATCCTTGCTCCCCCCCAAAACAAGGAAAGGAGGCAGGACTCCCTTCTAAGGGAAACAGGTCAAACCAGACAAACCCAGGATGCCCCAGGGCAATACGTTCATCATCACCCTGTCAGTGTTTCAACTGTGGCCCAGAGAATCTTTCTATATAACAGCAACTGCTCTCTCAAAGTCAAGAAAAACTGCTCAGAATAGATTACCAGCACTAAGTTATGCCTTCTATTGGGTCTTTAAAAAAAAAATTATCCTATTTTTA
>NW_027185771.1:17715144-17715948 GCF_028583685.1 Petaurus breviceps papuanus
GTTATGCCTTCTATTGGGTCTTTAAAAAAAAAATTATCCTATTTTTAATTCATGGAACAAAACCAGCATTTCTGTAACATAGTATAATAAAAAAGATGATTGCACGTGAAAATGCAAATCTTACGTACAACTCGCTATCCCTTTTGAATATACAACCAAGTTTTTTTTTTCTTTTGGTTCTCATAGGTTGCTCATTTTATAGGGAGAAGTTTCAACTGATTAAAACCCATCTTTAAAAGACTTTACTCCATCTCCTGCCCATAAACCTGTGTTTAACCCTTCCCTTTGTATTTGCATTGTGGAGATAGGGTGGGATAGGGAAGAATGTCATTCCAATCTTATATCACTGACACCAAACAGGATTCCCCAACTCCAGCATAGGAGACCACAGTGATTTTTCAGCCAACGCTGTTTTTGTTGTGTTTGTCCTTTGATTTCAGAGAGGACCACGGCATCAGGGAAATGATGACATGACTTGCAGTTGACTTTGATTTGAATGAGGGAGGTCTGTACAAGGTCACCAGCCTCCCTTTCTCCTCCTGAGCCATCAGGATGACTGGAGATGACCCAGGATGCAATAGACTCTGGTCCTTTTAAGCTAAGACCTTTTCATGCTAAACTATGGGAGGAACATACCCTCAGAAAACCAGAACCAGTAAGAGGTAAAAATCAAGTTGCCTTCTTTAAAGCATAAAGTTGTTGTTGAGTTGTGTCCAACTTTTTTTGACCCCAGATGGGGGTTTCTTACCAACACTACTGGAGTGGATTGTCATTTCCTTCTCCAGTGGATTAAGGCAAACAGGT
>NW_027185771.1:17715958-17726126 GCF_028583685.1 Petaurus breviceps papuanus
AACAGGTTAAGTGATTTGCCCAGGCTGCCGGAGATAGTGAGTTCCTGAGGTCAGATCTGAACTCCGGTCTTTCAGACTGCAGGCCCAGTGTTCTATCCACTGAGACAACTAGCTCGGTGGATAGAGGATAATTCTAAGTGTTAAATGCTGGTTGGCGAACAGATTTTTATAATCTCTATATCTAAAATTACAAGAAAAAGATCTGTTAATGTTCAGATAACACCACGATGTTTTAAAAGTATGGTTCCTTTTGTCAGGGCATTGGGATGCTGCATGCCTAGGAAGGGCAGAGAGCTGAAGGGGCTTTTGCTCACATGGGAAGATTCTTTCCCTTCTATCGGATGTAGCACGTGATTAGTTAGAATTCTGTGGCGTCCATGTTTGGGCATCAGGAAGTAGACAGATTGCTGCTATATGGGCAAATGTAATGGACCAAATCCTGGGCACTCAGAATGCCAGCGTATAGACTGACTCTGGCGAGGGCACATTTTGCTGTAAATACATAAGTATGTGGAGAGAACAGAGAGCACCTCATAATACAAGGGGATTTGCCTTGAACCTCCTTCCTTTGTGTGACCATCTTGGTGGGCATAACTATGTACCTGGGAATTCTGTCTCAGGCAGGATCATTGGATCATAGGTTTTAGAGCTGAAAGGGATTTTAGAGACTGCCTAGTGCAACACCCCCATTGGACATATGAGGAAACTGAGGCCCAGAAAAGTTAAGTGACTTGCAGAAAGTCATACAGCTAGTAAGTGGCAGAGCTGGGCTTTGACCTCAAGAATTCTCACTCTCATCCTATGCTCTCTCCCCTACACTCTCTAATTTGGTTGCTACTACATACATCTCCCTTTCTATTCAAAACATAAACCATTAGGGTACAAACACTGAAAAATTCTGTAAGATCAGATTCTTTCTGGTATACCAGGTCTGCTGAACTTTACCTGAGCAAGCTCAGTTTCTCTTGGATGAAAGGTCCCCCTGGAACCAGGTGCCCTCACATCTACCCCATCTCACTCCTTCCTTTCTCAGTCTCCTGGAAGCAATGGAAACACATTGCTTGTGTCCCTTCACAGGGCCAGCACAGGTGGCATTTCCTCAAATTTTCTCATTCTCCAAGCCCTAGAGTATTCCAAACTCCTTTTATGAAAACAGCTCTGCTAATCCTATATTTAGGAACTTGCTCTGACTTTGTGGTATATTCATTCAACAAATTTACTGAGCACCTACTATGTGCAAGGCTCTGTGATGGATATTTTTAAGAAGACTAGGTCCTTGCCCTCAAAGTACTTTCAGTCAACCAGAGGGCAAGGATAGAATATGGATCTAAAAACTGTAATACAGATTAATAAAGTTGGGGCATAGATGATAGAGTGCTGGACTTTGAGTCAGGAAGACTCATCTTTCTGAGTTCAACTCTGCCATCAAATATGAGATTGTGACCCTAAGCAAGTCACTTGAACCTGGTTACCTCAGTTTCCTCATTTATAAAATGAGCTTTAGAAGGAAGTGGCAAGCTACTCCAGGATCTTTGCCAAGAAAACCCAAATGGGGGCGGCCAGGTAGCACAGCAAGTAAGAGCACCGGCTCCAGTGTTGAGAAGACCTGGAGATCGAATCCCGGGCTCGGACACTTAGCACCCACCCAGAAACACCTGGCCGTGTAACCTTGAGCAAGTTACTTAACCCCAATTGCTTAGGGGCGGCCAGGTGGCTCAGCGAGTAAGAGCACCGGCTCCAGTGTTGGGACGACCTGGAGATTGAATCCTGGGCTCAGACACTCAGCACCACACCCAGAAATAACTGGCCGTGTAACCTTGAGCAAGTTACTTAACCCCGATTGCTTAAAAAAAAAAAAAAAAGAAAACCCAAATGGGGTCATGAAGAGTCAGAAACAACTGATAAACAACTCAATGACAACATAGTCTATATTAGGTACCACAAGGTATATGATAAGTGCCATATTGGAGTTCCAAAATAACAGGAAGGTAGCTCAGAGGAGCGAGGAAATACACCTTTCTTTGTGTCCCCAACACTAAGGAGAAGGGCTCCAGGTCTGTAGAAATGGTTATTCAATTGAATGTTGGTTTCTTGAGGTTCAGAGAAAGCTTCATGGGCAGATGACATTTGAACAGTTTGGTTCACTATCATTTATTTTAAGAAACGAAACCTGGTGTAGATGACAGAGGACTAGATTTGGAGTGAGAAGTACTGGGTTCAAGTCCTGCCTTGGACACATAGGAGATACATATAAGAAGTTCATTAGCAGCTCAGTACACCAGACAAGTCAAGACTCTTAAGTGACAAAAGAGATGCTTGTCTTCATCAACAGAGAGAATTTGCACACAGTGAAGTTCCCTACAGCAATGAGATGATAGATCTGGACAGGATCAAGAAGTATTTAGGGGGTGGCTGGGGGGTGCAGTGAATAGAGCACCAGCCCTGGAGTCAGGAGAGCCTGAGTTCAAATCCTGCCTCAGACACTTAACACTTAGTAGCCATGTGATCTTGGGCAAGTCACTTAACCCCAACTGCCCTGCCTTACCCTCCCCCCACCAAAAACAGCAAAAAACAAACAAAAAAAAGAAGTGTTTGGAAAGTCACAGTTTATCAGTGCTTTGCTCTGTTCCTTAAGTGATAATAACCGGTAGCAGAAATTGATATCACATGGAACCAAATCCCCCAAGTTTTTTCAGTCATTTTCAGTCATGTCCAACTCTTCATGACCCCATTTGGGGTTTTCTTGGCAGAAATACTGGAATGGTTTGCTATTTCCTTCTCCAGTTCATTTTACAGATGAGGAAACTGAGGCAAACCAGGTAAAATGACTTGGCAAGGGTCACACAGCTAGTAAATGTTTTAACTCAGTGTAGCACCAACACATTAGCACCAGTGGTGACTGTAAATACACTGGCATGGTTCTCATTGGCCAAATATAACAGAGTCTCCATATAGAAGACAGAAGCAAAATATTTATTCAGATACCAGAAAAACTAAATCCCAAAACCAGAAAACTGAATCTATCATAGCACCAAAGAAGTTAATATGCCATAAAATAGCATGGATCTGCACTATCCTTTGGTTTTCCCACAAACCAACACTCACAAGCCTAGTGTCTGCCCTGGGTGAATCCTCTCCTCCCTCCAGCTCTAACTGCTCTGACTCCCAGCTTCCTCTGGGCTCTGCTCCACCCTTCAGCAAACTCCTCCCACCATGGGCTCTATGTGATTACATTCAGCCTATTAGGGGGCAAGGAAGATTTTTGGAGCACGAAAGATCTCCATATTCCTTGTCTTTATTAAGGGGCAAGGAAGATCTTTAAATTCCCATCACTATTGTACTCAGGGAAATGAGTCTTCCTGACTCCAGGAAAGGAATTCTATCCCCTGTGCCACCTAGATGCCTTGAAGTAATAAGGAGACAGATTTAAGCCTCATAGAAGGAAATGTTTGCCAAAAATGTGAGTTGTTGCCCAAGAGTAGAGTGGATTGCCTTGAGAAGTAGTGAGCTCCCTGACCTGGACAACTTCAGGGAAGGCTAGATGACTTGTCAAAGATATTTAGAGAGAATGACCATTCCCATGCTGGTGGAAAAGGTGACCTCCAAGGTCCCACCCAGTTCTAATGCTCTAGGATTCTCTTCCCCCACTCTGGAAGTTGCAGAAATCTGGCTTACCGGCAATCCGGCCCCCTCCTTTGCATGGACAGGAACATAGATATTGAGATACAAACAGTCTTCAGAATTGGCAGTAACAGGAATGTTTACTTTCATGATCTTTGCTAATTTTTCTAAGATAGTGACATCCTGCAAACACCTGGAAAACACAAGAGATGACTGATCTGAATAGAATCACATGGAGATAAAAATAATAATAGTAATTGAGTGCTTTGAGCTTCGCAGATCACTTTACAAACCTGATTCATTTAACCTTGAGAGGTCGGTGCTATTATCCCTATTTTACAGATGAGGAAATTGAGGTGGGCAAAGGTTCAGTCACTTGGCAACATTTCACAACTTCTTATACAGTGTTTGGGTTTGTTAGTTATCATTAAGTTGGAAACAAAGCATTTTTTTAATTTAAAAAAATACTGGATACCAAATATTACCAAGAGGCAAATAGCTGAACACATCATAGGGTGTGAAATGTCATGGAATGTGGCTGCACTGTAAGAGAGGATGAAGGTGAGAAAGTCAGAAAACCTGCTGCAGATCTGTGAAAGTTGAGCCAGACTAGTGCAGACCATGACTAGGAGCATTTGACCAAGAACATCACTGCTGGCCACTAGGTCAGTTGGATTGTCTTTGTTTAGGAGGAGCATTAGATTGGAGGGTAGAAGGCAGACTGGGGTGTGAAATAGGCAATAAGTGTGGTCTCCAAAGCAAAAGGCATCAAACTGCTTTAAAAAAAAAAACAACAAGGGGTCAGATTCAATGACCTCTAAGGTCTCCTTCTGCTTTCTGAGTCTATTATTCCATGAGTTCTGGCTTTGTTAATTACTAATTTTGTGACCTTGGGTGAGTCACTTAATCTCTGTTCAGTCCTGAATGACCCATTGTGACCCCTTTTGAGGTTTTCTTGGTAGAGATACTAGAGCTGTTTGTCATTTGCTTCCTCTGATGGAAGACAGGGTTAACTGACTTGCCCAGGGTCAGCTAGTAAGTGTCTGAGGCCAGATTTGAACTTAGGACTTTCTGACTCCAGGCAGGGTATTCTATCCACTGAGTCACCTAGCTGCCTCTACTCTCTGTTAACATTTGTTTTCCTATTTGCAGCAATATGTATTCTAACTCCTTCATAGGATTTTTCTGAAGCGTATTATTCTTTAAAGTCCAAATAAATGTAAACTATTATCATTAAGCTATTATTTGAGGCTTCACAACCCAGTGAACCCTCATTCCTTCAACAAATTTTTTTTTTGGTCTTTATTAATTTGTTCATTTACTTTTAGTTTACAAGATTCAGTTCCACAGTCCTTTGAGTTTCAAATTTTCTTCCCATCCCTCCCCTCCACCCCTCCCCCCATGGCGGCATACAATCAAGTATAGGATCTGCAGATACTTTCACATTAGACATTAGTCAGGTTATAAAGAAGGATTGTATCAGATGGAATGAACAATGGGAAAGAGGGAACAAAACCAAACAAGAAAAAGAAAGAGAGCTGGTAATTTGCTTCAATCTGCATTCAAACTCTGTTCTTTCTAGTTCTTTCTCTGAATGTAGACATCTCTCTCCATCGTGAGTCTTTTGGAGTTGACTTATAGCCTTGCATTGCTGAAAAAAAGTCCCTTCAACAAATATTTAACAAATGTTTACTGTGTGAGAGCACATAGGGACAAAATTGAGGTAAGACATGATGGTGCCCTGTGCTCATCTGGTAAGAAAAGTACAGAGGAAGTTGCTTACGCGGGTGGATGAGAAGTCGCATCTTTCACATTGCTCCATGAATCTGGTGGTTGTGGAGGAGAAAACCTCAGGGCCCCCACAGGGGGTTTGGCAAAGGGGATTCCCAGGAAAACATTGACACCTTTGTCAATCCCCTTGATAATGATTTGAGTCCCTTGGACCGGTCCAGACTCAGTGGTCCTGATGAGGTCATCTGCATGATGCCCTGTGAACAAAGGAAAGAGAAATCCTCAGGAAAAGAGGTCTGAACTGATGTCCAAATGTCTCCTCTCCATTCCCCACCACCACTATTTTTTCATAAGATAGAAATGTAAGCCTCCTCCTGTTTCTGCCACAGTTCTTTTCATTTCTCTTAAAGTATCCAGTGATAGGGAACTTACTCCAGAGAAGGATCATTTTCACTTTTAGGCAGCTCTGGCACTGATTCAGGAGCTGTCCAGCTTTGGGGATCCAGAGCCTTAAAATCAAAGCAACTGCTCCCCAACAATCGCATCCCCAGTCCAGCTTAGGAAAACACAGAGCTAAAAATCAGTACCATATAGTTTACCTGCATAATCCAATTGAACAAAGACTTAACAAGTACTTACTATGGGTAATGCTCTCAACTCTGAATTGAGGATAAAAATGACAGAAATTTACATTCTCCTAGACAACAATGATCTGTATGTGCGCCAATAACTGGGAATACAAGGGAGAGGTGTAAAGGAGAGATTCTGGCAAAGAGGTAGGAAAAGAAATAAGGAGGGTCAGGAAAAGTTCTGCAACAAGTGTCCGTGCCCAAGCTGGGTCTTTAATGAAGATTCTTCAACTGAGCTAGACTGATAGAAGTGCTGTCTGGGCATGGGAAAGACAGTAGACAAAGAAAGGAGACAGATGAGGGCAAGACAAGAAAGGCAGATGGAAAGTAGTTACATTGGGCTACAGTATGTGTCTGGAAGATTCATCTTCCTGAGTTACAGTTCAGCCTCAGACACTTAACTAGCTGTGTAACTCTGGGCAAGTCACTTTCACCTGTTTGCCCTCAGTTTCCTTATCTGTCAAATGAGCTGGAGAAGGAAATGGCAAACCACTCCAGTATCTTTGCCAAGAAAACCCCAAACACAATCCTCCAAGAGCTGGACATGATAGAAAAACAACTGAACAACAACATCACAAATGTGAATAGAGTAGTAGGTGATAAGGCTGGATGCACAGAGTACTGGACTTGGGCTCAGAGGATAGGGCTTCTAATCACAGCCCTCCCATATACTGCCTGTGAGAACTTCTTACAATTCCTTTGCGTTCCCTAAGCCTGTTTCTCCTCTTTGATTAATTGGGAAAAGACATAGATTCAGTAGTCCTCAAGATTCCTCCCAGCTCCACATCCTGCCATCAAAGAACTAGAGACTGCTCAACTGTCAGGGCACGAGGCCAAACTCTGCCTGTGCCAGAAGGACAACGGTCAGTCAGGCATGCCTCTGAATGATTAGCATGCCCTTTTGTCAAAGGAGATCAAAGTATAGCCCAATAAAATATGCATGGGTGTGACTTCAACATACATCAGGTGGGTCTCAGTTTCTCCTCTATAATAATGGTTGTTTGGGAGGATGAAAATAAAGAAATCACCCAAAGCCTCCAGCTTCTGGGTTAAGAACTCACTATTTGACAAAAACTGCTGGGAAAACTGGAAAACAGTATGGCAGAAACTAGCCATAGAACAATATCTCATACCGTATGCTAGGATAAGTCCAAAATGAGTACATTATTTAGACATAAAATGAATACGTTATTTAGACATAAGCAAATTAAGAGAGCAAGGAAGAGTTTACCTGTCAGATCTATGGAGAAGGGAAGAATTTATGACCAAAGAAGAGCTAGAGAACAGTATAAAATGCAAAACGGATCATTTGGATTACATTAAATTAAAAAGAGTTTGCAGAAACAAAATTAACACAACCAAGATTAGAAGGAAGCTGAAAGATGGGGGAAAAAATTTATAGCAAGTGTTTCTAATAAAGGCCTTATTTCTCAAATGCATAGAGAACTGAGTCAAATTTATCAGAATATAAGTCAACTGATAAATGTTCAAAGGGTGTGAACAGGCAGTTTCCTCCTGACAATCCTCACTCTTATCTACCTCCTTGAAAGCTGATAAAAAAAAAAGAGTTTCTTTACATAACCCATGAAGAGGGCATCAATTTCTCAGCAGCAAATCTAGTTTGGCCTCCTGAAGTCAAACTAGCAATAATTTTTCACCCTGAGCCTTCCCACCCTATCAGTCAGTGAGAACAACAAGAGAAAAAACAATGCACAGGTCCTATATCTCCAATAGGAAAATCAAAGGACTCCTCCCATGTTCCCCCAAAAATCAGCCCCTGCTCTGGGTCAGCGTGGCAGAGCTGCTCACCTGGGGCTTGAATCAGGAGGCCCAGGAGCCCCAAAGTCAGGACCTTGGGCAGCAGGAAAGTCTTCCACATCTTTCCCTCTGCACCGCCTTCTGATTATGCCTAATCAGATCCTTGATCAGACTTTTAATACAGAAAGAACTAGATCAAAGGGCATTCCAGGGAAGTGATGTTAAGGGCTACTTATGAACTTCCTCCTCAGAACTTGTCTTAGAGCTATCTGGGGGAAAAAATTAGATTGCATCCCTAAAGGCAAAATAAGACAGATCTAAAAATTTATCTATCCAGCAGGGACATGCTGATAAATGTATAACAAGCTCTCTGGAAAACAGAAATAAACAAACAGATGTATCCACGACACACTCTTAAATTTAATCTGTATTGGTAACTTTGTTTCCAATACTTTCTTAAGTCTAAATAATCAACAAAATGATAAACCAAGCCCTGAATTTCAGGATTTTCTGATTTCAGAGTTGCAAATTTGACAATGGATTCACGAGAGCCAGTTTGAGCTGACCTCACTACTTCAGCTAAATTGTCAAGGGTCAAAATTTGTATTACAAAACCCAACCACTCTCCCTCCCAATTTCTGGAGACTTCTATGGCCTTTCTCCCCTTGAAGTTCTTCAGTTCCTAGGTTTTTCTTCCTGACCACATTGGGATTTTCTCAGCAAAGATACTGGAGTTATTTGCCATTTCCTTCTCCAGTTCACTTTACAAATGAGGAAACTGAAGCCAACAAGGTTAAATGACTTCCTCAGGGTCACACAGATATGAAGTGTTTGAGGCAGGATTTGAACACACAGTGCTGAGTTCTGGGAATATAAAGACCAGGAGAAAGACAGTCCATGCTCTCTGGGAGCTTACATTCTGATAGAGGGAAACAACACATAAAGGATGGAGGAGGAGAAGAGAGGAAGGTACCATTCACAATGTACTAGGAGAGTAACCACAATCCTTTGTGCATATGCCCTAGAGCTGCAAAGGTGAGACTTGACTGAAACCCAATGGAAAATCTACTTGCCGCTGTGAATCTGGGTAAGGACAACCTCTCCCCCACCTTCCCTACCCCCCAATATGTGCTTTATGGGTTATATAAATGAAAGAATGCTCCAAGTCACTAATACTATAAGAAGGCAAACTAAAACAACCTGAGGTTTCACTTCACAACCAAAAAATGGACAGCGATGACAAAATGTGAGAAGAGTCAATGTTGAACTAGTTGTGTAAAGACAGATACATGAATGCATTGCTGATAGAGCTGTAAATTTGGGCCATCAATTTGTGGAAACAATTTGGAATTAATAGTAATATTAGCTAATAATAGCTAGCATTTATTTAATGATTTAAGGTTTACAAAGTATTTTACAAATATCTCATTTGATCCTCACAATATCCCTGGGAGGTGGGTGCTGTAAATCTGTAATTTACAAATGAGGTAACTGAGGAAAACAGAAGTTAGGTGACTTGCCCAGGGTCACACAGCTATTAAAAGTATATGAAGCAGCACCACACCCAGAAATAACTGGCCGTGTAACCTTGAACAAGTTACTTAACCCCGATTGCTTTAAAAAATTAAAAAGAAAAAAAAAGTATATGAAGGCTGGATTTGAATTCAGTACTTACCTGACTCCATGTCCAGCATTCTATCCATTGCACTACCTAGAAGCTTAATTATGCAAAGAAAGTGACTTAAACTGGAGGTCAAAGCTGAGACTGAAGTTTAGCAGGGAGTCAAGAAGTAGCTCTAGGATTGTGGTTGGATTGTAGAGTGGTTAGAGACCTGTCTGGGCATACACTGAACTGTTTGTAGTTGGAGTGACTGACATTGGGTGAAGAAAGAACAGTACTGGGAGGAGATGGTGCATTCAGTATGAGAGAATTTAATAAATAATGATGATGGCTAGCATTTATACAGTGCTTTAAGGTTTGCAAAACACTTTATAAATGTGTAATTATTTGACCCTCACAACAATGCTGGGAGATGTAAGGTGTTATTATTAACAGATTTTACAGATGAGAAAACTGGGGCAGACAGAGGGTCACATGCCTTGCCCAGGGTCACCCAGTTACTGACTGAAGACCAGATATGAATTCAGGCCTTCCTGACTCCTAGTCCAGCATTTATCCACTGCTCACCCAGCTTCCGTTTAATGAGTGTATGGGAGAGTATGGAAGGAACGGTTCTGATTCTGGCTCTCTGTAGCAGAAGGGAGAACTGAGATTGATTCAGACTGATCACCAAAGCCCTCCAGGATCCAGCTGCCCTGTGGTACTTTACAGTCCAGCTGCCTGTTAGAATTTCCTGTTATATGACTCCTGCTTGTGCTGCTTGTGTGTGTGTGTGTGTGTGTGTGTGTGTGTGTGTGTGTGTGTGTGT
>NW_027185771.1:17726136-17761985 GCF_028583685.1 Petaurus breviceps papuanus
GTGTGTGTGTGTGTGTGTGTGTGTGTGTGTGTGTGTGTATCCTTCTTGGGACATTTTGACAGGTGTTTCTCCTTGCTGGGAGGAAGTCCCCTTCTCACCCTTCTTGGCAGAAACTTAACTTTCTTTCTAAGTTCAGTACAGCTCAGGTTCTGCCTTATACCTGAGACTGTGCCTGCGGCCCCTGCCTGTTGATGCTGTCTCTCTGCCTCTATCTCTTTGTCTCTGTCTTTCTCTTACACTACATGTAGTTTGTATTTAATTTCTTATATACAGTATCCTCCCAATTATGTGAGGACAGGGGGTCTTTCATTCTTTTCTTCTTTCCTTCTGTCCTTTCATCCTTCTTTCCTTCCTTCCTTTTGTTCTTTCTTTCTCCCTTCCTCCCTTGCTTCCTTCCTTCTTTCTCCTCTTGTTTCTCTCTTCCTTTTACTCTCTGTTTTCTTCCTTCATTTTCCCTTTCTTTTTCATCTTTCTTTCATCCTTATTCTTTCCCTTTCTCTTCCTGTTTCTCTTTTCTCTAACTTCTTTTTCCCCTCTTTCTTCCTTCCTTCCTCTTTTCCTTCTTTAATTTTCTTTATTACTTTTCTTATCTTGTTTCCCTCTTTCTGCCTTTTTTCTTACCCTTTCTTTCTCTCCTTCCTTCCTTCCTTCCTTCCTTTCTTTCTTTCTTTCTTTCTTTCTCTTTCTTCCTTCCTTTCTTCTTTCTCCTTGTATCCCCATCTCCTACCTCAATGCCCTATGTGCAGTGGATTGTGTAATAAATATTTGTTGTAGTGAATTGAATTTAATTGAATTGTATGGAGGTTGATGTCATTAAGCTTCTTCCTGACTGGGATTTGAGGACTTGAGCAGGTCAAAGAAAAAGAAGGCAACTTCCCTGAAGGTGTTTGAATTCTAATGTACAAGTGCCCAAGTTGGCTGAACCCATCCAGCCTAATAGTATGTATTTTAGTGAGCTCTCCTGGTGTTGTATTTATTCCCTTTGTATACTTATATAAATACTTATTAATTTCTCCATTATTACATAAACTCCTGGAAAATCACAATTATTTCCTTCTTGTATTTGTATCCAGGTTCATGGCATAGTATCTAGCACATAGTAGGTGCTTAATAAATGTTGTTTATTCAATATCCTACACTTCACACACACACACACACACACACACACACACACACACACACACAGAGATGGTAAGCTCCTTGAGGGAAAGGACTTCTCCATTAACTTTTGTATCCCCTCCACCATCCACAATAATCCTCTGCATATGGTTGACAGGATACATCTTTGGAATATTGTACCAGACCACTGATATGCAAGAACCAATGTTGTCTTGGAGTCAGGGGAGACCAGGGTTTATAACCCTGCTCTATCATACTAGGAGGGCGATCCTCCAGTCATCCTGATCTCTATCTGGCCCTGGAGGAGAAAGTGAGGCTGGGGACTTTGCACAGCCTTCCTCCACTTAAATCCAATTCACTTGCAAGTCCTGGCATCATCTTCCTTATATCTTGGTCCTCTTGTGAAGGAGGGATAAACAACGACTTGTGAGTAGTCTAAGATACCCCACTGGGGACCCAGCTGGTCAGTTCCAGTTGGGCAATGGAGCTTCTTCCTTCCATCTCTTCTCTTCCTCTCCTTTCCCAGTCCTTCCACTTCCTTCCCCTCCTCTCCCTCCTTTCTGGTCCCTTTAAATTGTCCTCATGGAGCTCACAATACAGTGAAGGGAAACAACCTGTGGACACCTATGTATTAAAAACATATTCAAGGCAAATTGGAGATATCAATAGCAAAAAGGCACGAGCATTAAGGGTCACTTAGCAAAGGCTTCTTGCAAAAGGGAAGATTTGAACTGAGACTTGAAGGAAGCCATGAGGTACAGATGAGGAGGGAGAGCTTTTCAGGTATGGGGGCAGCCAGAGAAAATGCTCAGAGCCGGGAGATGGAGTGTCTTGTTCCAGGAAATCCAAGGAGACCAGTGTCACCACAACAAAGAGGACATTAGAGGGAAGTGTAGGAAAAGGTGGGGAGGGACCAAAATGAGAGTCTTTAAAAGCCAGAAAAAAGAGTTCTATGTTTGATCCTAGATAGTAAAAAGGAAATAAAGGGAAACACTAGAGCTTATCACATCTGACAAAGAGTTGAGTGGAGGATGGGCTGGAGTGGGAAGAAAACTGAGGCAAGGGAAACTAGAGTGCAGGCTATTCTAAAGGTCCAGATGTGAGGTGACTCAGTCACTGAGTGACCCTTACACTCTATGTCACCTGTAACCTGCCTTAATTGTCTGAACTTATAACAATTATGTTTTCTTAATCAGAGGTTTATTAGTTACAAAAAGGTTTCAAAGCTCAATATTTGATTTTTCTTAATGAAAAGAATGTTTTAGGGGCAGCTAGGTAGCACAGTGAATAGAGCACTGGCCCTGAAGTCAGGAGAACCTGAGTTCAAATACGGCCTCAGACACTTAACACAAAAAAAAACTAGCCATATGACCTTGGGCAAGTCACTAAACCTCAATTGCCCTCCAAAAAGCCCCCCCCCAAAAAAAAAGAATGTTTTAGCACCATATATCCTTGTATCCCAGGGATGTGCTAGAGTCAAATAGTACCAGAGTTGATTGTGAGATTTTCAGCATGAGCATTTAACACCTCCGAACTGCCACCTATTCCAAATTAGGATTTGGGTCATTGTTTTGTTGATTTCCAGACTTAAGAAAGTGATGAAGATGATGTGAACAATATAATTTAAAGTACATCTTGTGACTTTTTCAGAGAGCTGATTGTTAAACATTGACCAGCAGACCCCTGCCTATATCCTGCTACTAAAATGAATTGGTATTGTGAAACATCTTGTTAGTATAACCAATCAGAGTAGAAAAAGCATTTCCTTTGATTTTGCTATTTTTCTTTCTGTATAGAAGAAACCCTATAGAAGAACCACATTGAGTTTGGGCTCAGAGATAATAATTGTCTCTGGGCTACTCCTTGGCAAATAATCACTTGACTTGTTGGATTATCTTGAAGTTTTGTTTTCGGGACCCTCAGTGTCCCACGTGATCTCCTCCCAGAAATGTTGCTTGGAAAGTTCTTGCTAAATGATAAAGCACACAGATACATCTGATATTTTCCCCAATCCCTGACAGCAGCTCAGTGTATTAAGAAGAACATGAGATTTGGAGTCAGAGAATCTGCCTGCTTAGGGTCTGTGTCTCCCTGGAAAAGTCAGTTCTGTACTCTGGGTTTCAGTGTTCATTCTTGTTCAATGATTTCTAATATCTCTTCTACCTCCAAATCAACCATTCAATCATCAAACATTAATTCTTTCCCTACAAAGTGCCCTAGAGATACAAAGACAGAATATGAAACCATGTCCACTATAATTGTAGGAAATAAACTAGGGATTTTTTCCTCTAGAGATAGGGTGGACTGGCTGGTCTCAGCAGATCTCTACTGTCTCAGAAGTGGAAGGTCCCTTTCAAATGAGACAATATTTGTAAAAGTGTTTCCTTAGCACAGTGGCCGGTGCATAGTAGCACTATGGTAATGCTTTTTTCCTTCTGAATATCATTTAAATTCTTCTCCCATAGCAGTAATGAGTGAGAGTCAAACTATTTCACCCAAAACTTCACTGTACTTTAGTTGGACCAAGGAACTACTCAAAACAAATGATTGGGTGTTATTGGTTTCTTACAATTGCAAAAACAGTTATGCTTAGAGATCACAAGTCTGACTGAGCATTTTCAGGCTATGATGCCTTCATCTTTTGAGGTATAGTCTTGGTCCAGAACTCCCACCTGTCCTTCTTCAGGCTCTTGCCCACAGACAACTGCAAATTCAGCTGCAGGTATTCTTCCTTCTGGTCATAGACTGGCCAGTGAAAAAGGTCTCCACCATTTGGGTCCCTGGGAGGAAAAACCAAATATTTATAACTGAAAGAGGGCTATGCCAATGGCAAATTTAGCCAGTCATCATCAGCTCAGAGTGAAAGGACTCACATAGGGAATAAGTAACCAAATTAGGATATGAACTCATATCATTAGACTCTATTTCACTGGGGCAGCTACCTGTTAGAGTGGATAAAGCTGGGCCTGGAGTCAGGAAGATGTGAGTTCGAATCCAGCCTCAGACACTAGTTCTGTAACTAGTGAATCACTTAATCATATTGGCCTCTTTTTTCCTCATCTATAGAAAGAGTTGGAGAAGAAAATGGCAAACTATTCTAGTGTCTTTGCCAAGAAAACTCCACATAGGCTCACAAAGAATCAAACACAACAACACTGGACTCCACCTCGAAGGCTCTTGCAACTACCACTTGTCCTAATGCTTCCCAAGGGGGGAAGAGAAATCATTGGGGATGGCGGGAGTTGCTAAGTTTTCTCGTTTTCCTTTCAAGATGCCCATGTGTAGGGTAAGTCTGCCAGAGGAACACCTCCCCCCATTCCTGGCCATGAACTCAGGGAAGGGCTACAGTGTTCACCAGACCTTGCCTCTAGGTGGAATTCACTTTTTTCTGAACAAATTGCAATCAGGGGATTTCTATAGAAATGGGAATCCTTTAAGTGCCTAAAAATAGGTGCTACCCCACAAGGACACACCGTCAGGAGCCCAAGGGGCAGCTTTCTCACCCATGACGGGCAAAGTTTGCCCAGTAACTCATCACTCTGTAGCTCAGGAGTTTTTCCTCTTCTGTTCCCTCTTCTAAAACTAAAAACAGAAAAAGAAACATCTTGATTAAGGTCAAAGGGCAGACCCAATAGCTTCCTCTCCTCCAGTCCCCAGCCCCAGCCACCCAGTCAGTCCTGCTCTGACCACTGAACTTATCTTCCTCCAGTTGTTCCCTTCATATATCATTCCCCTCCCGGAGGACCTCCCAGGGCTTCTGCTGGCCTACTCTGTCTGACTCCATGACTGAGTCTGTCCCCAAAGAACAAAGTGGTGCAGCTGGACTGCAAATCAAGAAGACCCAAGTTCTAATCCAACCTCAGACACTTGATTAGATGAGTGACCCTGGACCTTAATCTCTGCCTGCCTTTGTGTCTTTGTTTGAAAAATGGGGACAATAACACTTGTGCCCCAGGGTTGTTGGGAGGATAAAAAAAAAGATAATATGCATAGAGCACTCTATAAAACTTATAAAATGCTAGCTGTCACTATTATATTTGTATTTTTATATACTTATTACAATATATAATATTATAATAAAGTATATTATATTATGATTTAGTAATTGCATGGCCTATTATATGAATTGTCATAAAGTCATGATCATTATAATGTTATTTATAATAATTATTATTATTCTAAACTACAACAGCATAGCACAAACTCTGGTAGCTGTAAAGGCTTTGCCTATGGCCCCTTCCCTAGACAGTGCCTGACATTCAAGGCCCCTGCCTAGGCAGTGCAGACAGGCTCAACAGCAGAATGTGGCCCATAAGGTCATGATTTCATTGGCCATGGCAGGTCATGACACAGATAAAGGAATAAAGGTATAAACTCTCCTCCCACTTCTGCCAGGACAGGAGCAAGGAGGTGAAAATCAGGGGAGAAAACATCTAAAAACACAGGTTTGGAACCATCTACAAACATTAAATCCAGAGATTGCTAAATGTGAGTCTTTTGTTTGACAATCAACAAATGGGATACACTGATAGAGAAAATGAATCAAAAATAACTGGAGGAAGGGAAAAAGGGAGGGAGGGCAGGCTTCCGGCACATTGGACAGATCCTGGAGGGGGGGGTGGAGATTTATGAAAGCACAAGGACAAGAATCACCCAGGATGAGATGGTGTGATAGGTTAGACTCTATATCACAGGAGAAGTGAGGATATTGCTGAGGTCACCAGGTCACTGGCACATGGAAATGGGTTTTTTGTGTTCCTGCCTCATCTTCCCTTCTAGCGAGTAAACTCAGGAAGTCAGAAATTGTCTTATTTGTATTTCTGTCTTCCCCAGAGCTAAACAGAAGTATCTGCGTGTTGGATGTGCTTAATCATGTAAACTGAATTGAACAGAAGAGCTGAGTCAATCTCCTGATTCAGGTCACCAGAACAAGAAGATTGAGTTAGGGACTGAGACCTTACTCTCCAATCACTCAGTCAACCAGGTAACTATTCATTGCCTCCTCTCTCCCCAGCATTGTGCCAAGGGTCGGAGATATAAATCCAAAGAAAAAAAAAAGAAAAACAAAAACTCTTCTCAGGCATCTGGGCTCCCATTCAGTGCCTCCTAGGGGAACTTGGAAGGCCAAACAGAACACTGGATTTGGGGTTAGACCTGCGAGCACTGTGATATTAGTCTATTCCCTCTCTCTGAGGTTCAGTTTCCTCTTCTGTACAACAGACACAATCCCTCCTTTCCCCACATTGTTACCCTGAGTGCTGAACATGGGAGGAAGAAAGCATGAGATCCTGACTCAGACCCTTAACTAGCTCTGTGACTCTCCTCTAGCCAAGAGTCACCTTTCTCAGCCTCAGTTTCTGCATCTATAAAATGGGAACTGCACCAGCACCTACTTCACATTATTGTTTCAAAGTTATCAAATGAGAATGGCCTACACAAAGCTCTTTGTAAGCCTTCGAGCAGCATATAAATGCTACTTACTTTTAGCTATTTCTATTACCTTTATTAAATGAGCTGATGTATGTGAAGGTGCTTTGTGAAAAGATAAGGCATTTTATTCATTTGATGCCAAAGAGTGTAAGGTAGATGCTGGAAATGGCAGGCCAGAGCCCTGAGGATTCTGCCTCAATCTTCCCCTCCCCACCACTCCCCCCCACCCCAAGCCACAGCTTCCCACTCTCTCCTGTCTCCACTGCTTACAAGGTCCTCCAAAGACAAAAGCCACGTCATCACCATGGTCTGCCTTCACAAAATCCGGCTTCACTCCATTAAACATGCTTGGGCGGTGCTGAAATTCATAAAAGTAGACTGGAGAGCTGGGCCCTAGGCAAACATAAGACATGCTCATGGTTACTGACACATTGAACACAGGGCAGGGCCACATGCCAGGGACCCCTAGCCTGATTCCTTACTTTGGGGTGGGGGCAATGGTAGCTGTTCATTAACAGGCAGGCTCCTGAAGGGCAGCCCCTTAACAAATGCTGTCCCAGAGCAATGCTGTGAGGCAGGACAAGTGCTGGGGCCTGGTGTGACAGGACCTGGGTTGGAATACTGGCCCTACCAGTAACTGACTGAATTTACTTCTCTGAGGCTGATTTTTCAACTGTGAGGTAGAGATAATAATCTCTGAGCCTGTCTACTCCATCTGAAGTGGGGGAAGGGAATAAACATTTGTTGTTCAGATGTTTGTCAGTCCTATTCAACTCTGCCTGATCTCATTTGGGGTTTTCTTGGCAAAGATACTGGAGTGGTCTGCCAATTCCTTCTCTGAATCATTTTATAGAAGAGGAAAATGAGGCAAAGAGGGTGAAGGGACTTGCCCAAGGTCACACAGCTAGAAAGTATCTGAGGCCAGATTTGAACTCAAGAAGAGGAGTCTTCCTGACCCCAGCCCCAGCACTCCATTCACTTTTCCCATAGCTGCCCTATGAATAAGCATCTATAGAGCACCTACTATGTGCCAGATGCTATGCTAAGTCCATTACAAATATTATCTCATTGGAGGCTCACAACAACCCTGAGGTGCTATTACATTTCCATTTTATAGTTGTAAAAACTGAAGCAAAAAATGGTTATATGACCTGCTCCAGATCACACAGCTAGAAGGTGTCTGAGTCAGGATTTGAACTCAGGTCTTCCTGACTCCAGGTCCGTGCTGTATCCACTAGGATGAGGATGTTGTGAGGATCCACAGGGACAATGGATGTAAAGTGTTTTATGCCAGTAAAGCACTCTAGCAGGGGTTCTTGGATGTATTTCTAGTTGAGCTCTTAGATAACTCAATTTCAGTGTAATTGGTTCTCTATCCTAGGTATTTTATTTCTATATATTTAAAAGCTTTACTCTGGAAGGAATCTTTAACTTTCCCTGGACTGCCAAAGGGGTCCATGATGCATACCCACAAAAATGTTATGAGCATCTGCTTATAGAAATGTGGGTTATTATTATTATGTAATATTATATATTATTATATAACTTGTAAACAAGGATCAGAGTTACCCACCCCCACCCCTGGCTAAGAGTATTTGGAGATAACAGAGTGTAATGGTAATGTAATTTGAATTTGAAGATTCCTTTGTATTGGCAAAGGTAACAGGTACCTTAGCATTTAGTAATTAATCAAGCCTCTGTTAAAGAAACAGAAGGTGTGAACCCTGGTTGCTGATGTAACAGGAAGGGGTTGGCTGAAACAGGAAGGAGCCAAGGCCATGGGGGTGGGGGGGGGGGGGGTGGGGGGTTGTGTGTGTGTGTGTGTGTCAGGAGAAACCCCTGCTGGGTCAGAAAGATGTCCTTGGAGCAAGCTTCATGGAGGCAGAAGCTGCTGCCACTGGGGAGGCTGAAAATGAAAGGTCCCCCCTGGCTGGAGAGAATGATTTTTATTTTGAGAACCTGGTTGAAGTGATTTTGATTCTGGGAACCAGCTGAAACTTCTGCTAAGTCCAAGGGCCAGCCAGAGCTCCCAAAAGACTGAGGGAGCATGACTGTGATACTGGTACTTTTTGTGAATCTGTTTGTGGCTTTGTTAAGCCTTGACTTCCTGGGAACAGAGACTTTGAAGAATTTAAAGTGGACTGGACACTGTGAGCTTTGGCATGGAACAGGAAGTGCGTGGAGAGTTGAACAAGGACCTGGGAGCTGTCTGCCTTTGAACCCAGGTGACAGTTTGGTGAATCCAGATAGGACCTGCAACCATGGAAGGGATTCGGGGAATCTGAAGGACCACCCCAAGTCAAGCTGAAAGAAGACTTTACTTGGATACTGTATACTGACAAAGAAATTGTAATTTACTAGTGACCTAGAGGTGGAGGGCTTGTATATTTTCTGATGATAGAATAAGTGATTGATGACTGAATAAGTAACTGACTGAATTAACTTAGTGTGCCCCATGAGTGGAGAACTTTGACTATTGTACTTGGTGTCTTTAAGGAGGCAAACCTCCTTGGGCATAATTGAATGATTGAGTTACTAAATGATTGTTCTTTGTTCAAAACTTTGTGGCCACTGTGGTGAAAACTATGTGGCCATTTTAGTCATAAGCTTATGACAATTTTCTGTGATAAGTTGTAATATTGTGAATGTTGTACCTTGATTTGCTGTGAATGTTTTGCTCTGGTTTGTTATTGAATGAATAGAGTGTTCACTATACTGTGTAATCAGAACCTTGAATGCTGTTCATACTAGCATTCTTCTGGAAAGCTGCTTATGCATGGCTTTACATTATGGTGTGGTCGGCAGGATTACAAGGTGTAGTGCCCTCTTTGTGCCAGGATCCATGGCCATTTAGAGTGAGATTGTAAGGCCAAGGATCCTGGAAAGGGTGGAATGTAATGGCAAGCACCGAAGTAGTTCACACCTTGTTCCAGCTATTGAATTAACAACTTGTTTCAGATCAAGTTTCTTTTGAGCCTTGTATCAAGTCTGTTAATAAACACCATGTGAATACCACAATTTGTGAACCCTAGAACTCATGAACTCCTGCAACAGGAAGGGGAGGAGCTAACACCTATATAAAGAAGAGAATGAGCTGAGAAAGTCAGAATTGAGAAGAGGATTCTTGTGGTGGCAGAGTCAAGAAGAAGAAAACTTGTGGTATCCCAGCACTCTGTTGGTCTGCTCTGTCTGTGTTGATGTTTGTTTGTGATACTTTGTACAGAAGCCCTGGGACCTTACTAGAAGCCCTGAAGAGGATTTTTTGGTTGTATGTTTCCAGAAGTCCTGGAGGAGGGTTTTGGAGGTCCTGAGACTTTATTGATTATTTGTGCTGCTGACCTCTTGGACCTTGTTTGTGTCTGTGTTGATTTCTATGTTGATAATTTGTGTTGAGTTCTCAGATCTTGTTGGTGGGTCTGAGTCGATTTCATAGGCAGATAGTGAACTGATGATGGTGCAGGCAATGTGCATGCATATTATTGTGGCTCTGTTAAGCTTTGTCTTCCCAGAACAGGAACTATGAAGGACTTGAGGTGGACTGGACATTGTGAGCTTCAGTATGTAACAGGAACTGGATGAAGAAATGGACAAGGAGCTGGACAAGGAATGGGAAGCTGCCTGCCTTTGAACCCAGGTGACAGTTGGAGCTGGGATGATGGAAGAGGAACCATGGAATCTGAGAGCCAGCCTCTAGTCAAGCTGGAAGACGACTTTACTTGGATACTGTGTACTGACTAAGAAGATTGTGATTTACTTGTGACCAAGGGGTGGATACATTTTCCACTGTGTATTTTCTACTACCCCTTAAGAGTATACTGAGTAGTGACTGATTTGTAACTTACTTTGCCCCATGAGTAGAGGATTTGACTTTTTATACTTTATAATTGAATGATTGAGTTACTGAGTGAATGATTGACTAAATGATTGTACTTTGTTCAAAACTATGTGACCACTTTGGTGAAAACTATGTGGCCTTTTTAGTGATAAGTTGATAAGTTGTGACATGGTGAATGCTGTACCTTGATTTTCTATTAATGTTTTGCTCTGATTTGTTATTGAATAAATAGAGAGTTTGCTATACTATGTAATCAGAACCTTGAAAGCTGATCACAGTAGCAGTCCTCTGGAAAGCGGCTTATGTGTGGCTTTACAGAGGGAAGAAGGAAGGTGAAGAGGGGGTGCAACCAGTCTGGCAGCTACAATAGCAAAGCCAGAAGCAGGAGCCTCCTTCTGCATGAGTGTGTGGGTGGATAACACACCTGCTGCCCCACAGAAGAGACATTCTACCCTGATTCTGAAAAGGGTCCATGCCATACTCACCATGCTGATATTTGGCCACTTTGAGGGAAGGAATAACAAAGAAGAAATCCCCCATCATTTCCTGGAATTGAGCTCGATATTCTCCTCGGTTCTTTGTATCTCTTAAATACTCTTCCATCATCAACTGCCCAAGCTTAGGAGGAAGACCCTGTAGGAGACCCAAGAGGAGAGAAAGTAGCAGAGAAAATGAATTACCTGGCAGTGCATTGTTTGGGGATGTTTATTGGTTGATTGTAAGAAATAAACAAGGGAGCCACATGGTGCATTGGATAAAACACTGGCCCTCAAGTCAGGGGGATCTGAGTTCAAATCTGCCCTCAGACATGTATTACCTATGTGACCTTGGCCAAGTCACTGGATGTTGTTTACTTCAGTTCCTGGACTATAAAATGAACTGGAGAAGGAAAGGGCAAAGCACTTCATAACCTTTGCCAAGAAAACCCCCAAAGTGGTCACAGTCAGACATGACTCACGAACTAAACAACCACAAGGAATAAGCCCACACAATTTTGCCTGCTATTCATAGGTCCTGAGTTTCATTAGGTCCCTTTACAAATTCCCCACCAGGACCTGCTTTTTCTGGGCTAGATTTCTCAAGAATACACTAGACAGCTAGTTGTTGGGCTTGGTGTAGAAGGGATATGGAGCTTAAGGAAAGCATAGAGCTACAGGGGGTGCCAAGGTCCCTTCCCACTCTGTGACTATGAGAGAAGAAAGTCAGAAGGTGGAAGGACCTTCATTGACTCTCTCCTACACTATTTCAATGGCCTGCTGGTTGGTCCCTGTGCTGAGATCTCTCCCCACTCCAAGAGATCCTCCACTCCCCTTCCAAAGGGATTTTCCAAGCACACATATGACCATTTTACTCCCCTGCTCCAACTAAATAAATTCTAGAGTATGTCCATTACCTCTAAGAGTAATTACAAACTCTTCAGTTTGATATTTAGAACTTTTGAAAACATGTCCCCATCCAGTCTTATTATACATTATTATCCTCCTCACACTCTATGGTCCGGGCATGCCAGCCTTCTTGCTCCTCACACTTCCCATTCCATCTCCCATCTCCATGCCTTTGCATCAGCAACACTCAGCTCACAGTACTGCTATAGAACTTCTTTCTTGGTTCCTCCCTCTTCCAGCTGCTAGTGCTTTACCCCTCCCCCAAGAGTGACTTTCTGCATGTTTTCCATCTATCTTTGGATGCCCAATTTAGCTCCCTCATAGAATGTAAGCTCCAAGGTAGGGACTATTTCACTTTGTCCCTGTGCCTAGCCCATTGGCAGTTATGTTTTAGGTGCTTTAAAAAAAAAAAAAAGCTTGATTAACTGGTATCTCACCAAAAATGGATTATGCAATATTGATTTGATACTTCTTCTATCCATTTTTTCCTTAAATCCAGGAACTTCCATTTCCTGTGTAGAGAAAAATGATTCTCTGTGAATGGTCTTTAGAACTTCATTAAATTCATGAAATTTTTTAAACAAATCTAATACAAGGAAGTCATTTTATCCTCTAAGGAGGAACTTGTGTCATAGATTTGTTTAGGATTCACTGAATAATGCCCAATACACACTGAACAATTCTCAAGATATTTTGTAGAATGGCCAGCAGAATATTGGTAATGCCCAGTATGATATGGACAGTGGTCATGGTTTCTTCATAATGACCGGTGGTCTTAGACTGATGCTTACTCTAATATATCATGTGAGAAATGGTAGAGGTAGAATCCTTTTATTCTGACTAGCATCAATAAATCAGCTTTACATTCATATGTTTATGTAGGCAGTGACAAATGGTTAGTATCATGTAATATTTAAAATTAACATAGCCCCAATGATTTTTAGATACAATGACCTGAAGTCCATAAGAAGAAGACCTCATCTCACATCAGGAGGCCCAGGTTCTAGTCCCAGCTGTGGAATTGGAGTTAAATCATTTGCTTCCTGGGAACCTCAGCTCTCTACTATACAAAATGGGGAGAAACATCTTAATGGCCCCTACCTCTCAGCGGGTTCTAGGAAAGATGTTTGTAAACTATTAAGAGCTATGTTAATGTCAGCTCATATTACTCACTGTTCATTTAGAATGAAGAGACTTGGGGCAGGTAGATGACACAGTGGACAGAACACATGACCTAGCTGTGTGACCCAGGGCAAGTCCCTTAACTCCAGTTGCCTCCAAAAATTAAAAATTTTTGAAAATAAAAAACCCCAAAACAAACTAATTGAACTTGTAGAGGATATTTTAACCTAAAGGGAACTAGACCAAGCTTGGGCTTTTCTTCCTGAATTTCTGGGCCAATATAGACATGAAATAAGTCATCCATGGAGGTAATAACCAAAGGTTGTATCACTTCTGATTCTTCCAGGGAAGGTTTTTAGGGTAAATTGTCTGATTTTAGAAAAGTCAAATTTACAGATGATACAATGTCAGGAGGGACAGCTAACATGGATCATGGAGTTGGGATCCAAAAAAAGGACCTGACAGACTAGAATACTGGACTGACCAACAGACACTAGGATCAGACTTAAGGGGACAAAGTCTTACAATCTTGAGGTGAAGGAGGCAAGGTTAGGTGGCAATTTATTTATAAAATATCTAGGGTTTGTGATGAACCCTAAGCCCATAAGGAGGCAACAGGGTAATATGGCATCCTAAAAAGCAATATAATGTTGAGGAGTTTTGAGAGCCACAGCTTCCAGGAATAAGGCAGTGAGAGTTCCTCTGTGCTCTGCCCCTGGGGAGGCTGCAGGTATCCCTTCCACATCACAACTTTCCTCATCATGGTTTCAACATATTGCAGGTAGTCATAAGAAATTCAACGGAAATTTTGGGGAAGTTTTGTTGAAGCCACAGACAGCAGGGCAAGGCCAGCAGATGACACAGAAGATTAGCAACTCAGAAATGTGTAAAATATATGTATAGTCCTGTATAATATTAATGTCTTTTGTCTTACACCATAATAATTTGGTCTTCTCTGGTGAAGTTGGGAAGAGGGAACCAAAAAAATTTTACATGGATTTTCCAGATGGTGGAGGTGCTGCAGGTCCAATCCTGGTGATATGGAAAGGATAACTGTATATCTGTATTCTTTTGTTCAGTTCTAGGCATCACAGTTGGGACAGAAAATAGAGAAACTGAGAAGGTCATTGTGGTCTTGCCATAGAGGGATGTGTTGAAGGAACTTGCTTAACTGATCAAAGAAAAAAACTTAAGGCAGGAGCAGACCTGATAGTTGTCCTTAACTGGTGGATGGTCACCTGAAAGAGGCATCAAACTGGTGCCATTTGCCCTAAGGACAGAAATGGGAGCAACAGGTAGAAGTTGAAAAGAAAAAGAAAAATTGCAGTTGATGTCCTGATGCCCTGTCCAACCATGAGAGCTGCCTAAAAGTGGAAGGAGTTGCCTCAAGAGGCAGTAGGCTCTCCCTCCTTGGAGGTCACTGAGCAGAAGCAGGATATCCACTGGTCCAGTAAGTTAGAGAAGGGATTCTCCTTCAACTTTGGCTTAGACTTCATGGCCACCAATGTCCTGAGCAACTCAGAAAGTCTGTGATGCTTTAGAGAAACATAAACTGTGGACATCAGAAAGAAGCTGGCACAGAATAGAGCATGCTAGCATCTTACCAAAGGAATAAACCAGCCATATTCATGATTGTTGACACCGATGATGGAAGGGACATGGTTGAACTCTCCTGCAGCCAGCAACTCCTCAGGATGTTTGGGGAAGAATTGCCCATCAACCGAAACAGGCATTACCTTGAAAAGCTAAAAAAAGGACAAAAAAGAAAAGTCAGGTCTATCTCCAAAACTTCTCCTCCATATATCACTTTATCCTCATTCTCATTGTTACCATCCTATTTCAGACATTTTTATCACTTGCCTGGACTCTTTTTTTTCTTTTGTTGAGGCAATCAGGGTTGAGTGACTTACCCAGGGTCACACTAGCTACTAAGTGTCTGAGACTGGTTTGAACTCAAATCCTCCATTCTACAGGGCTGGTATGGTAGCCATTACACCACTTGGCTGTCCCCACTTATCTAGACTCTTGAAACAGTCTCCAAATTGGCCTCCCTGTCTCCCCCTCTAATTTATCACACACACACACACACACACACACACACACACACACACACACACCTTTCCTATCTCAGATCTGCTTATGGCACTCTTCTGCATTAAGAAAGAAAAAGTCCCATGACTCTCATTACCCAAAGAAAACCTCTATCACTTCAGTCTGGCATTCAAAGCTCTCTACCTTTCCAGGCTAATCTCATGCCATGCACACTCTGGCCTGTGCCATGTACATCATGCTTCACTAGCAATGGATTCCTGGCTCTCCACAGAAAGTCAAGCACCTTTTCCTACCTTTCTGCCTTGGCTCACTTCACCCCCCATGGCTACAAAAACGTATTCCTCACTGTACTCTGTTGAAATTCTTTACTTCCTTCAAAAACCAATTTAACTTCCACAAAATCTTCTCTGATATGGCCAGAAGAATTCTTTCTTCCCTCAGAGTTCACACTGTATGTACTTGTCACACACACACAAACACACGGAGTTACTTGTATGTGGCATTAAACTCTCTCCCCTAAGTAGGTAAGTTCCATCATGGACCTTTTCCTTATCCAAACTATGGGGCCCCCCAGACCAGACACAGAAGAAATGCTTCTGGAATAAGCAGCAGGAGAGGGCTGGCCTCAAAATCAATAGATCTGAACTCTCGTCCTGGCTCAGCCTCTAACAGACTCTGTAATTTTAGGCAAATTACATCTCCCTGGGTTTCCATTTCCTGCCCTACAAAATGAGCGCTTTGGACTAAACTACCATCAAGATCTTTGCTCATAAAGCTTCCTAAAAGGGAGCATCAGAATTGGGCTTTGGGGTGGCCAGGTAGCACAGCAAGTAAGAGCACCAGCTCCAGTGTCGGGATGACCTGGGGATCAAATCCGGGCTCAGATACTCAGCACCACACCCAGAAATAACTGGCCATGTAACCTTGAGCAAGTTACTTAACCCCAATTGCTTAGGGGCGGCCAGGTAGCTCAGTGAGTAAGAGCACTGGAGGCCCCAGTGTCTGGATGACCTGGGGATCAAATCCGGGTTCAGATACTAGCACCACACCCAGAAATAACTGGCCATGTAACCTTGAGCAAGTTACTTAACCCTGATTGCTTTAAAAAAAAAAAAAAGAATTGGGTTTTAATGAATGGGGAAGAATCCAACAGACAAAGCAGGGCTATGAGAGGCAGGAGGGTGAGGGAGGGAGACAGGATTGAAAACTGGGAGACACCTGGGCTTGAATCCCAGGTCTGATGTTTATTGACTGTGATGCTGGAGAAAAGGATGAGTTACTCCCTCCAGGCTCCTCGGAGCTTGGTTCTTGTTCAGTTGTATCTGTACATGACCCCGTGGACCATCACAAACCAATACTATCCATAGGAGCTTCTTGGCAGAGACACTGGAGGGGTTCACCATTTCCTTCTCCAGTAGATTAAGGCAAACAGAGGATAAATAACTTGCCCAGAATCACACAGCTAGTAGGTGTCTCTGGCTAGATATGAAGTTACATTTTCCAAACTCCAGGCCAGGTTCTTTATTCACTGAGACCTCCTCAGAGGTTTACTCGTCTATAAAATGGGAATAATGAATCACTCCCTAACTTATGGACTGTTATGAGAAAGGCACTTCATAAATGATATAATAATGATAATAAAGATAATAAGAATGATAATAAGAAGAGACGACTTGATAAACGCACGACGCAGCCTGAGCAAAGGCACAGAGGTAAGAGAGTATAAGGAACAATTAGAAGACTGAGGACAGATGAGTTTGGCTGGAGCATAGTGTGCCTGCAGGGAAGAAATAGGAGACAAGGTCAGAAAGGCGTGGAGGCCCCAAAGTGTTCAGTGCTCTGATTCTGGCTTGGGTTTGAGTGGAAGTCAGGAATCCTTTCTTCTCCCCTCTCCTTGGCATCTGCACGGTCAAAATGAGACAACCTCACGGTTGCTTTGGCAAAGGATAGTCATTAGATTGCACATTTTGAGTTAGAAGGTACTGTAAGAGACCATCTATTTCAACCCCCTCAATTTCCAGATGAGGAAACTGTTGTCAAATCGGATTGAAAAACATAATAGTTTTCAGAATGAAGGAAGGAGAATCAACATAACTAATGGAGAGAATAATTAGATGTAGGGGCAGCTAGGGGCCACAGTGGACAGAGCTGCCAGACCTGGAGTCAGAAAAACTCACCTTCTTAAGTTCAAATCTGACCTCAGACACATACTACTTGTGACCTTGGGCAAGTCATTTTATCCTGTCTGCCTCAGTTTCTTAATGAACCAAAGAAGGAAATAGCAAAGCATTCCAGTATCTTTGTCAAGAAATCTCCAGATGAGGTCATATAGGGTCAGACATGACTGAAAAACAACTAAACAATTAGATTCACTTAGCTCTGGCATTAACATTTAATCAGCTCTAACACTTTACTCCTAAAAGAATTTTTTGAAGAAGCAATGCAATGCAGTGAATAAAGATCTTGGTCCTAAAGATCTGGAGTCATGAGCTGTGTGACATTTGGCAAAGTCACTTAAAAACTTTGGGACTCAGTTTCCTTCTTTGTAAAATATCCACTCAATACATCGACCCACCAACTGTCCTAGGCTCTGGCAATATAAATATAAAAGCAAATAGTTCCCTGACCAACTCTTGCTGCTTCCATTCAGTGGTTCTAATTCTGAAATTTGGCAATGACATCATATTGTACTACCAATGGTACATGATTGTTGCAAAATTTTTTAAATAAGTTAATAAACATAAAATGAATGTTTTATGAAAGGAATATTTAATAATGATCCAATACCACTCTGAAGGACTTATGATGAAAAATGCTACCATTCCTACAGGAAGAACTGTTGGTATCTGAATACAGATTGAAGCATACTTATTTTTTAATCTTTTTCTTGAGCTTTTTTTGTCTATGCTTTCTTTCACAATGACTTTTATGAATGTATTTTGTATGACTACACATATATAACTTATATGAAATTGCTTGCTTTTTCAATGAGTGTGGGAGGAGGAAAGGGAGGAAGGAAGAGAATTTGGAACTCAAGGTTTTGAAAACTGTTAAAAACTGTTTTTACATATAAGTGGAGAAAAAGAAAATGCTAAAGAAAAAATTAAAAAAGGAAAAGGAAAACAAAAGACTTGCAAAAAAAAATAAAGTAATATATAGATGTGAGCTACCAATCCCAGAGGATAGAGAGAGGATTCCCACAACTGTGATCCTTTCTTCCAAAGATGCATAGTGTTAGATCTGGAAGGTGACAAAGAACAGAACTCTGGAGCTAGGAGGGACTGCCGCCACCACCACCATCATCATCATAGCTAATATTATTTAATGCTTACTATGTACTCAGCACTGTACTAACACAATCTAGGGTTAAATTATTTTACAATTATTATCTCAATTGATCATCACAACAACCCTGAGAGGTAGGGGTTATTATTATTCACACTTTATGGATAAAGAAACTGAGGCAAAAAGGTTAAAGACTATGTCTGAGGCTAGAGTTGAACTCAGGCCAGTTTTCCCAGCATTCCAACCGTTGCACAACCTAGCTACATCCTTGATACTTTAGCTTATAAAACATTAAACTACAGAATGTTACAATTGGAAGAAAAAAATCTTGTAGAGTAGAACACCAGCAGTTGTAGGAAACCTGGAACAAATACTATTGGAACCCAGAATGTTAGAATCAGATGAGAATGGATCATTCCAGCTCTAAGGCTATGGTTTTATGAAGAGAGAATGTCTGAGTGGGAAAGTTGAGAGACTAGAGCATGAAAAAGCTTAGAACATTAAATGAAATTTTTAGAAATGATTTAGGAGATTTAACACATTTACAAATGTTTAGAACACAGAATATTGGAAGGATTCTTAGGACAAAGCATGTCCAGAATGGAAGGGAAGAACCTTAGCACAAAAATAAGATTGAGAGCACAGAATGGTGAAGGTAGAAGAAATTCTAGAAAGCAGAACATCAGAGCCAGAAGGGACCATCAGATAAACAATAACAGAGGTAGAAATATCTTTGAAGATCATCTAGTTGTGGGAAACTGAGGTTGAGAGAGGAACATTCCCAAGATCTTCACCTCATTCCCAAGATCTTCACCTCATTCCCACTGAATGAAGGCTGGTTGTCCAGCCCTCTCCTAAGCTGTTTTGGCAGCTCTTCTTGGTACTGGAACCCTGGCTTTTCAGCCTACTTACCTTGCTAACGGCCAGGATCCCCTTCTCAGATTTTCTCCTAAGGCACTGAACCAAGGAGGAAGAATTGTGTCTCACACAAGCAGACAGAAAGGCAATGATCTGCAAAGAGGCACCCACAGAGAGTTAATATTCTCATAGAGGAACCCCTGGCTTGTATGACAATAGAAGAATCCTTTCATACTCATCAGTAAGCTAGCAAAGGATTGTTTCTATTGGTGATGACACAGTAATGGTGAACAGGAGACCAAGTTGGAATCTGTCTGACCATCTAAGGGGATGAGTCCCCCAATTATGAGCCTGCTATCTGCAGGGCTCAGTGCCAGCCAGTGGGGATGGGAGTGGGTAGGGGCAGGTTTCAAAGACATAGTCCCTGCTCCCAAAGAGGTTTTCATTTACTCAGGGAGAAAAGACCTAAATATCTGTAAAAGATGTATGATATAATCTGGTACATTGAAAGAGCCCTGACATTGGCTCAGAGACCTCAGTTCTGGTCCCAGCCCAGTCACCCGCTCATTGTATGACTTTAGACAAGTCACAAAATGACAGAACCAGAGAGGTAGAAGGGACCTCACAGATCATTCCATCTAACCTGTACCTGGATCCCCTTGAGGAGTTCTTCCTGCTGTTCTAGGGGAAGAGAGAATTTGGGACTAGACAGGACTTTACAAATCATCTAATTAAACCCACTTTTACAGAGGAAGAAGCTAAGGCCCAAAAAGGGGAAATCCTTACCTAAAATCGGAGGCAGGAATTGAATCCAGGGCATGGAATTCCACTATAAAACCAATCCCTCCTTCTCTTTGCCTCAGTTTCCTCCTCTGTAAAATGAGGGGGCTGGAATAGATGACTCTGAGATAACTTTCAGCTTGAACATTCTGTAGGATTCCAATGTACCTTCTTCTAGCCCAGCCAACTGGAAGGTTAATGGGACATTGGACCATGGGGTTGGGAGGCCAATAAGCATAAGGAAGGATAAGAGAGATTGTAAAGACCAACAACAATAAACTTACTTTTCTAATTGTTTCTGCTTTGGAAGAAACAGCACCGGGAATGATGGCCACACCACTCTCCATGATTGCTCTGTGGAATAAGCCTTTGGACATGGGGGACAGAACCTGGGGAAGCAAAGCACAGCAGAGGAGAAGAGAAAGCAGTGATGGGGAGGTCCAGACACTCCTGGCTTAGCAGAGAGAGGAGATTGAGAGTGGATGGCAGGACTGTTACTTACCCTGCCACACCCCTAGGTTAACTCTATAGGACAGTCCCAAACAGGAGTCTCTCTAGGGGACCCTGGCCCTTGGGCCTTTGGCACAACCAGGTCTATAAGAGAGTTAGACAGAAAAGAGGGCTAAGGAGCCTTGGCCATGGTCCTGGACTGTCTGGGTAGTTCAGTAATGGTATGATAAGATGCCTGTGCTCTGTGACCCAGCAATGCTGTTCCAATGCCCTTCCTCCCTATAGGGTCACATTGTTTACTGATTATGAGAAAGACCAGGGTTTTTCTTAAGACCAAATTATTTCAAATCCAACAATTTTTTCAAATATATCATCAGAATTTGCGACTTTCCCATCAGCTATTATTTCTTTCAGCATTATTCTTCCACTGAAGTCTTCCTCCCATGCCCTATCACAGCCTGGAGGTTACGTCAGTGGTGTGCAAACTCCTGGGGGAGGAGGGCTGCCAAGTCAGAAGATCTTTGCCTCAGAGTCCCTTGGTGGATTTTATGTCTGTCATATGAGGGCCAACCATGCTAAGCTCTCAGGGGCTTACCAGCAAAGATTGGAGAGAGCAGATCTGCAGCCAAAGCTGACCACAATGGCCACCTAGGAAGGCACAGAGAGGCTCTGAGCAGCCTTGGGAAGAGGAGCACCTCAGTGGTGAAGTTGGGGATCCAATGGGCCTTGAATTATTTCATTAATACTCTGTACATTTCTTTTGCTCTTACTCAAAGTTGTTAGTAACCTTAAAAAAAAGGATGACTCATCTTTCATCTCCAATAAAGTAAGAGGAATAACTTAGAAAACCAGTTAGACCTAGGGTAGGGGAGTAAAGGAACATCTCCAAATGAAGGGTAAGGGCAGGTGCCAGCCTTAGAGAGAAAAGTCCGCAGCCCCAGTGGTTCTGAGAGGGGGGAGGATAAGAGAAGAGGAAGAAAAACTCATGTCTGTGAGACTAGACCTTGGGTGTCTTTACAAGAGGCCCCCTTCAGGCTGTGGCCATGCCTTTACCACCTACATGTGAGGAAACACTCATTCCCCCAGCAGACTCGCCAAAGATGGTCACAAGGCCAGGATCTCCTCCAAAGTGAGCAATGTTCTTCTGGACCCACCTCAGGGCAGCCACCTGATCCAAGTAACCCCAGTTGCCAGGTGCATGCTCATCCCCAGTGCTGAAAGACAGATATTAGACAAGGTTGGAGAAGTATGAAAAATGCCAGGTTCACATGAACATGAGATTTAAAGATATCTCAACATATGGATAATGCAGTGGATAGACTGCTGGACCTAGACCTGGCAAGACCAGTGATTATCTATGAACTGTGTGACCATGGGCTAGTCATGTCGACATCTGCCTCAGTTATCTCGTCTGTAAAATGGGGATAATAATGGCATGTATCTCAGAGTTGTTGCAGGGAGAAAATGAGACATTATTTATAAAGCACTTTGTAAACCTTAAAGGACCATACAAATATTAGTTGTTGTTCTTATAATACAGATGTAAGCTGATGAGACAGATCTTGAATGCCCCCACCTGAAGGACTCCCAGTCAGGCCTCTTTATTGTGTCACTGTGCCTTCCAGGGGGAGGTTCTTCCAGGCTGCTTTCTTCCCTTCCAGCTTACTCCCTGATCTCTTCCACCTCCCCATCACTTCCCTTCCCCCTACTCTCCCTTCGCCCTTCTTTTATTAGCTCTCCTTTCTGTTTTCCCTTCCTCTATTATTAGAATGTCAAGTCAAGACAAGAAAGATATGCTCAACACCTACTATGTGCCAGGCACTATACCAAGCTCTGGGCATACAAAGAAAGGTAAGCATAGCCCCTGCCCTCAAGGAGTTTACAGTTTAATGAAGGAGACAGCATACAAACAGCAGCGCCCCAACCAGATCTGTACAGGATAGACTGGGGATGATTCCAGAAGGAAGACTGGCAGTGAGAGAGACAGGGAGAGGCTTCTTGCATAAGGTGGGATTAGCACCTAGTCCTGAAGGAAGCCACAAGGAGGAGGGGTGAAAATGAACAGATTCTATTGAATATTCTATTCAAGGATGAGGAAGGAGGCAGAGAATGTGGAGGAAGCTGAGCAGACTGGAGAGGTAGGAGGAGGCCAGGCTCCTCTCCAGGAACTCTGCAATCCAGCAAACATGGGCCTCCTTGTCCCCACACACAACTCTCTACCTCCCAAGCCCGACTTTCACTGGCTATCCCCAAGACTGCACTTCTTTGAAGGAATGTGACACAGCTCTAATCCAACTGTTTTCAAGAGATCTCACTTTTCCTCCTCCCCTCGCCTCACACACCCCTCACTGCTAGAGCCTTCTGGAGCAAAATCAGGTTGAGACATTATAGGAAATTGATACTGAGGAAGCCAGGAGAAGCATAAGCTTTATGACCATGTAGTACACCAAGTAGGTAAGAATGAAAGACACACACACACACACACACACACACACACACACACAAGATATGACACCCTGCACTGACAGTCAGACATTCAGGGCACTCACATGAGGGAGACTACTACAGTAGCAAGTATCTCACTGGGAGTACACACTCAGAGTGGGGCCTGAGCAGGTCAGTCTTACCCTTTGAAGGGAGGTTTGTTTGGTTGGGACAGACAATCAGCATGGCATGTGAGTGAAATGTAATCTGACCCAGATGTGTATGGGGGGAAGAGGGGGGAAGGGAATTCCCCAGGATCTCTTATTGCTGCAGGAATCACAGACTCCAAGAGTGGGTGCCAGGACACAGACATGCAGTCTGCTGGGAGTCCATCCAGGAGCTGAGGTTACTGACAGGATCACAGTAAGTCAGGCTGCATGAAACTACTAGCTGTCTGCTATTAAATCTTTTAAGGCCCTTAGGACCACTTTCCCTGTGATTCCATATTAGAGTCTTATCACTTATAATGACAACATGACACAATGTATTTTAAAAATCACAATTGTCACTCCTTCCCTCTAAGATTACTTCTCCTTTACATTGCATATATTTTGTATCTAAATGGCTATTTATATGTTGTCTCCCATTAGAACTGAACTCCCTGAAGTAGGAATTTACTTTCTTTTGTGATTGACATATAATGTGCTTTAAAAAATGCTTATTAGGGGAGGCCAGGTAGCACAGTGAGTAAGAGCACTGGCCCCAGAGTCAGGATGACCTGGGATGGAATCAAGGCTCAGACACTTAGCACCAGAAACACCTGGCCGTGTAACCTTGAGCAACTTACTTAAACCCAATTGCTTTAAAAAAAAAAATGCTTATTAACTGACCGATTGACTGGAGAAGGGGGTGATGGTCTGACTTGTGCCCTAGGAAGATCAGTGACAACTGAGTGGAGGATGAACTGGAGTAGGGAGAGAAGAGGCAAAGGGGCCAACCAGAAGGCATTGTTAGTCCAAGTGTAAAGTGGTGAGAGTTTGCACTAGAGCAGTGGTAGTGTATATGAGAGATGTAGCAAGAGTGGAATCAATAAGACTTGAGAGCAAATCGGATATAGGGGAGAATGAGTGAGTGGTGGAACATTACCCCTAGATCACAAGCCCAGGTGACTTGGAGGATGATCGTGCCTTTAACAAATAATAGGGACATTATGAAGAGGAGAGGGTTTGATGGAAAGGAGATAGAGTTCAGTTTTGAGAATGTTGAGTTTATAATGGATATTGGTCATAACTTTTGAGATAATTGAATATGGGATACTTTAGATGTATCTGGAGATCTGAAATCAGACAGGAGAGAGAGAAGACACTAAGAGAAAAAATCTAGATGTTTAGTCATACAAGGGAGAAGATATATGAGATGACAGCTAGTGGGGAGGGTTGGATGAAGAGATAGAGGGATGGATGGATGGACGGACAGACAGGTGGATGGATGGATCCATTAAGTTTTTCTTTGAGGACAGAGAAGAATCATGGACAAGTATATAGGTAGTAAGGAGTCATGGGGGGGGGAGAGAGGATAAGGGGGGAGAGAGATATCAGAGAAGATTGAAAGTGAAAATGATAGAAAGGGCAATCTTCTAGAGAAGATGGGATAGAATGAGACCATTTATCTGTATAGAAAGCTTACCCTTAGTGAAGAAAAGATCTGCTTCCTCACGTAAGACAGAGGAAAGGAGGACATCGTGACAAAAAGCATCTGATCCACGTGAGATAAGGAGGAGGGCATATGAGGCAGCTCAGTGGATGGTCTCATTTCTCTTCAGGGAAATATAAAGCAAGGTTCTAAGCTGAAATGGTGAGGGGAGGAGGAGTCATGGAATGCCGAGGTTTAGAGAAGCCATTGAGATGAGGGAGATAGTGAACTGATTATTGAAGTACAAAAAGATTACTTTGCCACAGTGAGGATGCAGTTAAGATTATGGAACATTAATCTGTATGGACCCGGGTAACATAGTTTCATGATTTTCTCTAGATTCATTCAGCAGTATGCAAAGAAGAGCAAAAAGAGTAGATGATGGGAGTAATGCAAGGCCAAAGTTTGGCAGGGAATGATTTGTCAAGGACAAGGAGTCAGTGTGGAGATGAAGTGGTTCACCAAGGGGTTAAGATAGAGAAGGGAAAAGAGTATAATCAGGAAGGAATGATGGCCTGGGAAAGAACTGAGGAGTGGAGGGATTGAAGGTCAAGGTGAGGATGAAGAACAGTGTTTGGGGTTCCAAGGCAGAGAGTCTAGTGGAATGATAAGAGATTATAACTAGATAGAGTAGTTTCAGAGTTAATGAGCACAGAAGTGGAATACTCATGATGGAGGATAAAATCAAGGGTGTTCCCATCTCTGTATGTAGCTGAGGTGTAGTGGAGGAGTTGGTTATGAGAAATTAATGCACTGAGAAACTGGGGACTGAGAATGGTGAAGGGAATGGCAAGATGAATGTTGAAGCCTCTCAGTATGAAGGTGGGAGTTGGGAGAGAGAGAAAGGCTATAAACAAGGCTCTGAGCTCATTGACAAAGGAAGGAGAGTGTCCCAGAGGATGGTGAGTAACAGCTACTAGAATCTTGGTTGGGTGATAAATATGGATTGAGTGAACCTAGAAGGAAGAGAAGTTGCTGAGTGATGGTGGCAGAGGGAGAGTTTGGAAGTGGTAGTGGGAAACCAGGAGTATTTTGGCATCCCTGTGATGGAGGCAAAGCAAATAGTGCTGGAAATGGTCACCAAGAAAGCTGTCATCAAAAAAAAAAAAGTCAGGGTTTGGTGAATACAATTGGCAGAAGTGGTAAGAAAGGAAAGGGCTAAAGATGAAAACAGGCTTGTTACTTATGGAGCAGCATTCCAGAGAGTACAGTGAAAGGAGTAGGTAGTTTTAGAAAAGACATTATAGAAAATTAGTACTTGGAAAACTAATGGAATCATGAGCTTTATTACAATGCAGTATAGCAAACAGGGGTTAGGTTAAAACAGTTAGATCATTTTGTTTTCATGCTTTGAAATAGCTCTTAATACAGTGCCTGGTGCTTAATAAATGGTTTGTCTACCTGCCTGTCTGTCTGCTAGTCTATCTATCCATCCATCTATCTACCCATTGACCTATCTATCTATCTAGAATTTAAGGGCAAGGGAGAAGTGAATTTATTGGTGATAAAAAGTTGGATCATAATTGGAAATTGGGTCCTCTGTCAACATATCTAGTGCTTTTTCTACTATACCATGATTAATTTGTGGAGAAGGCAAGGGAAGGCAAGAGATACGGTGTCTAATCAAAAATTTATACTTATTATCATTCAACAGATTATTCATCAGTTAAAAAATACTCGTACTCACATGTTACTGGGGTCAAATCTCACCTGAAGAAGCCAAGAATGCCCAGCCTGTACTGGATGTTGACAACTATCACATTCTGGGAGGCAGATAGCATAGAACTATCATACATGGAAGCACTGCCAAAAACAAAAGCTCCACCATGGATCCAGACCATCACCTAAAGAAATCAGACATGGCTTTCCTTACAGGAACAAATCCCACCAAGTATGTTTTGGTTACCCCCTTACTCAATAGGAAAATACCATATCTCAAGACCCTTGATAAAGTAGCTTTAAATGTGAGTGAATTCACTTATCAAGACACTGTATATCAAGAGTTGACAGAATATGCATCAGAGCCTCTCAGGTAAGAGCCCTCTTGTCTAGACTCAGAGACAGGTCAGATTCTCCTTGGAATCTTCCTGGCTGAAACAGCTCCTTGAGGACCTCCTGCTGCCAAAGTCATACTCAGAGCAAAACAGCCTTGCCAAAAGGATATTTTTTCCTCCAGAACAGGGAAAGAAGGCAGGGCTCCCTTCTAAGGACACAGACCCAACCAGACAATAGAGAATGCATCATGATCAATAAGCTCTCCAGCTGCCATCATTTTCTGGGTGTTTCAACTATGGCCCAGAGAACCTTTCTATGTAAAAGTAACTACTCTGTCAAAGCTAAGATAAACTGCTAGAATAGATTACTAACACTAGGTTATGCCTTCTACTGGTTCTATTTTTTTTTAATTTAAGCAATAAAACAAGCATTTCTATAACATAGTATAATAAACTTGGTCGCCCAAGAAACTACAAATTGACAATGTACAACTAGCTATTCCTTTTAAAAACACAATGAAATTATCAAAGTAAATTTCTTCCTTTCCTTCTTATTTCTTTCTTTTTTGTTCTTATTCATTACTCACTTTACAGGGAGAAGTTTCAACTGATTGAAACCCATTTCAGTGATTCTGACTCCTTCTTTACCCCATCTCCTGCCCATAGGCCTATTGTGGAGAGGGATTGAGGCAGGGAGGGATGTCATATGAATCTTATATCACTGACATCAAAGAGGATTCCCCAACTGCACCATAGGAGACCACAGTAATTTTCAGCCAAGGATAAGCTGTGGAGAGAACATATGATTAGGAAACCAGAACCAGTAAGAGGGAAAAAATCAGTTCTCTCCTTAAAAGTATAATGTTGAATTGTGTCCAATTTATGAGGAATTCTTGGCGAAAATACTAGAGTGATTTGCCATTTCTTTCTCCAGTGGATTAGGGCAAGCAGAGGTTAAGTGATTTGCTCAGGCTGACATGAGTTATATCTGAACTTAGATCTTCCTGACTCCAGGCCCAGTGCTCTATCCAATTCTTAGTGTAAATACTGTCTAGGAAAAGGTCTTATGATCTCTATATCTAAAATTACAAGAGAAAGACCTCCTGTTACTGTTCAGATAACACCATGGTGTTTTGAAAGTATGGTTCCTTTTGTCAATGCATTAGGATGCTGCTTGCCTAGGAGGTGCAGAAACATGAAGGGGCTTTTGCTCACATGGGAAGATTCTTTGCCTCCCATGGAATGTAGCAAGCAATTGCTGGCATTCCCCTGGGAACATGTTTGGACATCAGGAAGTAGACAGATCACTGTTATATGAGTTAATGCAATGAACCAAATCCAGGGCACTGAGAAAGCCAGAGCATGAACTGACTATGGGGAGGGCACATTTAGCTGTGAGTACCTGGGTGCATGGAGACTACAGGGAACCTGCACACAAGCAGACTTGCCCTGGACCTCCTTGCCTTGTGTGATCCTCTTGGTGGGTATGACTATGTACCTGGAATACAGTCTCAGACAGGATCATTGGATCATAGGTTTTAGAGCTGAAAGGGATTTTAGAGACTGCTTAGTGGAATAACCCCATTTGATAGACGAGGAAACAAAGACCCAGAGAAGGTAAGTTAAGAAGGTGTAAGGAGGCAGGTTTCAGCCTCATAGAAGCAAACATTTGCTAACAATGTGAGTTGTTCCCCAAGAGTAGATTGCTTGAGAAGTAGTGAGCTCCCCGACCGGGACAACTTTAGGGAAGGCTGGATGACTTGTCAGAGATATTTAGAGAGAATGACTGCTCCTGTGCTGGTGGGAAGACGTGTCCTCCAAGGTCCCACCCAGTTCTGAGGCCCTAGAATTCTCATCCCCTGTTATGGAAATTACAGAGATGGGACTTACCGGCAATCCAGCCCCCTCATTTGCATGGACAGGAGCATAGATATTGAGGTACAAACAGTCTTCAGAATTGTCTGTAATAAGGACATTTAATTTCATGAACTTCATTATTTTTTCTAGGAGAGCAACATCCTGCAAACACCTGGAAAACACAAGAGATGACTGATTTATTAGAATCACATAGAAATGATCATAACAATAACTGAGTGCTTTAATGTTTTCCAACCACTTTACAGACATAATCTCATTTGACCTTCACAATACCCTTGAGAGGTCAGTGTTGTTATTATCCCTATTTTACAGATGAGAAAACTGAGGCAGGCAGAGGTGCAGTGACCTGCCAACATTTCACAACTTCTTATGCAGTCTTTTTTCTTGTTCATTATATATTGAAATGTTTGGGTTTGTTAATTATTGTTAAGTTGAAAACAAAGAATTTTTTTTAATTTAAAAAAAGCTTGGAAACCAAATAGATATTACAAGTAGGCAAATAGCTGAACACATCACAGTGTGTGAATGTTACGGAATATGGTTGCATTGTAAGAGGCTGAATGTGAGGAACTCAGAAAACCTGCTGCAGAAGGCTGCAAGTCGAGCTAGATCAGTGCAGACCATGACTAGAAGCATTTTACCAAGAGCAGCACTGCTAACCAATGTGTCAGTTGGATTTTCTTTGTTCCAGAGGAGAATTAGGTTAGAGAGTAGAAGGCAGGCTGGAGTATAGAATGAGCAATAAGTGTGGGTCTCCAAAGCAAAAGTCATCAAACTGCTAAAAAAAAAACCAAGGAATCAAATTCAATGACCTCCTGCTTTCTGAGCATATCAGTCTATGAGCTCTGGCTTTTTATTCACTAGCTTTGTGACCTTGGGTGAGTCACTTAATCTCCATAGTTGTTCAGTTGTATCTGACTCTTCATGACCCTTTGTGGGGTTTTCTTGGCAGAGATACTGGAGCAGTTTGCCATTTCCTTCTTCAGCCCATTTTACAGAGGAGAAAGCTGAGGCAAGCAGGGTTAAGTGACTTACTTAGCTAGTAAGTGTCTGAGACCAAATTTGAACTTATTACTTTCTGACTCCAGGCAGAGTATTCTATTCACTGAGTCACCTAGCTGCCTCTACTCTCTGTTAGAATTTGTTTTTCTGTCTTGTAGCCTTATGTACTATAACTATCTCATGGTAATTTTGCTGAAATCTGCTATTCTATAAAGTCCAAATAAACATAAAGCATTGTCATTAAGAAATTATTTGAGACCTCACAGTCCAGAGAGAAGGAACATTCATTCCATCAACAAATATTTAACGAATATCTACTATGTGCAGAGCACACAGACACAAAATTTTGGTAAGACATGATGGTGCCCTGTGCTCATCTGGTAAGAAAAGGAGAGAGGAAGGTGCTTACATGGGTGGATAAGAAGTTGCATTTCTCACATTGCTCCATGAATCTGGTGGCTGTGGAGGAGAAAACCTCAGGGCCCCCACAGGGGGTTTGGCAAAGGGGATTCCCAGGAAAACATTAACACCTTTGTCAATTCCCTTGACACTGATATGAGTCCCTTGGATTTGTCCAGATTCAGTGGTTCTGATGAGGTCATCTGCGTGATGCCCTGTGAACAAAGGGGAAAGAAATTCTCAAGGACAGATGGCTGAAGTGATGTCCACATGTCTCCTCTACATTCTCCCACCACCACCATTTTTTTCGTGAGATGGGAATGCAAGCCTCCTCCTGTTTCTGCCATGATTTTTTTCATTTCCCTTAAAAATATCTCCAGTGATGGAGAACTTATTCCAGAGAAGGGCCATTTGCACTTTTAGACAGCTCTGGCACTGATTCAGGAGCTGTCCAGCTTTGGGGATCCACAGTGTCAAGTTCAAAGCAACTGCTTCCCAACAATCCCACCCCCAGTCCAGCTTAGGAAAACACAGAGCTAAAAGTTGGTTCCATACAGTTTATTAGTATGATCCAATTGAACAAAGACTCAATGAGCACCTACTACGGGCAATGCCCTCAGCTCTGAATTAAGAATAAAATGGCAGGAATTTACATGATCCTGGAGAACAATGGTCTGTGCACCAATAACTAGGAATATAAGGGAGAGGTATAAAAGGAGAGATCCTGACAAAGTTAGGAAAAGAAATGAGGAGGGTCAGGAAAAGCTCTGCAACAAGTGTCTGTGCCCAAACTGGGTCTTTAATGAAGAGTCTTCAACTGAGCTAGACTGGTAGGAGTACTGTCTGGGCATGAGAAAGATAATAGACAAAGAAAGGAGACAGATGAGAGTAGGACAAGAAAGTCAGGTGGAAAGTAGTTACATTGGGCTACAGTATGTGTCAGGAAGACTCATTTTCCTGAGTTCCAATCCAGCCTCAGACACATACTAGCTGTGTGACCCTGGGCAAGTCACTTCACCTGTTTGCCCTCAGTTTCCTCATCTGTCAAATGAGCTGCAGAAGGAAATGGCAAACCAACTCCACTTCTTTGCCAAGGAAGACCTAAATGGGATGACCAAGAGCCAGACACGTTTGAAAAACAACTAAACAACACAAATGTGAATGGAGTAGGAGGTGACAAGGCTGGACGCACAGAGCACTGGATTTGGGCTCAGAGGCTATGGGTTCAAATCACAGCTCTCCCGTTTACTGCCTGTGTGAACTTGTTACAATTCCTTTCCTCTCCCTAAGCCTATTTCTTCTCTTCTATTAAATGGGAAAAGAGCACTGTGTTCAATGTTCCCAGTTCTGCATCCTAGACTCCAAGAGCAAGTGTCAAGGCACATGGCCACGCTGCCTGAGTCAGAAGGACAAAAGGGAAGGCTAGGTGGTGCAGTGAATAGAGCACCAGCCCTGGAGTCAGGGGGACCTGAGCTAAATCCAGCCTCAGACACTTAACACAAAAACTAGCCGTGTGACCTTGGGCAAGTCACTTAACCCCAATTGCCCTACCTTGTCCCCTCCAAAAAGCAGAAACAAAAAAAAAAAAGGACAAGGGTCAGGTGTGCCTCTGAAAGATTAGCACTCCCCTTCTATCAAAGGAGATCAAATAGAGCCCAATATAAAATGCATGGGAGTGACTTCAATATACATAATGTGGGCTTTAGTTTCTGATCTATAGTAGTAGTACTGTGTTTCCCCGATAATAAGACACTGTCTTATTATTTTTTTTTTGGACAGAAAAACACCAGAGGGCTTATTTTCAGGAGGGCTTATTTTAATGAACATTGACAGCAATTTTAATAAACAGGTAAATGTGAACAAATGACGCGCTCACTGCTGCAGCTCTAATTGGATGCAGCTCGGAGCGCGGCGTGCGTTTCACGGGGGGGGGGACGGTGCATACAGAGGTTACCATAATGTAGCGTGTAGCGCAGGGGATCACCTTCACTACAGTAGCAATCTCAATAGGGCTTATTTTCGGGGGAGGGCTTATTTTAGAGGAATCTTACACAGTAAGGGGAGGGCTTATTTTTGGGATAGGTCTTATTATCCGGGAAACACGGTAGTTTGGGAGATTGAAAATAAAGAAATAATCCAAAGCTTCCAGCTTCTGGGTTAAGAACTTATTATTTAACAAAAACTGTTGGAAAAACTGGAAAAGAATATTGCAGAAACTAGACCTAGATTAGCATCTCACACCATATGCCAAGATTACATCACAATGAATAGATGATTTTGACATAAAGGGTGATACCATAAGCAAATTAGAATAGCAAGGAAGAGCTTATCTGTCAGATCTATGGAGAAGGGAACAATTTATAACCAAGCTAGAGATAGAGAACATTACAAAATGCAAAATGGATCATTTGGATCACACTAAATTAAAAAGACTTTGCACAAACAAAACCAACACAACCAAGATTGCAAGGAAAGCAGAAAAATGGGAAGAAATTTTTATATTGTTTCTGATAAAGGCCTAATTTATCAAATACATAGAGAACTGAGTCAAATTTGTGAGAACACAAGTCATTCCCCATTTGGTAAATGATCAAAGGATATAACAGACACTTTTCAGATGAAGAAAATAGTTATCTACAGTCATGTGAAAAAATGCTTTGAACCACTATTGATTGGACAAATGCAAATTAACACAACTCTGAGGTACCACCTCACACCTATCAGACTGGCTAATATGACAGAAAAGGAAAATGTTGGAGAAGATGTGGGGAAATTGGAATATTAATGCACTGTTGGTGGAGTTGTGAATTGATCCTACCATTCTGGAGAGCAATTTGGAACTATGTCCAAAAAAGTAATCAAACTATTCATACACTGTGATCTAGCAATACCACTACTAGGGTATTTGTGATACTACTGTATCACAAAAAGATCATAAAAGGGGGAAAGTACTCACATGCACAAAAATGTTTATAGTAGCTCTTTTTGTGGTGGCAAGGAATTGGAAATTAAGGGAATGCCCATCATTTGGGGAATGGCTGAACTAGTTGTAGTATATGAATGTAATGGAACACCATTGCGCTGAAATGATGAGCAGGCAGCTTTCAAAAAAAACCTGGAAATATTTAGACCAACTGATGCTGAGTGAAGTGAATGGAACCAGGAAAATATTGTACATAGTAACAGCAACACTGTATGATGATCAACTATGAATGACTCAGATCTTTTCAGTAATACAGTGATCCAAGACAATTCCAAAAGACTCATGATGAAAAATGCTATCCATATCCAGAGAAAGAATTATGGAGGGTGAATGCAGATCAGATCATACGATTTTCACCTTTTTTGTGACTATTCCCTTTTGTTCTGTTTCTTCTTTCACAACATGACTAATGTAGAACTATGTTTACATGATTGTACATGTATGTAACCTTATCAGATTCCTTGCCACCTGGGGAAGTTGGGAAAGGAGGAAGGAGGAGAGTAAATTTTTGAAACTCAAAATCTTATAAAAAATGAATGTTGAAAATTTTCTTTACATGTAAGCAGAAAAAAATTAAATACTATTTACCAAAAAGAAACAAAGAAAGAAAGAGAAAATAAAGAACTAAGCTGTGCCACATCTTCTCATGTAAATGCTGCTGTTTTATTTCCAGTCTGTAAAAATATCTCCCCCCCCCATCCTCATTCTTATCTACCTCCTTGAAAATGACTCCACTTTCCCTCTCCACACCCTCCACCAGCAGCTTGATAGAAGAGTTTCTGGACATAACACTCATGGAGAGGGCATCAGTCTCTCAGAAGCAAATCTAGTTTGGCCCCCTGAAATAAAACTAACAATAATCCATAATCCACCCAATCAGAATCTCTCTTGTCAGAGAAAAAAACAGTGCACAAGTCCCATATCTCCAATGGGAAAATCAAAGGACCTCTCCCACGTCTCTCCAGAAATTATTCCCTATTCTGGGTCTGCCTGGAAGAGTTGCTTACCTGGGGCTTGAATAAGGAGGCCCAGGAACCCCAAAGTCAGGACCTTGGGCAGCAGGGAAGTCTTCCACATCTTTCCCTTGGCACAGCCTTCTGATTATGCCTAATTAGATTCCAGGTCTATCCTTTAATGCAAAAAAGAATTGGATCAAAGGGCATTCCAGGGGAACTTGGACTAAGGATTACTTAATGGACTTCCTTGTCAGAACTTGTCTTAGAAGTATTTGGAAAAAACTAAAATTAGATTGAGTACCTAAAGACTAAAGACAGATCTGAACATACCTACATACAGCAGGGAGAGGCTGGTAAATGTGTGATAACAAGCTCTCTGGAAAACAAAAAACAAACAAATGTATTCATGACATGCTCTTAAATTTAATCTCTATAAGTATCATTGTTCCCAACCAGTAAGTCTAGATAATCAACAAAACAATCAAGTTCTGAATTGCAGGATTTTCTGATTTCAGAGGTGCAAATGTGACAATGGATTCAGAAGAGCCAGTTTGAGCTGCCCTCACCACTTCACCTGAAGTGTCAATTTCTAGAGATTTCTATGACCTTTCCCCCCTTGAAGCTCTTCAGTTCCTTGGTTTTTCTTCCTGAACCCATTGGGGTTTCCTTAGCAAAGATACTGGAGTGATTTGCCTTTTCCTTCTCCAGCTCATTTTACATATGAGGAAACCCAAGTCAACAGTGTTAAGTGACTTGCCCAGGGTCACACAACAAGTGAGGCAGGATTTGAACAGGAAGCTAAACTCTGGGAATATAAACACCAGCAGAAAGACAGCCCATGCCCTTTGGGAGCTTATATTCTGATGGAGCGACACAACACATAAAGGGTGGAGGGGGGGGGGGGGGGGGGAAAGAAAGGGAGGTACCATTCAGAAAGTACCAGAAGAGTAAGGTGTGTGATATGAAAAGGAAATGATAAAGAATCAATCCATGATTCATGGTATCCATCCTGAAACAATTCACTAAGACCCTGTCTCCAAGTTAAATAAAAGGCATTTACTCAGGGCAGCCAGGTAGCACAGCGAGTAAGAGCACCGGCTCCAGTGTCGGGATGACCTGGATCAAATCCCGGCCTTGGATACTCAGCACCATACCCAGAAATAACTGGCCATGTAACCTTGAGCAAGTTACTTAACCCCGATTGCTTAAAAAAAAAAAAGTCATTTCCTGGGGTGACCAACCAAGCAGGCTTGCTCTCCATGGGAGTGTCAACCTGATAGTTTGGTAAAAGGAGACAAACAGGCTAGGTGATATACATCTATATCATTTATTCCCTTAAAGGTAGCAGATATGTGCTGCACAGAGCCAGAACCTAAGTTCTGACTGCCTGAAAAAAAGAATTACAAAGTTTTTTATGTGTTTCAGGACAATCCCAGGACATCTGTGTCCCTCAGATTTATGGTCTCCATGTGTTGTGCAATTTTCTTAGTTGTAAATACAGATTGACAAGACAATTGAAAAGGTAAGGTCAGTTGGAAGTTACACTCTCAGGATGTCTGCATTTCCCCCCACCCCCCCAGTATGCCCCCAAGATAAGAGAAGTCCCACTCTCCTGTCATGAACAGGAAGATCTGGTCTTTCTAGTTACAGACACAGGAAAGGGCATTTTTAGAGCAAAGCAAAGCAGTCTAATTGATTAGTTCAGGCTTTGTCTCAATTCATCGAGGTTCAGAAATGTTATTTAATGATTATCAGGAGGCAGAGCACTGAGTCAGGTTATGTGTCTGCTTTATATACAGTTTAACAGGATAGGAGGAGGAGGGAACTACCACAGTTTAAGAAAATGGGAGGGGGAACAGGAGAGGAGGATGTCAGGTAGCTGGGGGTGCTTTGGGAATGCAGATAAGCCCACTGTGAGGGCTTCTATGAGCACTTTCGGCTGGTCACATCCTTCACCCTATCTCATGTTTCACATCTTGCATCCTGCCTGACCCATCTGCCTCAAACACTCTACCTCATCAGAATGAAGACATGGTTGGCTAGGGCCTGCTCCTTAAAATGGAGGTTTAAAGGACTCCCATCAGTCAGAACCCAGCACCTTGCCAGGCTGCCCATTCTGCTTTTGAACAGTTCTAATCCTTAGTGCATCTTTCCTGGCATCAAGCTTCATTTTGCCTCTTTGCAACATCCACCCAATCTTGTTGG
>NW_027185771.1:17761995-17776582 GCF_028583685.1 Petaurus breviceps papuanus
CTGTTTCCTGGACATGGCCAGTGTGCGGTGTGGGAGTCTGCTTCGATTGACTGTGCAGGTTTGCAGTGAGCTCTGCTTCTCTTGTGTTCTCATGGTGTGGTTGGAGTGGGAGAATGAAAACATAGATCTTGGCTGGTTAAAATAAAATACATAGTGTATATTTCAATGTGTACATATGTACACATATGTACATATACACGCATTGCATGTATATACACACATATACACTTGAAAACTCTGATCAAAACCATGATAGACCAGTTTCTCAGATTCGTGAAGAAATGTGATAGACTTGGAGCACAGACTTGAGACATGACTTTTTAGACATGGCCAACGAGAAATTTTATTTTCCTGGACTATACATGTTTGTAATGGGGGGAGGGGGAGGAAAGGGAGAGGAGACTGATCTTTGAAAATCAAATAAAATTTTTATTAAAAGAAGCAGCACATGGGGCATCTAGGTGGCACAGTGGATGGAGTACCAGTTCTGGAGTCAGAAGGGCCTGAGTTCAAATCAGACCTCAGATACCTATTAGCTGTGTGACCTTGGGCAAGTCACTTAACCCCAACTGCCAGTGACAGAGAGAGAGAGAGAGAGAGAGAGAGAGAAAAGCATCACAGTGTAGGTGGGGGGCCTTGGAGTCATGGTGACCTAGATTTAAATCTTAACCCTGACACATATAGACATGTCACCTAACTTCTCAGTGTGTCAAGTATCTGAGGCTGGACTTGAACTAAGGTCCTCCTGACTCCAAGGCTGGTGCTCTATTCACTGCATCACCTAGCTGCCCTCTACTTCTGAATCTTGTGCACTCAATCTGTTCCACTGATCAACTTTTCTACTTTTGTCACCAGTACCAAAAGTTTTGATAACTAATCCTTTGTCGTATAGTTTTTAGATCTAGCACTGCTAGGACCTTTTTCTTACCACTTTTTTTTTTCATTGTTTTCCCTGAGATTCTTTGTTCTCCCAGATGAACATCATTATCATTTTTCCTAAGCATACATGTCATCCTTTAGTAGATGGATTAGTATGGAACTAAATAAGTAAATTAACTTAGGAATTTTTTATATTGGCATGGCCTAACCATAATCAATTTATATCTTTTCAGCTCTTAAGATCTCTATTTATGTAAGAAAGTATTTTTGTAGTTGTCTTTTTATCTTTCCCATGTGGGTCTTCGTAAGTAGTTTCCCAAATATTTTATACATTCTGTAGTTACTTTGAATAAAACCTCTCTTTTGATCTCTTCCACTGAGTTTGGTTGGTAGTACATAGATAAGCTAATGATTTATGCGGAGTTATTTTATACCCTGCTACTTTCCTGGTTATTAATTATTTCAGTTACTTTTAGGTGAATCTCTAGGGTTCTCTAAATGGACCATTGAAAAATGATTTCATTTCATCTTTGTCTATACTTATTCCCTCAATTACTTTTTCTTGTTTTATTGTTACAGGTAGCATTTCTACAACTATATCAAATAAGAGTAATAGATATCATTGCTAAACTCTTGATGTCACTGGAAAGGCCATTAGGATTTCTCCATTACATATAATACTGGCCTTTGGTTTTAGACAGGTACTATTTAACATATTAAGAAAAAGTCCATGTATTGATTTTTTTGAAAAACACAAATAGCTATTATAACATGTAAAAACATTTTTAGCATCTATTAATATAATTGTATGGGAGCCAAGATGGCAAGGTAAAGGCAGGGACTTGTCTGAGCTCTCCCCCAAACTCCTCCAAATACCTTTAGAAATCACTCTAAACAAATTATCTCACATAAAAGAGGCAAGAAAAAGTTTTTGCATTAGAGGGGAAGAGGGGGAACATAAGGGGGAGTGAGTGAACCTTACTCTCATCAGAATTTACTCAAAGAAGGAATAACATATACACTCAATTGGGTATAGAAATCTATTTTACCTTACAGGAATACAGGGGGGAAGAGAATAAGAAAAGGAGGGGCGTGATAGAAGGGAAGGCAGATTGGGAGAGGAAGCAGTCAGAAGCAAAACATTTTTGAGGTGTGACAGGGTGGAAGGAGAGAGAATAGAATAATGGTGGGGGGTGGAGGGTATGGGAAATAGGATGGAGGGAAATAGTCTTTTACAACATGACTATTATGGAAATATTTCACATAACTACTCATGTATAACCTATATTGAATTGCTTGTCTTCTCAATGAAAGAGGGTGAGGAGGGAGGAACTCAAAGTGCTAAAAATGAATGTTAAAATTGTTTTTACATGTAACTGAGGAAAAAAAATACTAAATAAAAAAGGAAGAAAATTTCCCTACCAAAAAACAAAATAAATATATATATACATATATAGTCTATCATGTTTGTGGCTTACCTTTTATTAGCCAACTTTGCATTCCTAATATAAATGCAATATAGTCATAGTATATCATCTTTTTAATATGTTGTTATAGCTGTTTACTAACTTTTATTTAATATTTTTTGCATTGATATTCATTAAAGATATTGGTCTATTTGTTTCTCTCTCTGCTTTTTCTGTCCCTGATTCAGCTACCAAGTTCATATTCATATCAGTGATTGAATTTTGAATTTTTTGTATTTGTATATTCTTGTATCTTTTCCTATTTTTGCAAATATTTTATAAGATATTGGAATTAAGTATTCCTTAAATACTTAATAGAATTCACTAGCAAACTTATCTGGTCTTGGCTTTCCCCTTGGGAAATTTATTTATGGTTAATTGTTTTGCTTTCTGAAATAAGGTTATTTTAATTTCCTATTCTATTAATCTGGATAATTTAGATTTTCATAACAATTCATCAATTTCATCTATGTTATCAATATTTTTATTATATGATTGGGATGAATAGTTCCTAATAATTCCCTTTATTTTATCTTTGTTGTGAATTGTCCTTTTTTGTTTTCAATACTGGCATTTTAGTTTTCCTCCTTCATTTCAATATCAGTTAAGCAAAGTGTATCTATATTTTAGTATTGTATTTTTTTAAAGGACTTAGTTTTATTTACCAATTTAATAGATTTTTGTTTGAACTTTGTTCATCTCATGATTTTGCTGTTTAGTTGGAGTTTTTTGATTTGATGCTTTTCTTGGTTTTGTTTTAGTTACATATCCAATTTTTTGCTCCATTCTTTTGTTGATGAAAGTGTTTAAAGATGTAAATTTTCTCCTAAGAACTGTTTTTTCTACATCTCAAAAATGGATATTATTGTCGGTGATTTGGGCCTCTTGAAAAAGGAGGAAATAATATCTATTGCAGGGGAGATATATTTCTTTCTTTTTTTTTTTTAAAGCAATCAGGGTTAAATAACTTGCTCAAGGTTACACAGCCAGTTATTTCTGGGTGTGGTGCTAAGTGTCTGAGTCGGGATTTGATGCCCAGGTCATCCCAACACTGGAGCTGGTGCTTTCACTTGCTGAGCCACCTGGCCACCCCTCATCTCAAAAATTTTGATATGCTATCTCTTCATTATCACTGTTTTCAATTAAGTAATTAATTATGCCTATGATTTGTTCTTTCATTAATTCTTTAGAATTAAATTATTGTCTCTAATTCATACTTTTTTAAGGACCCTTTACTGAATATGTTTTATTGTGCTATAGTCAGTATGGGGTATATTTAATATTGCTATTTTACTGCATTTGTTTGTGAGAGTTCCTTTTTTTTTGCCCAAATGCCTGCTCAATTTTTATAAAAGTGCCATATACAGGTAAGCAATGTGTAGATTCCTTTCTATTCCCATTCAGTAATCAGAGATCTAGTATATCTAACTTTTAAAAAATTCTATTCAAGCCTTTAATTTGTTCCTTATTTATCTTTTTGTTAGATAAATCTAAGTCCAAAAGGGAGTACATTGAAGTCTCCAACTATTATGATTTCACTATTTCCCTCCTATCATTTGATTAATGTTTCCTTTAAATAATTAGATGTGAAAGTCTTTCATAAACTCCAGTGGTTATTATCTCCAGGATCAAATATAAAATCTTCTGTTTGGCTTTTAAAACCCTTCATAACCTGGTCCCTTCCTTCTTTTCTAGTCTTCTTATAACTTACTTCCCTCCACTTAATTCAGTGGCCTCTTTGGCCTCCTTGATCATACTTGGATAAAACACTATATATCTTGGCTCTGGGCATTTTCTCTGACTGACCCCCATACCTGAAATTGTCTCCCTCCTCATCTCTGCCTTCTGGCTTCTTTTAGGTCCCAGATAAAATCCCACCTTCTACAACAGGCTATTTCCAATCCCTCTTAATTCTAGTACTTTCCTTCTGAAGTTATCTCCAATTTGTCCTGTATTTATCATGTTTGTACATAATTACTTGCATGTTGTGACTATTAGACTGTGAGCTCCTTGAGAGCAAAGACTGTCTTTTGCCTTTCTTTGTAACCCCAACACCAAGCACAATGCCAGGCACACACAAAACATGCCAAATGTTGACTCATTCACGTCCCACTAAAAGTTTGCTGTGTCACCCAACATGTTGGAAGCATTCCTTGCTTTCTCCCAGAATCAGAAATTCAATAGTGGAGGACTCACACCCTCCATCTGTCATCTCTTGGTCTTGCCACAGGACCAGTCAGTTTTCTCTTTCCATCATGCAATTCCTTGACAAAACCTTTTACTCCTGTTCACCAAAGGTGTTTATTTTTCCTATGTACAGCCAACTTCCATCCATTAAGAGCCTCTCTGTTGCCCTCTGTGTGATATGAATCTGTTTCTTTAAGGATAATAACCTCACCTGACCCACAAAGAGATTGTGAAAACCACTGACTATTTAAACTGGAGAGAAGCTGGGAAATAATCTAATGATCCATCCCATTCGTTTTACCAAAAACGAATCGAGTCCTCAAAATACAAGCCCTCTGCCCTAAGTCACACAGGTAATGAAAGTCTGGATGTATCACTTTACTACCCTGGGAGGTAAACTGCATTATTATCCCCATTTTACAGAGGAAGATACTGAGGGTGAGAAAGTTTAAATAACTTGCCATGGGTCAGTCACACGGGCAGAATTTGAATTCAGGTCTTCCTCATTCCAAGTCCACTGATCTATCAAAGTCCCCACCAAGACACTTCATAATTAGAGGGAAAGCTGGAATTCAAATCACTGCCTCTTTACCAAAAATGTCATCTCTAATGTCATTACAAAACTAGAAAGCATAACAGAGATGCTGCTATTCACACCACACCCTAGCAGCAGCATAGTTTCCTTAAAAGAATATTGTGTTGGAAATCAGAAAACCTGGCTTCCAAGCCTACAGAAGCAGGCTGTTTGGCCTTGGACAAGTCACCTACCCCCACTCTGGGCTTCACTTTTTTTTTTTTCAGATGATGACTTGTGTCCCTTCTGGATCTAAATTCTGTAATTCTGGGGACAAATAATACTTTTATAGAGGGAGGATTGACTGAATGGCCTCATCATAGGATAGTGGAGCTGGAGTTTTAAGAGATCTATAAGCCATCTAGTCTAATCCCTTCATTTAACAAAAATGAGGAAACTGAGGCTCAGAGAGTGTGACTTGCCTGATATGACACAGCTTTTAAATGCCAAAGGTAGAATCTGAACCCACAAGTACCTGATCCCAAGCTCAACATCTGACCCACTAGACCAGGCTACCTCCCTTCTATCCCACTATCATAAGGTCCCATATGAATATCAGTTAAATTTTTCTCTAGGAGTAATAATGATTGAGTTGAAATATCTGACCCAAAGTATAATATATTTAGTAGATACTGAGGAATTATTCAAAGGAAACAGCTTGGAGAGCAGCAACAGCAAAAATGATTTAGGATTAGGACTCATGACTCCTGGGCATCTGGGTCCACTGCTTCCTTCTTCTGAAGCGTCTTCAGCCAGAACTCCATCTTCTCTGCCTTCAGGCCCTTTCCCACTGACAGCTGGAGATCCAGCTGCAGGTACTCTTCATTCTGGTTATAGTCTGGCCACTGGAGCAGATCTGCACCATTTGGGTCCCTAGAGACAAAAAACCCACATAGGTTTAGGAAGAAGTGGATTATCGGGCTTAGAAAGCTGACATCTGCTTGATCATAATAACTGTCATAATCATAAATAACCGTCCATCATAAATAACCGTCAAGTCTGAGAAGTTGGGGGTGGGGAGGAGGAAGGGGATGTGGTAACCATGGAAATGAGACCTGTTCACCCACATTGAAGCAGGCTGCTTAATCTCTCATTGTGGCCCTGTTGAGAGAAGATGTATTCCAAATAGAGAGTAAATAATAGTGAAGATTTTAATTCAGCTGAGTCAGTTCAGCTGAGGCCAAACCCAACAACATTCTGCCCCCAGACCACATCCTGCTGCTTCTCCAGGAGGAAGAAAAATCCCAAGGACCCAGGAGGGATGGTGTGGGCTAAGCAGGGTGCCTCTCATTCTTGTGCTTCTTCCAAGGCGAGCACGTGCTCTCCCTGGGCCACAAGTTAGAGGAAAGGGCTAGGGCTAGGTTTGCTCACCAGACCGTACCCAAATGGTAACAGATAATTTTGTTTCCTCTGAACCAACATAAATAAATCATGGAATTTCTTTCCCCTATGGAACAAGGAGCCAAGTGGCCTCTTCTAGGGAGCCTTGCCAGAGTGGCTGGGAGACCCAGGAGGCAGGATCCTCACCCATTTCGGGCAAAGTTTGCCCAATAGGTCATTATCTTCTGACTGAGTAGTTTTTCCTCTTCTGTTGATCCACCTAAAACTAAAAACAGAAAAAGAAACAGCTCTATTTAGGTCAACATTAGGTGTAAAATTTCCCCTCACTTGAGGCCGCTAGGTGGCTCAGTGAATAGAACACCAGCCCTAGAGTCAGAAGGACCTGAGTTCAAATTCAACCCCAGACACTTAACACTAGCCATGTGACCTTGGGCAAGTCACTTAAACTCAATTGCCCTGCCTGCCCCCCTCCAAAAAGGAAAAAAACCCAACTTCCCCTCACTCCAACATTCCCCTCTCCCTTTCTACTTCTCCCAATGATCCTGTTCAGGCCACCAAAATCATCTTCCTAAAATACAATTTTCTACACATAGCTCCAATACCAGGAAACCTCCCAAGGTTTCTGTTCTCCTGTGCTATCCAGAACCAACTCTGCCTGACCCCAAAGCCAAGTCACCCTGGAGAGCCAAATGGTTCCCTCACTCTTCAGGCAAAGATAGGAACTTTCCCTGCTTGGGACTTTCAGAGCTTTTGGTACCTCACCTGGGCATTTCTCACATTCGATTTTGTATTGTGTTTTTTTGTGCCCACCACACAAAGCCTCCTAAGCCTCCTCACTGGGTAAAAGGGGCCTTGGCCCTTTCTAAGCTACAACATAGCATGTTGCTGCCTGCCCCCAAACAATGCCTGCCATTCAGGGCCCCTCCCTGGAGCAGAACAGACAGGCTCAGCAGCAGTAACTGGCCATAAAGTCATGATTTCACTAGCCCTGGCAAGTCAAGACACATTTAAAGGGATAAATTGACCTCCCAGTTCTGTCTGGACAGGACCAAGGAGGGGAAAATAGGGAAAGAAGATGTCCAAAAACACAGACTTAAGACCATCTACAAACATTAATTCCCAAGATTGCTAAATGAGACTTTTATCCAATGACCAACAAGTAGATGTACTACTAGAAAAATTGAACCAAAATTAATGGAAGGAAGGAAGGGAGGGAGGGAGGGAGGGAGGAGGAGGGACGGGGAGAGGGAGTGGGGGTGGAAGAGAGGAAGGAAGGAAGGAAGGAAGGAAGGAAGGAAGGAAGGAAGGAAGGGAGGGAGGGAGGGAGGGAAAGAGGAAGGAGGGAAGCCTTCCAGCACATTGAGCAGAGCCTCTGTGGAAGATTTATGGAAATACAAAACAAGAATCACACTGGATGAGATGGTGTGACATTTTAGGATCTATATCAAAGGAGAGAATGAGGGCATTGCTGAAGTCACAGGTTCATTGACATACATCTATGTGTTTTTTGTGTTTGTATCTCATCTTCCCTTCTAGGTAATAAGTCCAGGAAGTCATAGACTTATCCATCATTGTATCTTCCTCAGATCTGAACACAGGGCTCTACACATTGGATGCGCTTAATAATGTAAACTGAATTGAGAACCTGGTTGAATTCTCCTGATCATTTGAATAAGCAAGTTGAGTTAGGGGACCAAGTTGAGTTAGTTAGGACAACCTCTGAGGCTGATCTTAACAAAGACATGCCAAATCAACCCCATTCACATTCAGACTATAAACCACTTGTCTTACAGTTGACAAACAGGGACAGTCTGGCTTCTTGTTCGATGCTTCATGGAACCTTAGGCTTGGGGCACAGCCCAGGTGGAATGAAATCCCAGCTCTAACATTTACTAGCTATGGGACCCTGAGCAAGTTACTTAACCTCTGCTTGCCTCAGTTTCCTAAAGTATAAAATGGGGATAATAACAGCTCCCACCTCACAGGTTGTCATGAGGATCAAATAAGCTAATGTATATAAAGTCATTTGTAAACCTATATATGCCATAAAAATGCCTGCTGTTAATATTACGAGTATTAGCTGTGTGATTTTTGAGGAGTCATTCCCTTTCCTCCAAGTCTCAGCTTCCCTCCTTCCAACATGGGGCTGATCATCCTACACACATATACCACCCTCACAGGGCAGCTGTGAGGATTAAAGGATATATGTGAAGGTGCTTTGTGGAAAGGCATTGGGATTCATTCTGATGTCAGAGAGAGGAGGGAAAGTGACAGGAATAATAACCCATAGCCCCAGGGATTCTGCCCCTTCTCAAACCCCCATCCCCTCCAATCACAGTCCCCACAGCTTACAAGGTCCTCCAAAGACAAAAAACAGCTCATCACCATGGTCTGCCTTCACAAAATCGGGCTTGAGGTCCTTAAGAATACTTGGGCGGTGCTGATATTCATAAAAGTAGACTGGAGAACTGGGACCTAGGCAAACATAAGACATGCTCATGGTTATTAACATATTGACCACAGGGCAGGGCCACATACTAGGGGACCCTTGGCTAATCCCCTCCTTTGGGGTGGGGGGCGATGGTAGCTGATCCTTAACAGACAAGCTCCTAGAGAGCCACCCCTTACCAAATACCATCCCAGAGTGATGCTGTGAGGCAGGACAAGTGCTGGGGTCTGGTGGGTTGGAATCCTGGCCCTGCTGCTGACCAACTACAAGACCTTGGGGAAATCTTTTTACTTCTCTGGGGCTGATTTTTCAACTGTAAAATGTAGAGAATAAGCCCTCTCTTATTTATCCTCATGGGGCTGTTATGAGGATCCAGAAGGATAATGCTTGTGAAGTGTTAGTCACCATAAGGTGCCATAGAAACATAGGTAATCATTATTGCTATTTTTTGTTGGTGATACCTAATAAGCACAAGCTGCCTGGGGATGGGAAGAATGGGGAGGGCAGAAAAAGGAAGGCGATTGAGGGGGCTCAGTCAGTCTGAAGATTACCATGCTAAAGACAAGGGCAGAACACCTCTTGGGTGAGAGATGAGGCCTTCTATCACTGATCCTGAAAAGGGTCAGTCATACTCACTCTGTTGATACTTGGTCACTTTGAGGGCAGGAATAACAAAGACTAAGTCCCCCAACATCTCTTGGAATTGAGCCCGAAGTTCTCTAGGATCCTCAGTGCTCCCTAAATACTGGTCCATCATCATATATACAATCACAGGAGGGATTCCCTACATGAGATGCAGGAAGAAACATGTTAACAGAAAAAAAGATTTGACTCGAGAAGGAACAGCTTGTTGATGATAGGGATGAGCCCACACAGTCTGCTGTTTGTGGGTCCTGGGTCCCATAAGAATCTTGTGCCTGCCGCCAGGGTTTATTCTTTTAGACTTTCCTTCTTCAAGAAGAAATTAGGCAACCACTTGTTGGGGATGGAGAAGATCTTTGGGCCTCAGGAAAGGGATAAGACCGGTTGAGTGGTATAGAGGCTAGAGCACAGGACCTGGAGTCAGGAATCTAACCTCAGACCATTACTAGTGATGGTGATGCAACCCTGGGCAAATCATTTAACCTCATTTTCTTCATCTGTAAAATGAGGATCATAAAAGCACCTACCTCCCAGGTTTATTGTAAAAGTCAAGTTATATAAATTTGTAAGTTACTTTGCAAACTTTAAAGTATTACATATATATATGCTAGCTATTATTTATTTTGATTTTTTTTTTTGAAGGGGGGAGGCAGGACAATTGGGGTTAAGTGACTTTCCCAAGGTCACATGGCTAGTAAGTATTAGGTGTGTGAGGCCGGATTTGAACTCAGGTCCTCCTGACTCCAGGGCTGGTGTTCTATTCACTGCACCACCTAGCTGCCCCTGCTAGCTAATATTTAGCATTATTATTATTATTATAGAGGTGGTCTCTAAGGGTTCCTTCCAACTCCATGACTCTGTAAGCCTAGGACATAAAAAAGTGAGTTTGCCTTTATATATCTTACCATGAGTGGGCTTAGCAATATTTCTCTGATGGTTTCTCTGGTCATCTCTTCTTTGAACTTAGACATACCTAAGCTCTATAGAGAGAGAAAAGCCACATCATGAGTACACTTGGAGAGCTTTACACATTTTTAAAACTAATTTGATCCAAGGAAGCCATTTTGCTCTGTAAGCTGACTCCATCCCTATAGGTTTGTTTAATCATTCCCAAATATTACCCGGCACACACCGAATATCAGGCCTATGATACAATATCCAATGTTTACTGCACATGGCCCAGTACACATTGGATAATACCCAGAACACACCAAGCAAGGCTTAGGGATGACTGCATAATGCCCAATACACACTCAAAAATGATAAATACTCCCAGTGCTCTATCATACTAAAAATGAAACACACAGAATCCTCTTCATCTGAGGCATGCCAATAGTTCAGTGTTATCCACATGGGTATGAGAAGCAACCTAAGTGTGAATCCTTCACACAGTCAAAGTATATACAGTTATCTCAATATTAAAGGCATGTCTAATATCCCCATGGACCCAATGACCTTCAACTCTAAAGAACTGAAAACCCTTAGGAAAGAGATTTAGCCTAGAAGTTAGGAAGCCTGAGCTCTAGGCCCATCTCTATCACGGCCTTGCTTCTTTTCCCTGAATCTCACTTCTCCCATCTGCAAAACTGGGGATGATTGTCTTTGCAGCCTCTACCTCATTAAGGGTACACTGAAGGTAGCTTTTTTCTGTAAACTATAGAGTGTTACATCAATGTGAGCTGGTATTATTGTGCCTTTAAGATAAAGAAACTTGTAGAGAATATTTTAACCCAAAACAACTACAACTGTCTTGGGCCTCTCTGAAGAAATCTGTACATAAAATTAGTCATCCAATTCTTGGAGAAAATGGCCAGCATTTGAAGTTACCTCTGACTCTTCTGGAAAAGCCTGGGACAGGGCAAATTTGCTAAAGGCATAGATGGTAGGCATATCTAATTTGAAAATGACATAGAGCTAAGAGGGATATGGATGATGGAGTCAAACTAACAAAGGATCTTAACAGCCCAGGGCACTGAACCAAATAGAAGAAGGCTAAATTTCATGGGGACAAATGCAAAGTTATACAGCTGGACTCAGGAAAAATTAATGTTACTAGTACAAGATGAGGGAGGTTAGACAGCATTGAGTCTTAAAAGATCTAGGGGTGGGGCGGCCAGGTAGCACAGCAACTAAGAGCGCCGGCTCCAGTGTTGAGAAGACCTGGAGATCAAATCCCGGGCTCAGACACTTAGCACCCACCCAGAAACACCTGGCCGTGTAACCTTGAGCAAGTTACTTAACCTCAATTGCTTAGGGGCGGCCAGGTGGCTCAGCGAGTAAGAATACCGGCTCCAGTGTTGGGACGACCTGGAGATCGAATCCCGGGCTCAGACACTCAGCACCACACCCAGAAATAACTGGCCGTGTAACCTTGAGCAAGTTACTTAACCCCGATTTCTTAAAAAAAAAAAAAAAGATCTAGGGGTACTGATAGACCACAAGCTCATTCTGACTCCATAATGTAATATGACAGAGAAAAATATAATGTGATCTTGAGTTACACTCAGAAAGTCAGAGTTCCAGGAATAAGGAAATGATAAGCCCTTTGCACTCTGTCCTGGTCATACCATACATAGGATATTGTGTTCAGTTCTGAGCACTACATTTTAGGACAATTTGGAGAGAATCTTGGGGAAGGTAACTAGGATAGTAAAGGGCTTCACAATTCATGCCATATGGGGATTGGTTAAAGGGATCAAAGATATTTAGCCTAGAGAAGAAAACTGGGTAGAGTATAGAAGGGTGGACAAAGGCAGACAGGGTAACTGCCTAAGTATTTTCTGGGCTATCACATGGAAGAGGGAATTTGGAAGAAAAAAAAGACTTGCTCTGTGTGACCAGAGAGCAGAATGAGGAGCAACAATGAATAGAAGTTAAAAGAGGCTTGATGGAATAATATCCCATGAAAAATGGAATGGGGGGCAGAGCCAAGATAGCAGAGCAGAAGCAGGAAGCTGCATGAGCTCCCATACCAACCACCTCCAATACCTGTAAAATATGACTCTAAACAAATTTTAGAGCTGCAGAACCCACAAAGTGACAGAGAGAAACAAATCTCCCACTGAAGGCAGCCTGGCAGGCTGACAGGAAGTGTCTTATCACACCAGACTGGGAGCCAAGCTCAGTCCTGAATGAGCCTGCATCTGACCTGGGCTGGCCCCAACCAGCAGCCCAGACCAGCCAGAGCAGACTTCAGGAGAGTGAATCACCAGCAGCTGTGGTGGTTTCCAGACTTCTTAACCCATAAACGCCAAAGAGAAAGTAAAAGGTCAGTGGGGAACTCTGTTGAAACTGGGTGACAGAACACAGTCTGGCCCCTGCCCCCAGGATGAAAAGTGATGGAGGGGCGGCAGCTACAGCTGCTGCCATGTGGCTGCCCCTGGAGCTCCTGGCCTGCAAATCATAGGGGGACCAAGCAATCATTCTAGGGTAACCACTCTTGCTTTGACCTGCTTGGATCTGGATCGAGGTCTTGGGTGGTGGTCCTAGAATGTGTGGCAGTGTGCCAGAGCTTGGGGTATCTCTAGAGAAGGTGCCCTCCTCAGACCTCTGACAACATTTGCATAAACTCCAGCAATTTTGGACAAAGCTCTCCACTCTGTAAGCAGAGTTCTACCATGGCAAAGAGCTCAAAAGTCAAGTAATTGTCCAGCAAGAAGAGCAAGCAGAGGAAGTACAATCAGACCAGAGAATCCTTCTTGAGGGACAAAAAGGACCAAAACACGGAACCAGAAGAAGCCAACAAAGGCAAAACTCCTGCAATAAAAGCTGCCAAGAGGGGGATTTTAGGGAGCGGAGCCAAGATGGTGGAGTAGAAGCACGACCTGCCCGCAGCTCTGGCTTCCACCCTCCCCAATCCATGTAAAAAAGGGACTCTAAACAAATTTTGGAGCTGCAGAACCCACAAAATGACACAGAGAAGCTAACCTCCTGCTGAGGACACCCCAGTAGGCTGGCAGAAATCGACCAGCACATAGCTCTGGGAGCCAAGCCCAGCCCCACGCCAAGACTTTAGCCCCAGTGCGGGCCTGACCAGCCGCTGGCCAGAGGGACTCCAGATCAGCAGCAACTGTGGCAGTTTCCAGATTTATCAACACATAGACACAAAGGACAAAGTGAGAGGTCAGTACAATCTGGACTTTGGGACCAGTAAGTGGGAGTGCGTGTCTTTTACCCCCAGGGCGAAGAGCCGCTGAGACGCCAGCACGGCCAGCCAACGCCACATGGCGGCTTCAGCTCTTGGCCTGCAGAGTGTAGGGGGACCAAGCACCAGTCTGAGGGGTAATCACTCTTGCTTTAACCTGCTTGGATCTGGATTGCAGTCTAGGGTGGAGGTTCTGGGGTGTGTGTCCAGCATGCCAGAGCGTGTGGAGACCTCAGAGAGGGCACCCATCTAATACCTCCAGCAGCTGAGAAAATCCCAGCATTTGGGACGAAAGCTTCCCTGTCTGGAGGCAGAGTCCTACTGTGGCAAAAAGCCCAAAAGTCAAGTAATTGAGTGGCAAAATGAGCAGGCAAAGGAAACAAAGCAGACAGCAGATTCCAACAATACACTCCTATTTTGGGGACAAAAAGGAGCAAAGCATGGACCAGGAGGAAAACAGTGAAGTCAGAACTCCTGCACCAAAAGCTTCAAAGGAAAATACAAGCTGGTTACAGGCCATAGAGGACCTTAAGAAAGATTTTGAAAATCAAATAAGAGAAGTGGAGGAAAAATTGGGAAGAGGAATGAGAACAATGCAAGAAAATTATGAAATGAGAGTCAACAGCCTGACTGAGGAAAATAATACCTTAAAAAACAGACTGACTCAAATGGCAAAGGAGGCCCAAAAAGGCAATGAGGAGAAGAATGCCTTAAAAAGCCAAATTTGCCAGATGGAAAAAGAATCTCAAAAGGTCAATGAGGAGAATCATTGCTTCAGAATTATATTGGAGCAAATGGAAGCTAATGACTTTATGAGAAATCAAGATGCTGTTAAACAGATCCAAACAAATGAAAGAATAGAAGGCAATGTGAAATATCTCATTGGAAAAACCACTGACCTGGAA
>NW_027185771.1:17776682-17782249 GCF_028583685.1 Petaurus breviceps papuanus
CAAATGGCAAAGGAGGCCCAAAAAGGCAATGAGGAGAAGAATGCCTTAAAAAGCCAAATTTGCCAGATGGAAAAAGAATCTCAAAAGGTCAATGAGGAGAATCATTGCTTCAGAATTATATTGGAGCAAATGGAAGCTAATGACTTTATGAGAAATCAAGATGCTGTTAAACAGATACAAACAAATGAAAGAATAGAAGGCAATGTGAAATATCTCATGGGAAAAAACCACTGACCTGGAAAATAGATCCAAGAGAGATAATCTAAAAATTATTGGACTGCCTGAAAGCCATAACCAAAGTAAGAACCTAGAAATCATCCTCCAGAAAGTTCTCAAAGAAAACTGCCCTGATGTTTTAGTACCAGAGGGCAAAATAGAGGTTGAAAGAATCCACTGATCACCTCCTGAAAAAGATCCCAAAAAGAAAACTCCTAGGAATATGATAGCCAGGTTCCAGAATTCCCAGATTAAGGAGAGAATATTACAAGCAACCAGGAAGAAACAATTTGAATATTGTGGAAACACAATCAGGATAACCCAGGATCTAGCAGCTTCTACACTGAGGGATCGAAGGGCTTGGAATATGATATTCCGGAGGGCAAAGGAGCTGGGATTAAAACCAAGAGCCACCTACCCAGCAAAACTGAGTATCATGTTTCAGGGGAAAATATGGTCATTCAGTGGAATAGAGGACTTTCAAGCATTCTTGCTGAAAAAAACAGAGTTGAATAGAAAATTTGACATTCAGATACAAGAAGCAAGAGAAGCATGAGAAGGTAAACAGGGAAAAGGAATCATAAGGAACTTATCAAAGTTGAACTAGTAACATTCCCACATGGAAAAACAATAATTGTAACTTATGAAACTTTTTTCAGCAGTTGAAGGGATTAGAAATATGTATATTTGTCTATATATGAGGGTATATGGGCATATGAATACATATGTGAATGTGTGTATATATGTTTACAGGTATACATAGATAGAGGGCACAGGACCAATTTAACAGGAAGGGATGATACTTAAAAGGTGAAATTAAGAGGTGAGAGGAATATAATGAGACGAGATGGGGAGAGACAGAATGGGGTAAACTATCTCATACAGAAGAGGCAAGGGAAAATGGTTACAAAGGAGGGGAAGAATAGGAAGGCAAAAGGGAATGGGTCAACCTTATTCCCATTGAATTTGGCTTGAGGAGGGAGTGAAATACACACTAAATAGGGTATCTCACCCTCCAGGAGAATAGGGGGGGAAGGGGATGAGAGGGGGGATGATAGAAGGGAGGGTAGGCTAGGGGGGAGAGAAGTTGGAAGCACTCACTTTTGAAAATAGACGGGATCAAAGTAGAAAATAGAACAAATGGGAGGTGGGATAGGAGGGAGGGAAATATAGTTAGTCTTTTACAATATATCTACTATGTTATTGTTTTGCATTAGCCACACACGTACAACCCATACTGAGCTGCGTATCTTCCCAGTAAGGGTGGGTGACAAGGAAGGAAGGGAATGAATCTGGAATTGAAAGTTTTAAAATCAATTATTCAAATATATATACGTATATATGTATATATGTGTGTGTGTGTACATATATATATATATATACACTATTATTAATACCATCTTGCATGTAATTGGGAAATAAGATATACAGGCACTGAGGCATAGAGATCCACTGGAAAAGTAGAAAGGGGTATGGGAGAAAATATGGGAGAGAGCAGTATGGGGGAGGGGATATCCTGTGGGACTGCTATTTTGGGGCAGTGGGTAGGGGAAAAATGGGGAGAAAATTTGTAACTCAAAATCTGGCAGAAACAAATGATGTAAATCAGAAGTTAATAAAGCATTAAAAAAGAAAAAGAAAAAAAATAAAACTTCCAAGAAAAATATGAATTGGTTACAGGCCATGGAGAAGCTCAAGAAGGATTTTGAAAATCAAATAAGAGAAATGGAGGAAAAATTTGGAAGAGAAATGAGAATGATGCAAGAAAATAATCAAATCAAGTCAACAACCTGCTAGAGGAGACCCAAAAAAATACTGAAGAAAATAACACCTTAAAAAATAGACTAACTCAAATGGCAAAAGAGGCCCAAAAAGCCAATGAGGAGAAGAATGCCTTAAAAAGCCGAATTTGCCAGATGGAAAAGGAATTTCAAAAACTCACTGAAGAGAATAATTCCTTCAAAATTAGATTGGAGCAAATGGAAGCTAATGATTTTATGAGAAATCAAGATACTATACAACAGATCCAAACAAATGAAAAAATAGAAGGCAATGTGAAATATCTTATTGGAAAAACCACTAACCTGGAAAATAGATCCAGGAGAGATAACTTTAAAATTATTGGACTACCTGAAAGTCATGATCTAAAAAAGAACCTAGAAATCATCCTTCAAGAAATTCTCAAGGAAAATTGCCCTGATATACTAGAACCAGAGGGCAAAATAGAAATTGAAAGAATTCACCAATCGCCTCTTGAAAAAGATCCCAAAAAGAACACTCCTAGGAATATCATAGCCAAATTGCTGAGCTCCCAGGTCAAGGAAAAAATATTACAAGCTCTCAGGAAGAAACAATTTGAGTATTGTGGAGACACAATCAGGATAACACAAGATCTAGCAGCTTCTACATTAAGGGATTGAAGAGCTTGGAATATGATATTCCAGACGTCATAAGAGCTAGGTTTAAAACCAAGAATCACCTACCCAACAAAACTGAGTATCATGTTTCAGGGGAAAATATGGTAATTCAATGAAATAGAGGACTTTCAAGTATTCTTGATGAAAAAAACAGAGCTGAACAGAAAATTTGACTTTCAAATACAAGAAGTGTGAGAAGGTAAAAAGGAAAAAGAAATCGTGAGGAACTTATTAAAGTTGAACTATTTACATTCCTACATGGAAAAACAATAATTTTATCTCATGAGACTTTTCTCAGCATGAGGATAGTTGGACAGAATATATACATATATATGTATACATACATACATACATACATACATACATATATATAGGAGGGTGTATATGTGTATAAATACATATGTAAGCATGTATATACGTGTGTACATATATACATTGACAGAGAGCACAGGATCAGTTGAATAGGAAGGGATGATATCTAAAATATAAAATTAAGAGGTGAGAGAGGAATATAAGAGAGAAGGAGAAAGGGAGAGTTAAAATAGGGTAAACTATCTCATATAAAAGAGGCAAGACAAAACTGTTACAATGAGGGGAAGAACAGGAAAGTGAAAAGGAATGGGTCAATCTTACTCTCACTGAATTTGGCTTAAGGAAGGAATAACATACACACTCAATTGAGTATTTTACCCTACAGGAAAGAAGGGGGTAAGGGGATAAGAGGGGGAATGATAGAAGGGAGGGCAGATTGGGGGAGAGGGTAGTTGGAAGCACACACTTTTGAAAAGGGGTAGGGTCAAAGTAAAAAATAGAATAAGTGGGCAGAGGGATAGTATGGAGGGAAATATAGTTAGTCTTTCACAATATATCTACTATGGAAATGTTTTGCGTAACTACACATGTACAACCTATATTGAATTGCTTATCTTCCCAGTGGGGGTGGGTGAGGAGGGAAGAAGGGAAAGAATCTGGAAATCAAAGTTTTAAAAACAAATATTTTAAAAATTTTGTTCTTTACACACAACTGGGAAATAAGATATACAGGCAGTGGGGTATAGAAATCCATCTTGCCCTAACAGAAAGTTAGAGGGGGAGAGAGAGAGAGAGAGAGCAGATTGGAGGAAGGGGTATTCAGTAGGCTCACTATTTTGGGCTGTGGGGTAGAGGAAAGACAGGGAGAAAATTTGTAACTCAAAATCTTGTGGAAATTAATGTTGAAAACTAAAAATAAACAAATTAAAAATGGAATGGAAAGCCTCAAGAGGTAACAGGTTCCCTCTCCTTGGATGTTTTCAAATAAAAACTAGACATCTATTTGTGAGATATACTGTAGAACTTCAGCTCTGGGTTGGCTTCCATAGCTACCCAAGGTCCTGTCCAACTATGAAATTCTGTGATTCTTCAGAAATTAAAAATACCAAGATCTCAAAAAGTTGTGTACGGCTTATCTTGTTGGCCCATTCCATTCGTGCAGAATTGATAGTAGAAAAATCAAGGATCTTACAAAAGGAATGACCCAACCATATTCATGATTGTTGACACCGATGATGCTGGGAACATGGTGGAACTTTCCAGAAGCCAAAAGACTTTCAGGATGTTTGGGGAAGAACTGGCCATCAACCACACCAGGGATGATCTTGAAAGTCTAAAGAAAAAAAGCAGCAGAAAAAAAAAACCTAGTGTCCCCCGACAATGTTCATCCCACCCATCCCTTCCCCAGTTCATTACTTCTTTAGTGCCATTCTGCACTACTGCAATATCTTCTTATCTCCCTGCCTCCAATCTTCCTCTCAACCCCATCTCATCTGTCCTTCTCATGAGTATACATATTTCCGAGACAAAATCTGATCATGGTACTCCCACAACCCTCCCCATAGAACCATAAACTCATAGAACTATAAGATATTAAAGTGGGAAGGGCTATTAGAATAGAATATTAAAATAGGAAAGACCCTTAGAACAGAGAATTATAGAATGTTAGAACTGGGGCTTAGAACATAGGATGTCCAGTGCTGGAAGGGGCCTAAGAACACCAAATATTTAAAGCACAGGATGCTGGGATGGAAAGGATACTAGAAAGTAAAAATGTTAAAGCTGGAAAAGAACTTGGAAGAGCCCTTAGAGACCATTAAGCTCAAGTTCCCGATTTTATACAGGAGGATATTGAGCCCCAGAGTACTAGTGACATTCTTAAGATCCTTTCCTCATTCCCCACCAAAGGAGGAAGTGAAGAAAGAGTGTCAGGAATGGATATCCAGCCCCTACCCTAGGCTGATATAGAAGCTCTCATTCTGCAGTCCTTCAGTCTCAGCTTACATACCTTGCTAACCGCCAGGATCTCCCCTTCAGTTCTGTTTCTTAAGCACTCAACTATGGAGGCCGAACTACAATTCTCACAACCAGACAGGTTGGCAATGCGCTATAATGTAAAGAGGAAACCAGAAAGAATTATTTCTCATAACTGAATCCTTAGTCTAAACCGCAATGGAAGAACTCTATCACATTCAGTAGTAAACTAGCAAAGAAGCATTTCTATAGGTGATGATAGAGTAATGGCAAGGAGGAGACCAAGCTGGAATCTCTCTGACCATCTAAGGGGGGGAGTCCCCCAAACATGAGGCTACTATGTGCAGCGCTCAGTGCCAGCCAGTGGGGATGGGGATGGGCAGGGGCAGGTTACAAAGACACAGTCCCTGCTCCCAAAGTGTTTACCATTTACTCAGGGAGAAAGACCTAAATATCCATAAAAAATACACAATGGGGTCTGGTATATTGAAAGAGCCCTGACATTGGCTCAGAGACCTCAGTTCTGGTCCCAGCTCAGTCACCAACTCAGTGCATGACCTTGGAGAAATCACAGAATGACAGAACCAGAGAGGTAGAAGGGACCCCACAGATAATTCCATCTAAGCTGTATTTGGGCCCCCTTGAGGA
>NW_027185771.1:17782649-17876634 GCF_028583685.1 Petaurus breviceps papuanus
TGTGGGAGCAAAGCACAGCAGAGGGGAGGAGGAAGCAGTCATGCAGAATCCCAGACATTACTGCCTTAGCAAAGACAGAGGAGACATGAGTCTGAAAACAAGGGCTGTTGTCTACCCTGACACACCCCTAAGCTAACCATATTGGAAAGTCCCAAACAGCAGCTTCTCTATGGGACCCTAGCCTTTGTGACTTTTGGCACAGCCAGGCCTAAATACTAGCTTAAACACAAATGGGGCCTAGTTAGTTCTAGATGCTGCCCAGGCCTCTGTGGGTATGATAACATGTCTGTACCTATTTACTGTCTCTGGGCATCCATGTACTTTTCCCTAACAACTTCCCTGAGCTTTTGTGAGCTTTAAAATGAGATAATCAATGTAAAGTCCATTGTAAACCAGAACATGCCATGTCAAGATCATGGATTTACAACTAGGAGAGACTTTAGGTGCTATCTAAGTCTAAACTTCTCATTTGATAGATTAGAGAAGTTTTAAAAATCTATTAAAGTGCTGACCATATGTCAGTGCTTAGCACTGGAGGTAGAGGAACAAAAAAGCAAGATGCATACTGCCCTCGAGGAGTTTACAATCTAGTCATGAAGGAACCAAGGCTAGGGAAATGAAGTGATTTGTCTAAGACCACTGAGCTAGTAAGCTACAGAGGCAGGATTTGAACCCCAATCCTCTGTCATGCTGCCTCCTGTCATCTATTACTATCCTCCTCATCACTATCTCTCCACTGATGTCTTCATCTGATGCCTCATCACATCCTTGCCCCTGTGTCAAGGGGACATAAGTAGGTCATGTCAGACATGCCAAATGCACTGCTCAGAGTTCCATGTAGTCTGGAACACTCCTGAGTGTGCCAGAACCAGATAACAATGTAATTGGGAGGGGCAGCTAGGGGCACAGTGGATAGAGCACTGGCCCTCGAGTCAGGAGGACCTGAGCTCAAATCTGACTTCAGACACTTACTACCTGTGTGACCCTGCAAGTCACTTAACCTTGATTACCTCCCCCCCCCCAAAAAAAATACAACTGGGAAATAGTTAACAAAATAAATAAAAATATAATAAAACATAGAGAACATTGCATTTTAAAAACTGGGTCAACATGCAGCCAGTGGGGGTGCTTATGTAGGGATTAGTGGCCCCCATTCCAATTTCCGTTTGACACCACATGTGAAGTGGACAGAATGGTGGATTAGGAGTGAGAAGGGGCTTGAGATTGAATCCTGCCTCTGACACTTTCTCTGAGAGACTCTGGGAAAGTTGATTAATTAATCCCTCTCAGTCATGGTGCTTTCATCTGCAAAATGGTGATCTTTCATGCCGTTATGAAGATCAAATGAGATCCCAAACATAAAGGACTTTGCAAATCTTCAGGTGCTATCTATACAAATGCCATCTCTCATTATTGTCAGTGGCAGGAAAGCGTCTCCTATCTCCAAGTCATCTGGAAATGCTCTGATCATAGGCCTAATGAATCATATGTCTATGAAACTGGCTAAACTGGGGGCAGAGTGATGACTTTTTCAGTTACAGAAAGGCTCTGGTTAAGTGTTAGTAAGAAGGCCATCCATAGTAATGGAACTAGGGAGCCTGGAAACATCGAATAGTGGTTATTATTATCATTATGACTCCTTTTTTTTTCTTTTACCTTTTCCCCTTTGTTGCTAAACTAAACTAAAAAATGCATCCTCTATCTCAGATTAAGTAAGAAGAAAAATGGGTTCACCCTTAGGCCTAGATAATCAGTTGGGCCTAAGGCAGAGGAGTGTAGTGGGATCTTCAAATGAAAACCAAGGGTGGGTGCCAGCCTTAGAGAAAGAAGTCAGCAGCACCAATGGTTCTGAGAGGGGGGAGGAGAAGAGAAGAGGGAGAAAAACTCAGATCCATATGATATGATCTGGATTTGGCTACAGGAAGCCTCTTTCCAAACTGGTGTCATTTCTTTATCACCTACATGTGAGGAAACACTCATTCCCCCAGCAGACTCTCCAAAGATGGTCACACGGCCGGGATCTCCTCCAAAGTGGGCAATGTTCTTCTGGACCCACTTCAGGGCAGCCACCTGATCCAGGAAGCCCCAGTTGCCACGTGCATGCTCATCCCCAGTGCTGAAAACCAGATATTAGACAAGGTTGGAGAATTCTGAAGAAGAGCTCCAGGTTCATAGGCTCACCATCCAGATCATTCATTTCACAAATTAGGAATCTGAGGCTCAAAGAGTAATTTGATAGAAGTCATAAGCAGCACAGTCATAATTTGAACTGGGATTCTCTGGCTATAAATCCAGTGCTTTTTCTACTGATAGGCTCAGCATAATGGGGAGGCAAAGGAGGACAAGAAAGCTAGGCTCTCATCAGGACAAATGACTCACTTTTCATTGGGGGCAGATCTCACCTGAAGAAGCCAAGGATGCCCAGCCTGTACTGGATGGTGACCACTACCACATTCTGGGAGGCAGACAATATGGAACCGTCATACATGGAAGCAGAGCCAAAAATGAGACCTCCACCATGGATCCACACCATCACCTGCAAGGACCAGACACGGTTTTCCTCACAGAAACAAATCCCAATCAGCATGGCTCTGCCACTCCCTTGCTCAACAGTAAGATGCTATATCCTATTCCCTCATGTCCCATGATAAAGTAGCACTAAATGGGAGTGAATTTACTTCTTCTTAAGAGATCAGATATTAAGAATAGAAAGGATACGCATCAGAACTACTCTCAGATAAAGAGCCCATTTGGCTAGACTCAGAGGCAGCTCAGATTCCCCTTGGAATCTTGCTGGCACAAATCAGCTCCCTGAGGTCCTCCTACTAACAAAGATATATTCAAACAAGAGCAAAACAGCCTCTTCTAAAGGACCCTTGCTCCCTTGGGAGCAGGGAAAGGAGGCAGAACTCCCTGGGCAGATTCTAAGGGACACAGACCCAGTCAGATAATACAGGATGCACCAGAAGCATTAAGTCGGTAATGCGGACAGGACTTTTCTATGCAACATTAACTGTTCCCAAAGTCAAGCTAAGCAACCAGAACAGATCACCAGCAGAGGCCGTGCCTTCCACCGGCTCTTACAGGCTTCTCACTTTGCAAGGACAAAAAGATCAGCTGATGAAAACTCATGCCAGTGGCCAAGCCTGTGCTTATTCTGTTCTAGTGTATTTGCCAGCCCCTTATACTATTTGTCCTTTCGTAAGGAGTATTGTTTTCCCCCAGAACACATGGTGGTGTTACCATCTGTCAACCACTGACACATATGCACTGGATAGGGGGTGGGGGTGGGTCTTATATCACTGACACCAAATGTTTGCATTATTCTATGTGCTCAGGATACTCCAACTCCAGCATAGAAGTTCACAGTGAGTTCTGTGAGGGAAACTTGCCATCAGGAAAGCAGAACCAGAGAGAAAAAATTGTCAAATTGAATGTGGGATTGTTGAGATTCAGAGGTTTCATGGGGCAGCTGACATTTGAGAAGTTTTGTTTATTTCTGTTTATCTTAAGATTGTTATTGTTTATCGTAAGAGAGGAAGCTTGGTGTAAATGGGAGAAGAATGGCCTTGGACTTGGAAAGAACTAGGTTCAAGTCCTGCCTCTGATATTTACGTAATGGCAACTGACACATCAGGCTGATGCAACTTCTCAACATGGAGAAACCATGGAGCCTGCTTCTAAAAGAGCTGTCATGCTCTGTAAAAGAAGTCCCCTGGAAAGATCATGGATCATGCAGAGATCATCTGGACCTTGTTCCAGTGACCTAACTACGCGCCTAGCTCCCTGACCCCGCCAGGTGGGAAAACCAAGTCTACAAAAGCACCAGTGCCCATCCCACCCAGTAGCTCCATGACCACAAAATTACTTAGCATCTTGGTACGCCAGCAACTCTCCAAGACTCTCTGTTATGGAAGAATGCCTGATAGTCGTCAGCAGGAGGAGTTTCCTCTTAGTGAAACTCCCTACAACAACGAAATGATGGGTCTAGAAAGGATCAAGAAGTGTTTTAAAGGCCCTCAATGCTTTCCTCTAGCAATAATAACCTTGAGAGAAAATGATACCATTCCAGATCACAGAACTAACTCTCTGAAGTTATAAGGAGGCAGATTTCAAATGCCTTGCTGTCCAAGGGTAGAGTGGATTGCCTTGAGAAGTAGTACCAAGCTCCCTGGCCCTGACAACTTCAGGGAAGGCTAGATGACTTTTTGAAGATATTTAGAGAGGATGCCTGCTCTCCTGCTGGTGGGAAGAGGTGACCTCCAAAGTCCCACCCAGTTCTGATGCCCTAGGATTCCCATCCCCTGCTGTGGAAGTTACAGAGATCTGACTTACTGGCAATTTAGCCCCCTCCTCTGTGTGGTCAGGAACATGGACATTGAGGTACAAACAGTCTTCAGAACTGGCAGTAATAGGGATGTTTATTTTCAGGAAGTTCTTCAGCTTTTCTAGGACAGTGATATTCTGCAAACACCTGGAAAACAGAAGAAAGAATGGACTAGAAGAGAATCACAGAAGAGACCCTCTCCTTTTGGAGACAAGATGATGTCTGATTCCAACTGGCGTCTAGCTCCATTTCTACTTTTACCCCACCATCTACCCTTACTTTGAGCAAGGAAAGATAATAAGAATAAAAACAACAATAATGATCTCCAAGCTACATGAAACAAAATACTTCCAAAATACAGAAAATTAGCAAAGGAGAAAAAATCCCATTGGAACAACAGAATGATGGGTATTCCATCCCTGTTGTCCTGCCTGTTACTGGAGCCGTACCAAGAATGGTTTCCGTATTGATTTGGTGCAGAAGCCTGCAGAAGAGGTCATATCTTAATAATTTGATTCAACTACAAAAAGTTATTTTATCTACTTGTGCTATAATAATCCATAAAGTATTAAATCTTAAAAAAAAAGTTTGGATAGCAACTTTTCTCCTAACTGTTTCTATCTAAGCTCCATAGAAAAAGATGAGAGCTTTGGTACAGTGGGTAACAATTTCGCACCTGGAGGGGAGGCCAGGTAGCACAGCGAGTAAGAGCACAGGCCCCAGAGTTGGGATGACCTGGGATGGAATCTGGGCTCAGACAATTAGCACCCACCCAGAAACACCTGGCTGTGTAACCTTGAGCAAGTTACGTAACCCCAATTGTTTAGGGGTGGTCAGGTGGCACAGTGAGTAAGAACACCGGCCCCAGAGTCAGGATGACCTGGGATCAAATTCGGGCTCTGATACTTAGGAGCACACCCAGAAATAACTGGCCGTGTAACCTTGAGCAAGTTACTTAACCCCAATTGCTTAAAAAAAAAAAAAAGAATTTAGCACCTGGAGTCAGGAAGGCCTGAGTTCAATCCAATCTTAGACACTAATTAGCTGTGTAATCCTGGGTAAGTCACTTAACCTATCTCAGCCTCAATCTCTTAATTAATGAATATAAAAATAGCAACTACCTCACAGGTGGGTTGTGAGGATCAAATGTATACAAAGTACTTTATAAGCCTTAAAATACTATATTGATACTAGCCCCTATTATTTATTATTGTTAATAAGAAAAAGAATTAACAATAGATGAACTTTGTTATGAGGAAGCACTCATGGTTTGCTCAATGCTTTCCTTCGAGGCAGCTAGGTGGCATGGCAGATTGAGCCCTGATCCTGGAATTAGGAAGACAGAACCAGTCCTTGTGGCTCCCAGGCAGGATTCCCTTTTTTTAAATTAATTAATTAATTTTTAGTTTTCAGCATTCACTTCCATAAGGTTTTGAGTTCTAAATTTTATCCCCCTTCCCAAGACAGCATGCAATCTGATATAGGCTCTACATATACATTCACATTAAACATATCTTCACATTAGTCATGTTGTAAAGAAGAATTAGAGCCAATGAGAGAAACCACAAGAAAGAAGAAACAGAGAGAGAGAGAGAGAGAGAGAGAGAGCAAACAGCATGCTTCAATCTGCATTCAGACTCCAAAGTTCTTTTTCTGGATGTGGAAAGCATTTTCCATCATGAGTCTTTTGGAATTGGCTGAGATTCGGGCAGGATCCTTTCTGCTGCATTTTCTGGTCCCTATTATTATTCTGTTTCTGTTCTCCTAAAACAGTGATTCTCAAAGTTTTTGGTGTCAGGTCTCCTTTATGCTATTAAAAATTACTGAGGACCCCCGCCCCAGAAAAAAGCATTTGTTTATGTAGACATATCTATTGGTATTTACCATACTGGAAATGAAAATATCTTAGTATTATGATGAAAATATTTTTGGCCTTGAGGACTGTTTGAAAGGGTGCCCAGACCACACTTTGAGAACTGCCAGAAACTGTTACTAAGTTAATGGTGCAGAATAAGGTTCAACATGGATGTTTGGCAGCCATGCAATGTACAAATCATCCTTTTCTTCCTCCTAAAATAGTGGTCTGGGACAAAGTGGAAATAAGTAACTAGGTAGCTCAGTGGTAAAAGTGTTGAGCCTGGAGGCAGTAATACCTCAGTTCAAATCCAGCCTAAGATAATAGCTGTGTGATCCTGAGCAAGTCACTTAACCTCTTCTGCTTCAGTTTTCTTATGTACAAAATGTAAATAATAACACCTACCTCCCAGGGCTTGGGAGAGGATCAACTAAAATAATATTTGTAAAGCTCCCTGCAAACTTTAAAGCATTATATAAATGCTAGCTGTTGTTATTAGTAAAGGTCAGAGTCCCTAGTTTTAAACCTCCATTCTACTACTTAGTACCACTGTGATCTCAATGGGCCTCAATTCATTCCTGAAAGAGCTAAGCTAAATAATCTCTAAGGTTCCTTCCAGCTCACTCTATGATACAATGAATTTCTGAGAATTGTTAGTATAGGCAATTATAGGATGGTAGGACAATAGAGTGGAAAGTCCAAATGAATGACTATGTGGAAAGCCCTTTGTAGACCTTGAAACACTATATAATTGTTAGTTACTGTTTTTTTCCAACACAACAGACATAGTATTAGAACCCTAGGCTTAACCCAACCATGAATAAGTTACTTCTTTTGGCTCCAGGTACCTCAGTTGTAAAAAAGAAAGGTCTGACATTCAGGATGGATTAACGTTTAAAAGGCACAAAAATCTCTGGGATACTCTGTATATACTGGGAAATTGCTGGCATTTGATTTAGTAGTAGCAAAAACATAGAATCCAGACTGATCCCCATCAACCATAGAATGGCTGGGCTAATTGTGTTGTATGAATGGAACAGAATATTATTAATTATTATTAATAATAATATTATTAGGAATAATATTACATCATTATTTCAGAGAATCCTGGTAGTATGAACTCCTGCAGGGGGAAATGATCTGAACCAGGACGACAATAGGTGCAATGACGATGCAAACTAAAACAACGCAGGAAGGGAGCTGAACTGTGATCATCTGTAAATAACACTAGTTCCAAAGAACAGATGATGAAACCTGCCTCCCCTCAGTAGGGGGTGGGGAACTAGGGGTATGCAAGGTTTCATATGCTGTCAGACATGGGCCCTGCAATCTGCTTTTGTTCCAAAGGAAGGTCCCATGGTAAGTAGAGGGTGGAAAGAAGTGAGTGTATGAGAAACTAACATATATATAAAAAGAAGGCAACCTTAAATCCTTTAAACACACACACATATGCACAAACACAAGAAAGTTGAGTCAGATGGTCTCTATGACCTCTTCCTACTAGCTTTGTGATCTCAGATGAGCCATTTAACCCTTCTTGGCTTTAGTTTTCCTCCTTATAGTAATATGGGTACTAACTACCTCATAGCACTGTTCTGAAGCTCTAAAGTCCTATATAAAAGTAGACAATTATCATTAAGCAATTCTTTGAGGCTGCATAGCCCTAGAGAGAAAGGGAAATTTATTCATTTAAGAAACAGGTATTAAGGGCAGCTAGGTGGTACAGTGGATAGAGCACGAGTCCTGGAGCCAGGAGGACCTGAGTTCAAATTCGGCCTCAGACATTTGATGCTTACTAACTGTGTGACCCTGGGCAAGTCACTTAACCCCAGTGCCTCACCAAAAAAGAAAAAAGAAACAGTTATCAAATGTCTACAGAGAATTATACTCTAGGCCAGGAGTGGGAAATCTGTAGCCTTGAGGCCATACATGGTCTTCTAGACCCTCAGGTGTGGCCTTTTCATTGAGCCCAAGTTTTACATAACAAATCCTTTTATTATGGGGATTTGTTCTATGAAATATGGATTCACTCAAAGGACCACACTTAAAGACCTAGAGGGCCACATGTGGCCATGAGGTTACAGGTTCTCCACCCCTGCTCTAGGCATTGGGGGAGACAAAAAGTTGGATAATACATGATGGTGCCCTTGTTCCCATCTGTTAAGAGAAAGAATGAGGAAGTTACTTACATGGGTGGGTGAGAAGTTGCATTTCTCACATCACTCCATGGCTCTGGTGGTTGTGGAGGAGAAAACCTCAGGTCTCCAATGGGGGGTCTGGCAAAAGGGATTCCCAGGAAAACATTGACATCTTTGTCAAGCCCCTTGATGCTGATGTGAGTCCCTCGGATCTGTCCAGACTCAGTGGTCCTGATGAGGTCATCTCCATGATGCCCTGTGAACAAATGGTAGAGAAATCCTCAGGGACAGAGGACTGAACTGATGTCCAAATGCACCATCTACCTGTGCTTCCCTCCAACTTCCAGTGGTCCTGATGGGGTCATCAGCCTTGTGCCCTGTGAGCAAAGGTGAAGGAAATCCTCAGAGACAGACAGAGGGTCAATAATTGCTGCAGATGTCCAAATGTCCCCCTGCCTATCCCAATCCATCACTTTTTCCTTAGATAGGAATACAGGCCTCCTTCTATTTTGGCCATGATTACTTTCATCTCAGAGGGAAGATGAAGAAATTAATATAGGCTCAGTCTCACAAACACTCCCTTTTTACAAGTAACCTGTAGAAATGTATATAATAACAACAGCAACATACAAACCAACAACTTTGAAAGACTTAACTTTAATCAATGCTATGACCAACCATGATTCTAGATGACTGATAATAAAGCATATAACTTAATTCCTGACAGAGAGGTAATGACTCAGGGTGAAGAAGGAGACACATTTTGGGACATGGTCAATTTAGGATTTTGTTCTGTTGGTTTTTTGTTGTTGATGTTTTTTCAGTGTGTGGGGGAAAGGAAGAGAGGGAGGGGAAAAAAATCTAATTTTTTTCATCAAAAAAAATGCAATTAAATGTTTCCAAAAGTGACCTGTAGAGATAAAACGTCCTGACCACCTCCCCTCAACCAGATATTGAAGCCAGATCACCTGAGCTTCCTTACCCCATGACCTGAACCCTTACAAAGTCTTTGAAGGAGAAGGACCTCAGATGGCATTCTTCCAATCCATACCTGAGTGGGAATCCCCTGTAGAATGTCCTTGGGATGTGGTCATCACTTCCCTTGAAGATCTTCAGTGATGAGAAACTCACTCCAAAGATGGTCAATTGCATTTTTAGATAGCTCTGGTACTGCAGGAAATGTCCAGCTTTGGGATCCTGGATCCCTTCAAGCTAATTTCACCCCCAAACTAACTTAAGAAGGCATAGAGCTAAAGTCAGTGCCAGAGTCCAGCAAAATTATTCAATTAAACAAACATCAAATCGACACTTACTTGAGGCAAAGCTCCCAGTTCTAAGCCAGGGACAAAAAGGTAAAAACAGACACAGGCCCTGATCTGGAGACTTACATTCTAGTAAGGAAGAAAGATGTATGCCCTTACCTCCCTGCCTCCCTATCCCCCACTCCAAAAAAACTGAGAATGCCAGGGAAAAGCAAGATAATTTCAGAGAAAAGGTTCAGGAAAAGTACTAGAAAAATCTGATGAGGCTCCCTTCTTTGAAGAGGCAGGGAGTACAGAACTTAGGATATAACATCAGGAATAGTTGGTGTATTGGTTAGTTTGACTTAACTGATTTTTCCTCTCCTTTTAATGTTTTCTTATGAGGAATGGTTCCAGAGAGAGGAGAAATATATTTAGGGATTAAAGTCAGATGAAAACAGAATCTATCGATAAAAGGTGGGGAAAAAATCTGAAGATGACCGGGAAAACTTCTGAAGGAAGTCGAACCTAAGCTGAGTATTTAAACAAGACAATCAAACATAATTGTTCTCCAAAAGTGTCTCTCCCAGATGTGGGGAAATATCACTTTAGGATAGATTGGAAAGGGAAGAAACGTGAGCAAAGGAAGAGAGAGAGGTGGGCAAGGCCAAGAAGATGACAGGCAAGGAGTGTGGAAAGTAGTTTTGCTGGGCTGGAGTGTATTGAGGGTATGAGTAGCATTGGATAGATTGGATAGAGTGCTGGACCAGGGATCAAAGGATGAGGGTTTGGAACCCAGCCTTCCCACATAGTGCCTAAAGGAATTTTTGCAAATCATTTCTTCTCATTGTATCTGTTTCCCTCTTCTCTAAAATGAAGTGACTGACCTTAAGGACCTTTATGGACCTTAAAGTCCTAAATCCTTTGACCCAGAAGCAGCAGGCTGCCCGATGTTCTGTGGTCCATAGTAACACCATCTCTCTGACATATGAGATCAGAGGTCTTTAACCTTTCTCTTTTAAGGAGCTCTGCGAATAAAGCCTAGGAACCTTTTCTCAGAATCATGTTTTCAAATACATAGGCTTACCAAAGAAAACAATCGTAATGTACTTGTTATTAAAATATATTTCTAAAAACAAGTTTGCAGACCCCAGGTTAAGGAGCTGGAAGGACATCATCATCATCATCATCATCATCACAATATTGTATACTATATAATAATATATAATAATGAGCTGGGATGTCTATAGAATAGATGTATAATGGCTAACAGCTCAGCCCAGCACCTTTGAAAGTCTATCTGTCTTCTCTGTCTAATAGAATTGTAAACAAGTGCCAAGTACAGGGGATGTACTGAAACACAAATCACTCACATACTTTGAGTTTTCTTCTCTAGGACAATAGGGCTTTTTTTGAGGTTGAAAATCAAGAAGCAAGTCATCAAGAAACAATGCAAAGAGTTCTGGACTTGGAGTCAGGAAAATCTAGGTTCAGATCTGCCACTTACTCATTGTGTGACTTTGGTCAAGTCATTTGCTTTCCCTGAGACTCAGTTTGTTCATCTGTTAAATAAGAGAGTTAGACTAAGAGCCCTTCTAGTTCTAAACCTATGAGCCTATAATCTGTATCTCCTCACATACAGGTCCTATTTCTATGGTTTCCAAAGACACCTCACCTTAAAAATGACTCTCTGCTAACTATCATCGTTCATTTCCCCTCCTTTTCTCGGTCATCCTCTTTCAATAGGTCATCTACATAAGTGGTGTCTCCCTCTCCTCTCACTCTCTTCTACACCCTCTGCAATCTGGCAGCCAGTCTCATCATTCCACTGAAACTGCCTTCTCCAAGGTTACCAATGATCCCTCAATGGCCAAAGGAATGGCCTCTTCTCAGTTCTCATCCCATTGCAGCAAATGGGCCCTGTTGACCAACCTGGATACTTTCTCCTCTCTGGGTTTTCATGAAATTGCTCTTTATTGAGTTTCCTGCTCAGTCTCCTTCATCCATTCATTATCCACACCATATCTGGGTATACAATAAGGCTCTGTCCTGGGCCCTGTTCTCTCTACACTCTCACATAGTGACCTCATTAGCTCCTATGGGTTCAAGTATCAACTCTATGCCATTGTCTACATACCCAGTCATAATTTCTTTTCTGAACTTCATTCTCACATCACAAACATCCCATGAGACATTTTGAAGTGGATGTCCTGAAGGCATCTCAAACCAAAAATGTCCAAAGCAGAACTCTTTATCTTTCTCCCTATATTCTCCCCTCCTCCATACTTTCTTATTAATGTGGAAGATACCACAAGTCCCCAAGCTCAATGCTTTCCTCAGCTCCTCCCTTGAACTCATCCCACAAACTCACTCAGTTAACAAATCTTGATATTTCTGCCTCTATAACATCCCCTTCTCTCCCCTTACACAGCCATCACCCTAGTTTAGACTCTTGGCATCTCCTAGCTGGGCTATATAGCAATAGCCTTGTGCCCTTCTGCGTGCCAATACATCCTCCGCACAGTCACCAAATTGATATTCCTAAAGCCCAGATCTGACCATGTCACCCCCACATACTTGGTAAAATTCAATAGTTTCTATTACCCATCTGGGGGTCAAATATCATCTATTTAAATAAACATATTTAATGCTTTTCAAAATCTGGTCCCTTCCTTCCTTTCAATGTCCTCCCACATTCTCCCCTTCACATACCCAGCTATCCATCTATATTGGTGAGCTTACTCTACAGCCCACATAATACTCCTTTCTCCCTTCTCATCTCTGACTCTCAAAATCCCTGGCATCCTTGAAGACTTCACAAATGTTACATTCTACATCAGCCTTCCCTGAGGTCCCCAGCTGCCAATGCCCTCCCTCTCCAAACTATCACATATTCATTTTTTACATATTATGCATATAGTGACATGTGTCTATTCCATTATAAGCTCCTTGAGGACAGGAACTGTTTGGCCTCTGTCTTTGTATCCCCCAGTGCTTAGCATAATGCTTGACACTTAAATTATTATAATCAGATTAGATGTTGTTTTCCACGGGGAATCCCACTGATAGAAGGATTTTGTGCCTAATATGTGTAGAAGGCATCAGTTTCTTAATAGCAAACCCAGACCTATACCCGGGAAATAAAACTAACGATAACCTCCCATCTCCAGCCCTTCCAATCAGTCAGTGAGGTCAACAAAAGAAAAAATAACCCACAAGCCTCATACTCTCCCACCTTCCCCCAGAAATTATCCCCCCAGAATTGGTCAGCCTGGCAGTGTTGCTTACCTTGGGCTGGAATTACGAGGGCCAGGAGCCCCAAAGTCAAGACCTTGGGCAGGAGGGAAGTCTTCCACATCTTTCTCTCTGCACAGCCTTCTGGTTATGCCTGATCAAATCCCACGCCTGGGCTTTATCTGAGATGAGTTAGGTCAAAGGGCAACTAGAAACTAAGGGCTTCTGAACTTATTTCCTCATTAAAATTTGCTCTACAAAAGCTCAGATGAGAATTTAGACTGAATCCCTAAAAAAGCAGATTGGCAAGTTCACCCACCTAGCAGATAAGCCAGTAAATGTTTAACAAATGTCTGTCTAAGGACTCGCTGTTCCTGACTCCTCCTCAAAACATGTAGCATCTCTGACCACCTCCTTAATACTGCAAGCTGCTGATCTAATGCCTAGCCCTTCACTTGATATGTTGGACCAGGAAGATAATAATAATAAAACCATTTATTTGGCAACAAAACACATACATTACCTAATGAGATCCTCACAACAAGCCTGTAAGGCAGGTTGCCGTCATTATTCCCACTTTACAGATGAGCAAAATAAGGCTGAAGAAGTTTAATTCTATTTTACACTGTTCCTCTTCCTCCCACCAAGCCAATAATGTGTTAACATTTTGTCACTTTCTTTCCATACTGTCTCATTAACAAATACAGATTTGGTCTCAATATATAGGCTAACGTGCAGCAACTCTTCCTCCATTCTAAAAGATGCAAATACTAAAGGATTCAACAATACCAAGGTACTGGTTTTAGAAGGGAGAGAGGAAGAGAGGGAGGGAAGGAGGGAGGAAGGGAAGAAAGAAGGAAGGTTGGTAATGGTTTAAAAGAGACCAAAAAAATCAATATTGTTTCAATGCTACTAATGCAGGTATTCTCTAAACTATAACATTTTGCAGTGAAATTATCTTTCACTCCCTAAACCCCAAGGATGACACTTTATTTCAGAATTGATGTCTTTTTGTCATGACCATCTGTCAAAATATGTTTCATTGGTTTTGGGTAAATCTACATGTTTATCAGCTCCCGTGTTGTTGAATATCTCTCTAATCTTTCCATCGACTAAAGTGCACCCCTAACCAATTGAGCTTTGACCTTTTTTTTACAATCTTAGCAATGATTTTCTTTTCTGTAAACAGGATAAATAAAATAAATCTTTCTTTTGTCGTTGGAGTCATTTGGATCAAAATGCTGAAAAGGTCAATTTCATCTACAGGTTTATAATATATTGCTTCCAAGAACAACTGGATTGGATTTGTCAAGATTTACATTAATATCTTTTTCAGAATTGTATCTGTGACCAACATAAAGTTCAATAGAGACAAACCCTTCAGCTATGTCACTTTGCAGAAGTGGGGTACAGTGTAAATAGGGGATAGAGGTAAAGTGGGTTAGTAGATAAATGGAATTTCCCCAGCTGCCATGAAGCTCAGGCTTTGGGCCCTTCCTCTTCCTCTGGTCAGGCCTCTCCTTTCTTGCCCTTTGGTTGGCAACAGGGAATTTGGCCTAGGTCCCCATTTTCAACATCCATGTTGATATTTACTCAATCATTGAGTCAATGAACATCTATTAAGGTCCACCTATGCGCCAGGTGCCACACTAAGCACCAAGAATAAAAAGAAAGGTAAAAAGACCATTGCTGCTCCCCCAGACCCCACAGCACAGCAGGAGAGACAACATGTGAGCAACTACACACAAACAAGCGCAATTTTAAATAGTCAACAGACGGAAGATTCTAGAACTAAGGGGGACTGGGAAAGGCTTCCTGCTGAAGGTGGGAATTTTAGTTGGGACTTAAAGGAAGTTGGGGAAGCCAGGAGGTAGATATGAGGAGAAAAGAGTATTCCAGGTATAGGGGATAACCAGCACCCAGGCCTCCCAATTTATCAAATTCTTCAACTCCCATGAGGCTCACCCTCACTCCACCTTGGCCACACACAGAAACGGTCATACCCTTGACATCAACATCATGAATGTTCAGCCTCCATGCCCAGAACTCCTTAATTCCCCTTTCAGAAAATGACCTTTAGGAACCTTTGGTGAGGAATGGGTGGTGAAGCTTTCATCCTCTTTTCCCATTCCCCCAGCTTCCCAGAACCCATGCTGACTCTATGAAATTTGGCAGAGTCTTGGGTTGTCTTTCTCTCCCAGCCTTCCTACCAATACCACTGCAACTCAGCATTCAAGCCTGGATCATTTACCTAAGATTCTCCTAATTGGTAGAGAGGATGACGACCCAATGCTTTCATGAGAAGTCTGAGGGGCTGGCTGAGCTCTAGGCAGTTAGGTGGAATTAGGAAGACCTGAGTGAATGCAATACCTGTACTAAACACTTATTAGCTGTGCAGCCCTGGGCAAGTCACTTAATATGAACCATATCAAAAACAAAAATCATATGATTATCTCAAAAGATGCAGAAAAAGATTTTGACAAAATATAGCATGCATTCCTATTAAAAACACTAGAGGGAGGCTAGGTGGCACTGGACCTGGAGTCAGAAGAACCTGAGTTCAAATCTGGCCTCAGACACTTTAACACAAAAACTAGCCATGTGACTGACCTTGGGCAAGTGGCTTAACCCCAATTGCCCTCCAAAAAGCAAAAAACAAAAAAACTAGAAAGCATAAGAATAGATGGAGCTTTCCTTAAAATGGTAAGTAGTATCTATCTAAAACCATCAGCAAACATCTGAAATGAGGATAAGCTAGAAACCTTTTCAATAAGATCAGGGTTGAAACAAAGAAGCCCATTATTATCACTATTATTTAATATTGTATTAGAAATGTCCCATAGCAATGATATAAGAAAAATAAATTGAAGGAATTAGAATAGGCAATAAAGAAACAAAACTATCACTCTTAGCAGAAGATATGATGGTATACTTAGAGAACCCTAAAGAATCAACTAAAAAACTAATTGAAAGAATTAACATTTGCAAACTTGCAGGATATAAAATAAGCCCACATAAATTATCATCATTCTGTATATTACCAACAAAGTCCAGCAGGAAGAGACAGAAAGAGAAATTCCATTTAAAATAATTGCCAGCAGTATAAAATACATGGAAGTCTACCCGCCAAGACAAACCTAGGAATTATGTGAATACAATTACAAGACACAATCACACCCATAAAGACAGATCTAAACAATTGGAGAAATATTAATTGCTCATGGGTAAATTGAGCCAATACAATAAAAATGACAATTCTACCTAAATTACTAATCCCAATCAAACTATCAAAAAACATTTTCTAGAGCTAGAAAAAATAAAATTCATCTGGAAGAACAAAAGGTAAAAAATATCAAGGGAATTAATGAGGAAAAAATGTGAAGGAAGGTAGGCAAGCAGTACCAGATCTCAAACTGTATTGCAAAGCAGTAATCATTAAAACAATCTGGTACTGATGGGGTACCTGGGGTCTAGATCAATTTGTGAAACCAACTTGTAAAACCAGTCTGTTCAATTGTAACTGCAATTTGTCCTTTCCCACCCTTGAGATCTGCCCCTTCTCCCTATCCCACACTCCACCTAGGCAACACCCGTGACCCCTTTGTTCTTACTTAATTTCTTCATTTCTTCTTATCTAAACTATCTATTCACATGCTCCTCTTGGTCAGCTCTGACCTTTGTCTAAGCATTGAGGCCCCTCCTGTCTGGTCAGCCCTGACAATGGCAGCCCTACCCTTTAAAGGTAAAAGCATGTACCCCTCTCACTTGCAGGTCCCCTAAAGGACACTTCCCCGCATCTCATAGAAGCGTAACAATAAACTTCTACAACTCTCACTCCAATTAAGCCTGAGACCTTGAATTCTTTCCAGACGATATTGCAGGTTTTCTGGTCTTAGATAAGATCATAATTCCTGCTGAACCTATTGGGATCCCGTCCCCCATCAGTACTATAGAGGGATGTATCAGTGGCATAATTAGGGACAAAATACACAGTAGTAAATGACCATGGTAATCTCCTGCTTTATAAACCCAAAGATCCAAGAGTTCGGGACAGGAACTCATTATTTGACAAAAACTGCTGAGAAGCAGTTTGGCAGAAACTAGGCACAGACCAACATCTCACACTGTATACCAAGCTTAGGTCAAAATGAGCACTCAATTTTGACATAAAAGGTAATACCATAAGCAAATTAGAGAAACATGGGAAATGTTGCCTGTCAGACCTATGGATAAGGGAAGAATTTATGATCAAACAAGAGATTGAGAGGATCACAGGAAGTAAAATGGATAATTTTGGTTACATAAAATTAAGTTTTGCACAAATAAAGCCAATTAAGCCAAGATTAGAAGGAAAGCAAGAAACTGGGGTAAAAATCTTTTCGGCAAATTTATAAGATTATAAATCATTCCCCAATTGATAAATGATCAAAGGATATGAATGGGAGGTTTTGAGGTGAAGAAATCAAAATTACATATAGTTATATGTAAAAATGCTCTAAATCACTCTTTATTAAAGAAATGCACATTAAAACAGCTCTGAGGTAGCACCTCACACCTATCAGATTGGCTAATATGACAGAAAAGGAAAATGACAAATGTTGGAGGGGATGTGGAAAAACTGGGACACTACTGTACTTTTGGTAGAGTTGTGAACTGATCCAACCATCCTGGAGAACAATTTGGAACTATATCCAAAGAGCTATAAAACTGTACCTACCCAGCAATACCACTACTAGGTCTATATCCCAAAGAGATCAAGGGAAAAGGAAAAGGACTTAAATATATAAAGATATTTATAGCAGCTCTTTTGGCAAAGAATTGAAAATTGAAGGGATTCCCCATCATTTGGGGAATGTCTAAATAAGTTGTTATATATGATTATGATGAAATACTGTAAGAAATGTTGAGCAGAATGGTTTCAGAAAAACCTGAGAAGACACATGAATTGATGCAAAGTGAAGTGAATAGAACCAGAACATTGTACACAGTAACAACAAAATTGTATAATGATCAATTGTGAATGACTTAAATAGTTTTATCAAGACAAAGATCCAAGACAATTCTGAAGGACTTGAGATAAAAGAAAGAAAGAACATGGAATCTGAGTGTAGATCAAAGCATAGTTTTATTTTATTTTTCTTGCCTTTTTTTTTGCAATGGGACTAATAGCACATTTTTGCCTTAATGGATGAGGGAGGGGTAGAAGAGAGGGTGAGAATTTAGAACTCAAAAAAATTTTTTAATGGTTTAAAAAATAATAAATCTAAAAGAAAAAATTTTTAAAGTAATCTGACCTTGTTGTTGTTATTGAGTCATTTCCATCAAGTCCAACACTTCATGATCCCATTTGGGTTTTCTTGATCTTAGGAAGTGCCTAATTGCTTCTTGACCTGACTAAAGACCAAGGAATCTTCCACTGAAATCAGTGTCTCTTTTGATTGAGCTAACCTGGAAAAGGGTTCATTCAGCCTGTGTATTTTCTGGCATATTCTCATCTGATTTCTGTAAACTCTTTGCTTAGATAAAAATGTTAACTCTACTCACTATTTGTGATAGTCATACTGGGGAACATTGGCAGTGATGGGGGTGGGATCTAAACCCCAAGGAAAAGACTCAGTCTTTGGGACTTGGACTTCAAAGTCCCTGGTATTTGCTTGAGGCACCCAGGCCATTCTGGTAAATAATCCTTTTAACTGCCCTTTTACTGGGGCTCTCCCACCACTTAACTCCTTCCTTTGTCTTCACCTGGCCCCACCCCAGGCTACTAGCCACTCCTTAATCCCATCCATATCTTCCCACAGTCTTTCTGTATAAAATATCAATCATCAATTGCTCTCCAAGGTTACCATTCATCTTAGTTGTCAAATCTAATGGCCCTTTTCTCTATTCGAAAGAGGCTGGGGGTACTGGCTGAACTGGATTAGACTGCAAGACAAGCTGGCAAGGGAAAAGGTCAGCTGGCACCTGAGGAAGGGAAGTGGTCATAGTGGGAGATGCAGGGTAGGGGATGTGGATGGTGAAGGAGGCAGGAAATGAGGGTTATTGGGCTAGAGGAAAAAGGAAGGGAAGCTAAGGGGAAATGGGGGTGGCCAAGGGGGGCAGGGGCATGGGAAACAGGGGAAGCTAGAGGAGGATGGGGAGCAGCAGGAAGGGCTGGGGGAGCTGCCTCAGTAAGACCAGTGGCTGGGACCTGAGCAGGAGTCACTGGGGGGAGGGGCTGGGGCCAAAGACCTGGGGGCCATAAGAAGGGGGTTCTTTAATTGACCGTTGTCTGGTGGGAAGTGAAAATTTCTCAGAACTTCCCTTTCCCTTCCCCCAGCCCTTCTGCTCTTAATCAGCAGCAAGCCCTATCAGAAGGCTTTCAGATTTCCCACCTCTGTGGGCCCCTCCTCCTGGCCAGTGGGGATCATCATCCTTGTTCTTTGTAAGTCTTGGTGGGCTCCTCTGTTGTTTACCATCAGGGAAGATTTTTGAACTGAGACTTGAGCCCACTTCTCAACCAATGGGAGAAGGGACCCTGTTAGGGTATAAATTCTTGTTCTGTTTTTTGTAATGTGCCTCTTCATGATCAGTCATGGGGAAGACTGCCCTCTTCACCCAGGGAAGGGGGAAGAGAATAATTCCTGTTCCTATCCTAAGAGATCTCCATGTTCTTGATTAAATTTTGGATGAGGTTTTTCATCATGAACACAATCTTTCCTGAGAATCAGTCAACGAGGAACATTAAGTAGGAAACTTTTATCCATTTTCCTTCTCAGCAACAGTGATGAGGGATGACAATAGGTTCAGCAGGAACTCTGATCTTTAAAGAGTTAAGGCTATTCATTGGATGTCAATTATGCTGACCAGGTGAGAAAAGGGTGGGATTAGGGAGGAGTTAAGGTGGGGCCAGTGTTTAAAGGAACTTGTATTTTTAATGTAACTGTGCAGGTGTATTGCCCATAATTCACTGAGAAATACCCCAAGTGGGGGGGGGCTACCTGGAGGTGTGGTTTTAGGCTTGAAACTAAGTCAGCTAGAGGTCAAAGGCTGATGGAGAAGGGCCCAGTCTGCCACCCTTCAGTGTCATGTTTGACAAGATTGATGTCTGGGAACCAAGGCCAACAGAGACTCAGTATGTGGATAATTACTAAGGAGTTAACCCAGAGATAGGGTATTGAAGGATTCATGGGGGCAGTGGGACACTATACAAGGGGGAGATAATAGTTGCCTAAGCTGGAATGTTTGGAGATACTTTAGTGAAGGATTCATAGGACTAGCTTGTTATTGTTCCAAGCTGAGATAAACAATTCATGAGTTGTTGCTGGGCAGAGTTGATGCTCTGAAGCTGGGGGGGGGAGTATGATTTTACAAACTGGTTTTACGGACTGATGTTACAAATTGGTTTTACAAATATAGATCCCAAGCACCCCATCAGATGGGGCATCTGTCTTTGTCCTCCATGCTTCAGAAGCTGTGCCCAGGTCCATGGCCTCCAATATAACCACTGGACTGAGAACCTGAGAGGATCAGGCTAAGTATGAAACAGCCTCCTAGCTTTCGTGACCTAATGGGACCTGAGAGGTCAGGCCCCAAAAGCACTTCCAAGGTACTTGGAGAACAAGAAGGGGATAGGGAGAGGTGGAGGCTTACATACCTTCCAGTCCTTACTGGAGAAGAATTTGAGATTAGCAGTGTCTCCCAGTAAGGGAACCATAAATGTTGAGGTTTAAGTTTCATGGTTGCTCGAGACCCCAAAATACTAACATGCCCCCAAAATACTAACATGCCGGGTCCTACCAAATGAATTCAACTCTTAAGGAGCCTAAGTGTCTGTTTGTATTGACAAGCCTGCCAGAACAATCTGACACAAACTTGAGTCTGAACTAGATTGAGTCTCAGCCCCTTCATGGAGGCAAGATGGATCTTATATACAGAAAGACTGTGGGAGGGATCATGGGGTGGTCTAGAAGAGGGGTTTGGGGAGGGTCTTAAGGAGGATCTTGATGGGACTGAGGTCAAACTCCAGAAATGGGATTAAGGGTAGGAAATAGCTGAAGGTTACCTGGAGATGATAGACAATGGAAGACAAGGCTAGTTTAAGTGTAATAGGTTTGGATATAGATATTTTGATAGGATCAAGGGATGGAAAGCCTCTGGAGAATAGAGGGCTAGGCTAGGTTAAGAGAAACAGAGATTTGGGCCTAGGGATAATGAAAGGCTCATGGCCTCAGGCAAATGCCTCAGCAAGTGGGCTTGGGAACAAGGACACTTGCAGTGTTCTCAGGGGAAACTAGCATAATGTTGCAACATAGTATTAACTAGAAGCCTTGGGACAACTCCATTCTGTTCTAGGGAGGTTTAGGGAGGTTTGGAACATCCTAACCAGTGCCCTGATAACAAGGATAGAGTATATAGCTGACACATATGAGGTGAAAGGGAACTAGGACAATGGTGTAATCCCAAAGGAAGTGGCTTATGATGACTATGCAGTTTTACACTACCATATATACTGGACTCTTAGCTGGATAAAGTTGATTCAGTTTTCCACTATACTGGAGTCCCGTCTCATTTATGATTGTTAACCTCTAGGTAAGTAATCTTTTTATCTCTCTTTTCACCTAACTTTTCCTTCTCAGCTCTGCTGCTGGCCAGCAGGGCTCCTCTCTACCACTATCTCACACTCTGCCACAGAAGGGCAGCGGTCCCTGGGTGGGCTTGGCTCCCCACATTACTGAGCTTGCTTAATGAACCTCATGTATTATGTATATTATCTAACAGAATTAGAGCCTCATTAGTAATACTGTATGATAATGGGGAGGTGTACCCAGAAGAGAACTAACCAATCAATCCTCTGAAGAGAGTGTCTGTACCAAACTAATGTATAAAACTTGCTTGGTTTTTGTATCTGGTACTTCTCCTTCTACAAGAGGGACAGGGTCCACTTCCAGCCAGAAGTGTTCAATTACTGGGGCGGCTAGGTGGTGCAGTGAATAAAGCACTGGTCCTGGAGTCAGGAGGACCTGGGTTCAGATCTGGCCTCAGACACTTAACACAAAAAATAGCCATGTGACCTTGGGCAAGTCACTTAACCCCAATTGTCCTCCTAAAAAAAGAAGTGTTCAATTACTCTGGATTTCTCCTTAATAAATTTCTTTTGATGTTGGATTTTTGGTATCAATTGTGTTTTGCTTTTCCAGGTTGGCATTTCCAACAGTCTGTTTCCTACAATTATCACTGGACTTTTCCTGGAGTCTTTGCAGGGATCAATCCATTATTGAGACTGTTTCCTCTGGCAGACATCCCAGACTGGTCCTTAATATAAGTAACCTAATTGATTAAACTACTATCTATAATCAATCTGGAACTACTGGCCTCTTTCTTTAGTATAAAACTAACTCCTCTGTTTAGGGGAGCTGAAAATATTCCAGTGCACAGGGATATCAGATGTTATAATTAGCATAGTCAGCAATATACCAAAGAAATGCTGAAGGGAGTAAGAAATAGACCAGGGAGAATCCCTGGATAGCCCGTGACCTCCATGTGGGTTAGGGTGGCCCAGATGTTGGACACTTTCAGGCCACATCATGTATGACCCCAAAACACTAAAAAGAACTATGTTCCATCAGGTTGGGTGAGAAAGAGAAACAGGTGGAGGTTGATGTGACGTGGCCCTTTCTCATAGTGTTGAGGTAAGTCACTATCAAGATCCTAGATTCAGAAGCTGAGATTAGGAAACTGCAGGAGGAAGGACAATTGAAATGAGACACACAGAAAGTCACTGCTCTCATAGCTGGGGACTTGGTGGACAAGGTAGATAAGAAGGTGATGAGATTGGGGAGCACTGGGAAGACAGCAATACAGGGGAAGATTCAGAGGATCATATATGGGATAGAGAGTTTCTTTCTCTTTCTCTCCTTTCCTCCCCAATTGCAGCAGCCTCAGAGGTGTGAGTGGAGGAGAGAGAAAGAAAAATATATTCAGTAAAGTGATGATTATTTAAGATATGATTGGTAAAGCAAGTTTGAAAAAAGCAAAAAAGAGTTGGATCAGAATTTGAAAGAAACAAGAGAGGTTTTAAAGAGGGTTTCATCAGAGTCCACTAAAGGGATTATGTTTATAGAAGGAAGGGAGAGGAGCATAGGCAGAAAGGATGTAATAATCTGTTTGCTTGGATGGTGTGAACAGAGGATTTGAGAGTAAATGACTTGGAAACTTGGAAAGAAAAGTTGTTGGTCTATTTGTGCTTGTATCTGTGTTTATATGTCTCTCTGTGTCTTGTTAACTAATTTTATGTTTTAGAAAGATTCTGTTCTCTTCCTCTGCATTTTACAACACACACATACACACACCTGGAATGACTGGTTTATTGTTTTACAGCAAGAAAAGGTCATTTCACTGATTATCAAGAGGCAAGTTTGGGGGTTGTGTCAGTGAAAGTTTCAAGTCTTACACTCTGGAATTGGATTGGCACTTAACCCTTTCCTCACTCATGAAAAAGGAGAAAGTTTTTGTGTACCAGGACACAACCAAAAGGTAGCTGAATTCATTCTGGACACATTTTAATGAGACATATTTAATGTGTCTCTCCTAATTTGATTTTTAAGATGAGTCAGAATTTATTACATTATTTGGCACTAAGACAAATTGGGAAAATAGTATGGATCTGAAATTCATTAACTGGGTAACTTTAAACAAATTACCTCAGTTTACTTCACATGAGTGTAAAGGGCTTATCACAATGCCTGGCAGAAGGCAGACATCATAAATGTTAACGGTTATTATTATTTCCTTAATCAGGTATAATTGCTTCATACTTGAAAACTTTATATGGGATTTTAGATGTGATCAGTATACAATGCCAGGGGTCATGAGATGCCTGATTTTCTGTATAAGATGATTTGGAAATGCATTCAACAGGATTTGAGTTACCCAATCGGTAATGGGTTTTTTTCAAGTTTCAAATACATAAGATTGTGCAAATTGATAAACTTTTTTATCAGGTATGTCAAGCAACTTTTTGTAACTTGAATATTATTAGAGTATGAAACTAAGACAGTGGATTCTGGAGAGCAATCTGGAACCATGCCCAAAGGGCTATAAATAATTTCATACCCTTTGACCCAACAATACCACTTCTAGGGTTGTATCTCAAAGAGATCACAGAAGTGGGAGGAAGACCCATATGTACAAAAATATATATAGCAGCCCTTTTTGTGGTGGCAAAGAATTAGAAATGAAGGGGATGCCCATCAATTGGGGAATGGCTGAGAAAGTTGTGGTATATGAATGTAATGGAATACTATTGTGCTATAAGAAATAAGGAGCAGACAGACTTCATATTTACCTGGAGAGGCTTATACAAACTGATGCTGAGTGAGAAGAGCAGAACCAGGAGAAATTTGTACACAGTTACAGACACAACATATGTGTGACCACCAACTTTGATAGACTGGACTCTTTTCAACAATGCAAGGTTATAAGAACTCCAAAAGACTCATGATGGAAAGAGATTTCTACATTTGGAGAAAGAACAGAGTTTGAATGCAGATTAAAGCTAACTACCTGCTCTCTTTCTTTCTCTTGTTTGGTTTTGTTTCATCTTTCCCACTGTTAATTCTATCAGTTACAAACCTTCTTTATAACCTAACTAATGTCTAATGTGAAAGTATTTGAAGATCCTATACTTGATTGCATGCCACCATGAGGGGGAGGAGGCGGTGGGGAGGAGAGGAAGGGGGAAAAATTTTGAAACTCAAGGAATTGTGGAACTGAATATTGTAAACTAAAAGTAAACAAACAAATTAATAAAGACAAAAAAAAAGACAGTGGAAAATCGGTTATGTTATTTTATCAGACCTGCTAACCCTGTTTTATAATGTTTTACAAACGCAATTTAGGGAACTGGACATTTCCACTTTTGCCTGAAGTTAAGAGGAAGTTAAATGTATAATTTGGCTATCACTTATGAAAGTGTAAGAGTGTTAACTAACTTATTCAGGGTTATTGTCATAATGTTGAAACCTAAAATTGATAATTGGTACTGTGTGTGGAAAGGAGGGGTATGAGGTTGTGAAGCAGGGTTAGTCTAATTCTGTTTTGTTTGCTGATTAAATGGATATTGGGAGTGGGTTGATGGTTATTATTGTACTACTTTTGTTGTTTGTTTCACTATCTCTGAATACGAAATTCACTCAGTTATCTTGATGTTCTGTAAATTTCCACTTTAGAATTGGTCCGTGGCTTTGAATATTCTTGCTAGGGTTTGTGCTGCGATTGGTCAAGCTCACTGTCCTTACATTAACTTGTCAGGAAAAATCATGATACGTCTCCCACTGAAAAGGAAAATTGAGAAAATCAAATGATTCTAATCCCATTTTGTAACTGTTTCTATTCTCTGCTGCAAAATTGCCCAAACCATGTTTATTTGTCTCTGAACCTAGTTCAGAACCTCAGCAGGTCTGTACTAATTTAAGTGCAGAAACTCATCAAATGCCATTGATTCTTCCTTTACTACCCCAAAATTGCAACAACTGTGGGAATTTTCTTACTGGTCATGCTGTTTTCCTACCTGTTGTAATGGTAATGTGAATCTGAAGATCTTCCCTGCCCCATATTCATAGTTACCACCAGTGTTGTGAATATTGCAAATATTGTGTTGGCACTACATCTATGCTTGTATTGCTTTTGCAGTTTATGCTTATAAACAGGACCACCCCTTCTGGCTATACCCAAAAGCCCCAATGTAGAGTCACCCCAGGGACCTTGCAGAAAATATTCAGAAAGAACGTATGGGAGGCTTTCAGGAGTGGATTGGGGGGTTCCCTACTGGGGAAAAGCCATAAAACACAGTGGGATATGAAAGTCATAACAACACTGTGAACAGTGAAAACTATAACTCAGATACTGAAAAATATAACTTAGATACTGTGACTGGCAAAAAACCATAATATGGACATAGCAACCCATACAAGAGGAGTCCAAACCCTTTGTCTGTTTCCTATAATTATCGTTGGATTTTCCTGGGGTCTTTGCAGGGATTTATCCGTTACTGAAACTGTTTTATCTAGCAGCCTCCCCACACTGGGCCCCTAATGTAAGTAACCCAAGTGATTAAACTATTATCTATAATCAGTCTGGAGTTTCCAGCCACTTTCTTCATTATAAAATGAATTCCTTTGTTTGGGCAAGTCAAGAATATCCCAGTACATGGGAATATTGGACCTTACAGCAGGGAAGTGACAAAGACAGACCCTTGCTTAAAAAAAAATCACCTTGACAGCTAAGTGAAGGATAAAACAGAATGGGGAGAGCCTTGAAACAGGGAAACCAGTAAGGAGACTATTCAAGTAATCTAGGTAAGAGAGGTGATGAGGGTCTGAACCAGAGATGTAGCTCCTAGGAGTGAAGAGATACTGTGAAAGTAGAAATGACAAAGTCTGGTCAACAGACTGGAGTGAGAAGGAGGAATTCAAAATGACACCACAGTGGTGAGGCTGGTGACTTCAAAGATGATGGCGCCCATGACACTATCAGGGAAGTACCAAAGGTGGGGAGACTGTGAGGGGAAGCATCATGAGCTGGTTTTAGACATATTGAGTTTGAGACGCACATGGGACACCCTGATCAAGATGTCCAAGAGGCAGTAGAAGATGTAACACTGAAGCTTGGGATAGAGGTTAGGGAGATCATCTGGGAATCATCTTCCTAAGGCTGATCCTTGATCCATGGGAACAGATGAGATCACCGAGTGATATCAGATAGAGGGTGACAAGAAGAGAGCCCAGGACAGAGCCTTGGAGGACAGGATAACCACAATGCATGAATGAAAGACCAGCAAAGAAGCCTGCGGGGTGGTAGGACAAACAGGAAAACCAGGACAGAGCCTTGGAGGACAGGATAACCACAATACATGAACGAAAAACCAGCAAAGAAGCCTGTGGGGTGGTAGGACAAACAGGAAAACCAGGAGAGAGCAATGTAAAAACAAACTATAAAGAAGTGGGTTAAAAAAAAAAGAAAAAAACGTAAGTTCTGTTTTTGGCTGCATTGAAGGACACAGTTTGTAATAGTAATAGAATATAAAGATCCCCCTGTATTGGCTTGGTTTTCAAATGGATCGTGTTAAAACCCAGAGCTTGTTAATCCCACTTGTGGGATGGACTTGTTGACGTGAAAAAGAGACTGCTGAACTGGGAGGAGCTGGTAGATTTGGAGAGACACAAGAGAGGCAGAAGAACTTTTTGGAAGCAGCACCCTTTTGGAGGCAGAGAGAGACTGAGAGGATTGCTGAGGGCCACTTTGAATTGCCCAGGACTTTTGAGAGCTGCCACCCAGAGCTGCCAAGGACTGAGGAGACATGGCTGTTATGCTGGTACTTTGTCTGTTTTGATGTTGTTTTGCCAGATTTGTCCACTAGTGAAAGACAGTCCTATTGTTGCAGAAGACTTGGAACCTTTCTGTTGGTTCAGAAGCCCTGAAGAAGGATTTTCTTGTTGTATGTTTACAGAAATCCTGGAAGAGGGCTTTGCTAATGTTTTCAGGGGTCCTAGGACTGTTCTGCAGACATGAGAATGAATCAATCAAGAGACTGGCAATGTATCTTGTGGCCTTGCTAAGCTCTGTCTCCCCAGGAACAAAGATTGCTGAGAACTTGCCTTGTGTCAAGATGAAGAAAAGACCTCCATTTGGGTATTAAGTGCTGTGCTTAAACTTGTTGTAACTCTGGGGTAGATTCAATTGTGATCCAGGGGTGGGGAACTTTTGACCTTTTTGTGTTCTATGATTGAACAAATGAATGTACTTTACTTATGATTGGAAACTAATCTCCATTTGAGAAGAGGGGCTTTGTGATGGACTAAATAAAAGTACAGCCTGGGGGTGGGTGGAGTAGTATTTAGAACAGGGACTTTGTAATTGATTGAATGACTGGAAGGTCCTGGGGTGGGGTAGTCCTTGGAGATTATTTAATCAGGCTTAGTAAATGCTTTATTTTGAATGATGTCATGTTTTGATCTTCTCTGTTCTTGGTTTGTCACTGAATAAGATGGAGAGCACCAATGCTGGTATTCTGAACCTTGGGAAGTTGCCTTTGCTTGGCATTACGTAACACAGTTTCCATACAGTCATAAAGAGGTGATGATGCTCCCATACTCCGCTACTATCACTGGCTGTATAATGAGACTTACACCATCTGTGCCATGTTTATATACTTTATATTATCGGGAGAATTCATTTTCATGCTTCTTGTTTATGTCACATGTTTTTGGTGGGAAACTGGAACTACATTATGCTGAAGACTGGAGGGCAGTCCAGTGTCCAGAGGAGGATAACCAGGATGGTAACAGGGCAACGTCATAAGAGGATGGGCTGAAGAAGTCGGGGAGGTTTTGCCTAGAGGAGAGTCAAAGGGAACATTCGTAGCTGTCTTCTGGTGTTTCAAAAACTGTCAGGTGGAAGAGGGGCTGGGCTTCTTCTGTTGGGCCCCAGAGGGAAGAATCAGAAGCCATGGGTAGAAGTTGCAAACAGGACAAATTTAGGCTTACAGTAGGATAAACTTCCTAACAATCAGAGCCACCCAAAAGTCAATGAGGCTACCTGGAGAGGAGGTGGTTCCTCCTCCTTAGAGGTCTTTAAGCAGGTTTCATGACCATTTGTTAAATATGTTATAAGGGGGATTCCTTTGAACTTAATGGCCATGGAGGTCCCTTCAAATATTCTGATTCCATTTGTTTCCCTGATCTTCCTATGGCCTGTGAATACCTTTTTCTGATAGAATTAAAGTGATCATCCTCATTGGATAAGCAAAAAGGAGACACACCTTTGTCGGCTTTCAATAGCTAAGCCCCATAGACTTGGTCAGTTTTAGGGGAGTCCAGGCTGTCAGGAGGGCTTTGAGGAGGAGACTAGTGAAGGAAGATGAGGGAATTTCTGTCTCCCTCACCATCCTCATCAGCCATGGACTCTAGTAGTGAACTGAAAAACTCCAGCCGGTCTGAGAGTTCTCCAGGTTCAGTTGGAGAACACATAGTTTCAAAAAGCAGAGATATACATGGATTCAGGTGTTACTTGGAGGAAAGAGTTTCAAAGAACCGGACCTTTGGCAGCTAAGAGAGGAAGTAAGTAAATAAATACTTACTCTGTGCCAGGCACTGAGCTAAGCACTTTACAAATATGATCTCATCTAATCCTCACAATGCCCAGTGAGATAGGTGCTATTATCCCCATTTTACAATTGAGAAAACCGAGGCAGACAGAAGTTAAGTGACTTGCCCAGGGTCACACAGCTGGTAAATGTCCGAGCCTAGATATGAACTCAAATCTTCCTTACTCCGCGTCCAGCATTCTTAAGATCTTCCCTGCCCGTAGGCCCTTTGATAGGCTTAAGTGCACCTGGAGCCTGTGGGGGGGGAGGCTTGGTTTTCAAGAGATACTTTGTTATTGGGCAGTAGGTCAAGAGGGTTGTTACATTCTGTGAGCCAGGAGAAGGCTATATAAACCCTGATGTTAGGCTTTGCTTTGGGGTGTAATGGTTGGACAGCTGGAGGCCTGTCCACTTGATCTGTTTGTTTCTCTGTCTGCTTGTAACTTGTCTGCATTCTCTGAAGTTTGGGTGCTGACTTTTTCCCCTGAGCTAGGTAAATGATATGTGTGATTGATTAAAAGAAAGATCGTTAACCCACTTTGAGTTGCTTTCCTTTAGAAAAGCAGATTTAAGAACCTATGTTGGCAGCCACCCTGGGATGCTGGGGTGCTTGCTGCTACAGCCACCTAGCTGCTTATGGAGAAAAGACCCTGGGAACCCAATGGAGCAGCCTAGCAGAGCACACCAGGAAGAAAACACTTCCAACTGTACAGCACCAGGAGTTGTGAGACCTTTGTCATGTGTGTACTATACCACATGTTCCTCATTGCTCTAATGGCCATTATACTCTATAAGTAGGAACTCACTCTTCCTATCAATGCTGGGTCTATGCTAGAGCGTGCCTTTGTTTACAGAGGGGATGTTTCAAAGTTAGTGTCTTTACAATGCCATCTTACTATGCCTTTGCTAAGATGTAATCATGTATACTGACTGTTAATGAAAAACACATTGCTATAGGTTTAGGAGCTATATTTTTAGGAGTGCAGACCCAGAGGATTACCCCCAGAACCTAAAATAGTAGCAACCTTCTGGCAACCCAACCCACAAGTCAGAGTACAAAAAGGGAAGGCATACAGAAGGGGAGCTACTTGCTGTATGAAGGTAGAAGGGAGGACAACAACATAAAGAATAAATATATACAGGGGTGGCTAGGTGGCACAGTGAATAGAGCACCGGCCCTGGAGTCAGGAGGACCTGAGTTCGAATCCAGCCTCTGACACTTAACATAAAAACTAGCCCTTGGGCAAGTCACTTAACCCCAATTGCCCTCTAAAAAAAAAAAAAAAAAAAAAAAGAATCAATATATACAGAAAAAATATAAGGTAATTAGCATTTGGGGTAGGAGGGGAGGGACAGGACCAGGAAAGGCTTTGGGAAGAAGGTGAGGTGTTCTCTCACATGAGATGGGACTAGAGAAGTTAGGTTTGAACAATAGGTTGGTACATATTGTGAAAGATTTTAAAAGTTAAAGAGAAGAATCTGGCTCATCGGTCAAAAGAGCAAATAAATGGAAACTTCTTTGAAAACTTTTTAGAGTTGTTATAAATGTGAGATGGAGTGCCAAGTTGGGATAACAAGCAGATCATCTTGGCCAGAACACAGTGTTCATGAAAGTGAGGACAAAACGTGAAGTAAGGCTGGGAAGGTAGGCTGCTGTGCTATTATAAAGGAAATGATTTTAGGAACTGAGTGGAGAGTGAAATGGACACAGGAGATAATGAGATCCCAGATGAGAGACGGTGACGACTTCAAGTCTGCAGGTGATGGTGTGGGCAGACATGTTTCAGAGGGGGATTAAACAAAACTGAATTCAAATGACCTGAGTCACTGAGAAAGCAATCTATCCACTCTCCCAGCTTTCCATATAAATTATTTTGAAGCCACATTTCTCTATTCTGTACCTGTACGATTAATTTTAACCTTTTAAAAAACTTCTTCTTTCTTGCTTTTTGGAAGGCATTTGGGTTTCATTGACTTGCCCACGGTCACACAGCTAGTTTTTGTGTTAAATGTCTGAGGTTGAATTTGAACTCAGGTCCTCCTGACTCCAGGGCCAGTGCCCTGTTCACTGCACCACCTAGCTGCCCCTTAAAAGCTTCTTTTTGAGATCACAGAAATGGGAGAAAGACCCATATGTACAAAAATGTTTATAGCAGCTCTTTTTGTAGTAGCAAAGAACTGGAAATTAAGGGGGTGCCCATCAATTGGGGAATGGCTGAACAAGTTGTGATATATACATGTTATGGAATACTATTGTGCTATAAGAAACGAGGAGCAGGGGCGGCCAGGTAGCACAGCAAGTAAGAGCACCAGCTCCAGTGTCAGGATGACCTGGGGATCAAATCTGGGCTCAGATACTTAGCACCACACCCAGAAATAACTGGCTGTGTAACCTTGAGCAAGTTACTTAACCCCAATTGCTTAAAAAAAAAAAAGAAAAGCAACAAGGAGCAGACGGTCTTCATATCTACCTGGAGAGGCTTATACAAACTGATGCTGAGTGAGAAAATAGAACCAGGAGAAAATTGTACACAATTACAGACAAAACGTATGTGTGATGACCAACTTTGATAGACTGGACTCTTCTCAGCAATGCAGTGATACAAGTCAACCCCAAAAGACTCATGATGGAGAGAAATATGTGTATCCAGAGAAAGAACTAGAAAGAACTAAGTTTATATCCAGGTGGAAGCAAAATACCTGATCTTTTTCCTTCTCTTATTTGGTTTTATGTCCTCTTTACCATTTTTCATTCCAGCTGGTACAATCCGTCCTTATAACCTGACTAATGTTTAATGTGAAAGTATTTACAGATCCTGTACTTGACTATATGCCGCCATGGGGGAGAGGGGAGGGAGGGGGACAAAATGTGAAACTCAAGGAATTGTGGAATTGAATCCTGTAAACTAAAAGGAAACAAATTAATTTTTAAAAAAGCTTCTTTTTAATGGAATACTTTACTCTGAACAATAGGATCTATTAAACATGTTTGGAACGATGCTTTTTAAATGGGGAAGGGAACAAATATTTATTTATTTATTTTAAAGCAATTGGGGTTAAGTAACTTGCTCAAGGTTACACAGCCAGTTATTTCTGGGTGTGGTGCTAAGTATCTGAGCCCAGATTTGATCCCCAGGTCATCCTCACACTGGAGCTGGTGCTCTTACTTGCTGTGCTACCTGGCCACCCTGGAACAAATATTTATTAAGCACCTACTATGTATCCAGCCCTGCGCTTAGCACTTTTCAAATATTGTTGCATAAAGCCCCACAACACCCCTGCAAGATGCTGTTCAGTTGTTTTCCAATCCTGCTTGATTCCCTGTACACCATTTGGAATTTTCTTGGCAAAGATACCGAAACAGTTTTGCTATTAGTAAAATTTCCAGAGGAATGACAAAGACTCCCGAGGTAGATGAGGCAAGCTCATTTATTCTAAAGTTCTTGCAAGAAAATGGGTGTGCTGCCTACACAGAAACACACACCAAAGGCCAAAGTTTGCAGTTTAAATCCGTCCCAGAATTCAAAGTCCCTCCCTCATTTCCTCATTGGCCGAGTATTCTTTGTACAACTTCCCAGCATGCCTACTTCTTGTTTCCTCTTGTCATGATCTCCCCTCCCTCCATATAAGTTCACACACATGGAATGTACATTAACATGAGCCTCAGTTCCTCCCAGGTGAGGAGAGGGTAATATTCATGAAGCAATTAAGCATGCATATTTAGAACCTGACTGCCCTACTTACCCTATCTTAACCACAGTCGCAGTTGAAACTAGTTTTCCCCTTATTCTAAGAATTGTTTTTGCAAAAGAGGCTAGTTCTTTGAAAAAAAAAAAACCCACCTGAACTATTTACATTCCTACATGGAAAGACAATATTTGTAACTCATGAGACTTCTCAGTATGAGGATAGTTGAAGGGATTATACATGTATATGTATAGTTGGGTGTATGTGTGTGTGTATGTGTACATGTATACATAGAAGGCACAGGGTGAGTTGAATGTGAAGGGATGATATCAAAAAATAAAATTAAGAGATGAGAGAGGAATAAATTGGGAGGAGGAGGGAGAGATAGAATGGGGTGGATTATCTCAAATAAAGGAGGCAGGAGAAGGCTGTAACAATGTTAAAGAAGAGCAGGAAGGTAAAACAGAATGAGTCAATCTCAGTCTCATTGGATTTGACTTAAGGAGAGAATAATATACACACTCAATTGGATATCTTACTCTACAGGAAAATAAGGGGGGAAGAGGACAAGGGCGTGGGATGATAGAAGGGAGGGCAGAGTAGGGGAGAAGATAGAAGCAAACAATTTTGAAAAGGGATAGGGTCAAAGGAGAAAATAGAACAAATGGGGGACAGGATAGGATGGAGAGAAATATAGTCTTTCACAATATGACTACTATGGAAATGTTTTGCATTACTACATATGTATAACCTATATTGAATTGCTTGTCTTCTCAGTGGGGTTTGGTGAGGAGGGGAGAAGGGAGAGAATATGGAACTCACAGTTTTAAAAACAAATGTTAAAAAAAATGATTTTTACATGCAACTGGGAAGTAAGATATACAGGGAATGGAATATAGAAATCCATCTTGTCCTACAAGAAAATAAGGGGGGGGGGGTTGGGTGAGGAATAAAGGAGGGGCGGACGGGGGGAGGGGGATTTCAGAATCCTGCCCCCTTTGGGGTGGGGGTAGTGGAGAGATGGGAAGAAAATCAATAACTCAAAATCTTTGGGAATTGAATGTTGAAAACTAAAAATAAATTTAAAAGAAAAAGAAAAGAAAGCCCACTTCCCTGCACCTGTGTGGAAACAATTTTTTTACATTTCAGTTTGCCATTTCCTTCTCCAACTCAGATGAGGAAACGGAGACAAACAGGGTGAAGTGACTTCCTAGGGTCATACAGCTAGTATCTGAGACCAGATTTGAATTTGGGAAGATGAGTCTTCCTAAATCCAGGCCCAGCACTCTATCCACTGTGTCACTTAGCTGTCCTGGGAAGCAGGTGCTTTTATTATCCCCATTTTGCAGTTGAGATAACTGAGGCAGACAAAGCTTCAGTAATTTGTCCAGGATTATCCACCTCCTAAGCATCTGAAGCTGGATTTTGATTCAGGTCTCCCTGACTCCAGGCCCAAGGCTCTATCCACTTAACCACCCTGATGCCAAGTCTAAGTCTTGTTAGAAACTGTTAGAAACAGTTACTGTTTCCCCTCTGTATTTTTCCTTGTATATAGTTGTAGTTTTATACAGCTGCATCCCAGCTGACCTAGAGAACTCTTCTGTTTGCATGGCATTGATGGGGTGCTTGGTTCCCAATTCCAAGATGACATTTCTCCCTAGCCTCAAAACACTATCTCTGGCAGTTTCTCCCCAGCCCACGGACCCCAAGCCTAGCAATTACTCATTAGTGGGCCCCAGCAAAACACTCTCTTCCTGGTATAGTAACAAATTGCACCTGTAGGAGTTACTAGTTTGAACTGGCTTTGTGCTGACTCATAAAGATATTCAGTACCCACTGGACTAGCTATACCAACTCCCTACCTCATTATATGCATCCTGTATTCCTCATTATGTGTATCCTAGATTTAAGAACTACGTATATTCCCTACATCTATGTTGTCAAACCAGACCTCAACTGGTGGCATATGGGTCAATCCTCAGTCAGTCCTGCCTGATGGTTATTTTAGTGATCTAGCAGACCTAAAAACCATACCTCCCTGTGCCCCCCCCACCTAATCAGTATATTTGGCACATGCTTTTACTATAATTAACTACACCCCTTTAAGGCCACAGGTTCCTTAAGAATTTCTGCCTGTTGGGGCAACCAGGTAGCACAGAGAGTAAGAGCACCAGCTTCAGTGTTGGGATGATCTGGGGATCGAATCCGGGCTCAGACACTTAGCACCCACCCAGAAACACCTGGCCGTGTAACCTTGAGCAAGTTACTTAACCCCGATTGCTTAAAAAAAAAAAAGAATTTCTGCCTGCTAAAAAGCATAAAAATAAATCTTGGCCAACTTGACTTTGAGAATGCTTGAATCCATGCTTTCTTTCCAGATGACCCTGTCCTGTACCCTGGTACGTGAGGGGTCCCTGGCCCCCTACAAAACACATCAGTATCATGTGTTTTCTGTGTATTCATGGGAGCTCCAGAATTGGAAGGGATAGAAGAGATAACCTTTTTATCTCTTCCAGGTTTCGCAACCTTAAGTCATGATTAACTCCACTCTCTACTGCCCTGTCATTTCCAATCAGCTGCTAATGTTTGTCAAATCCAGCTCCAAAACATTCAGCTTAATGAAATGGATAAATTGTCAGTCTGGGAGTAAGAGGACCTGGGTTCAAATCCTCTGCTGCTTACTACCTGGACTCAGTTTCCTCATCTATTAAAAAATGAAGGTACTAGACTTTTCAGTCTCTAAACTTTCTTCCAGTTCTGACATTTTATGTTCTAAGAGTCCTTCCAGATCTAACACTCCATGAATATGCGGTGGGGGAGTAGGGCCATCCCTAGCCCTCTGGACTTCTGTCTCACCACGGGACTCTGTCTCATTTAAATCTTCAGATGGTGATTATCATAGGTCCTCTTCCAGAACAAAAGGCAAACAACAATGAGATGGGGGTAAGGGAGGTCAAGAGAGACTCTTGGGGTGCCAACCACAGGAACCACAAAGATGGTAGTTCCTTCAAAGGAAATCATTAAGTTAAGAGGAAAGGAAGATTTAGAGGGAAATCAATCAAAGAGCGATTATGATGGGCTAGAAATACAAAAACAAAACTCTCTGCTCTCAGTTTACAATCTCTTAGGGTAGATGTGTATGCAATTAAGTGAATGCAAAGCAATTAGGGCTGGGAAGGCAGGAAACAACTAGTAAAACCTGAGGTGGGATGGAGGCTGGAATCAGACTTATGTAGCAAATACCACTAGAGCTGAGCTTTGAAAGAAGCTAGGGATAGCAAGAGGGGAAGGGGATGTAACATTTTAATGGGATAATGAGATCTTCCACTCATTAATGGCCTCACATAGAGCCTATTAGAAGAGGGACTTGCCTAAGGGAGAGCTTGTTTGTAGGAAGGCTTTCACACCTTTTGGTACTAAGTTAATTAGGCACTGAGTCATGAGGGTTGTGATGCCTTGTGGCTCTGAGAAGTGAATAAATACTCTGAGTTGGTATTTTGCTTATAAGGACAGTTTGATTTCCTGGTAGAGACTCTGTTCAGACCCCCTGACTGCTCAGATATAAAAGCTCTCTCCATCTGATGAGGGATGGCTCACAATAGGTTCAGCAGGAACTCTGATCTTTATCTTAAGACCAGAAAACCTTCGATACAGTCTTGAAAGAATTCAGCCCAAGCCAACTTGGAGTCAGAGTTCTAAAAGTTTGTTGTATGCTTTACATCGGGCAAGGGTCCTTAGGGCACCTGCAACCTTAAAGGGGTAGAATTAAGATTTTTACAGGGTAATCCATTACAGAACCTGTGCCAATTATGCTAACTAGGTGATTAAGGGTGGGATTAGGGAGGAGTTAAGGTGGGGCCAGTGTTTAAAGGAACATGCATTTTTAATGTAACTCTGCAGGCTATTGCCCATGATTCACTGGGGAAAAGCCCAAGGGGGGGGGCTACCTGGAGGTGTGGTTTTAGGCTTGAAACATCACTAAGTCGGCTAGAGGTCAAGAGCTGATGGAGAAGTGCCCAGTCTGCCACACATCAGTGTCATGTTTGACAAGATTGATGTCTGGGAACCAAGGCTAAACAGAGACTCAGTGGATGATAGGCTAAGGAGTTAACCCAGAGATAGGGTCCTGAAGGATTCATGGGGACAGCAGGACACTATACAAGGGGGAGATAATAGTTGCCTAACCTGGAATGTTTATAGATACTTTTGTGAAGGATTGATAGGTGTAGCTTGTTACTGCTCCAAGCTGAGATAAACAATTCATGAGTTGTTGCTAGACAGAGTTAATGCTCTGAAGCTGGGGTGGGGGGGGGGTATGATTTTATGAACTGATGTTACAAAGTGGTATTACAAATTGATGTTACAAATATAGATCCCAAGCACCCCATCACATCCAGTGGTGTATGTAAAGTGTATAGCAATATTGCTTTGATTGAGGCAGCCAGAGTCCTGTCTGTTGATCTTTATGATAATTTCTCTGCTTGTATTTTCTCCCTGTTCAGGGTGCTGACCTTTCCCCTGAACTAGTGAATGTAATTAAAAATAGATTGTTGACCCCTTTAAAAGTTGCCTTTCCTTTAATAAAAACAGATGAAAGAACATGTGGTAGCAGGCCATCCTGGGTGTGCTAAGGGCGCTTGCTATTACAGGCGAGGTGCATGTTCTTTCCGGCCACCAGGGATGATCCAAGAAGGAGTGGGGACAGAAGATAGGATGTTGCCCACAAGAAACAGCAAGGCCAATTTGTCCTGAATGTACCGGCATGAAAGGGAGAAGGGTGCAGTAAGTCTGTTATGGTAGATAGAAATAGGATTGTAAGGGGCTCTCACTGTCAAACAGAGGAGTTTTTTAGGTTTGGGGTTTTGTTTTGTTTTGTTTTCGATTCCAGAGACAATAAAGAGCCAATGGAGGTTTTTGAAGAATGACATCCTATACTTCAGGGATATCACTTTGGCAATTGTGTAGAGGATTGGATTGGATGAGTCCCAATATGGCTACGTGCAGCCCTAGCACCTGGGGTAGAGATGGCCAGCAGGTCAGGAAGGCCTGAAGTTCAAGAGAGAGTCAAGCTTATAAAAGGTTTGGGAGTCCTCAAGGGAGCAGAAGAGATCACCAAATGAGATTGTAGAGAAGGAGCCAGACAGCATTGAGGGACACTCACAATGAGCCAGTCCAAGATAGAAGGAATGATCCAAAGTTCAATGCTGGTGCAAACTCCTCCTCCAAACCTTCTTTGATTCCTTTTAAAGGTGGGTTTGCTAATTGTTTTCCAAAGCCCAGTCCTTTTTCCTTTCTTGGTGATCTATCCCCTCTGGCCCTCTGGGTTCAATTATCATCTCTACACAGAAGACTCCCAAATCCTGTTCTCAAGCTTGAAATCTTTCTCTTCATTTCCAAGTCTGCTGGACTCCTTTCCCCAGAAGTGCCAGAGGCATCTCAGAATCTATGTTCTTGTGTCCCAGATGTATCCCAGCCTGTTCAACTAGGTGGCTCAGTGGATAGAACTGGGCCTGGAGGTCAAAAGACCTGAGTTCAAATCTGACCTCTGACACTTAGTAGCTATGTGAACCTGGGCAAAGCACTTTAACCTTTGCCTCTGTTTTCCCCATCTGAAAAATGGGGATATCTGCACTTTTGAAAATCAAATGAAATAATGATCATTAAGTGCCTGGCACACAGTAACAGATAATATATAAATGTAAGGTTTGTTATTATTATTTATTATTTCCTTCAAGTAGGATGCCAGCTCCAGGAAAACAAAGGTCGGTTCATTTGTCTTGTATCTGGAAGGCCTTGCACAAAGCAGGTGCTCAATAATGGCTGGCAAGAGCCAGGGTTAAATTTCCAGCATAATCATTTACACCTGATAATCATTAAAATTTTTTTGGCCCTGAATGAGAGATAAAGCCTGAACTAATCAATCAGACTGCTTTGCTCTAAAAATGTCCTTTCCTGTGTCTATAACTAGAAAGGCCAGATAAGGTCTACAGTGGGTATTTCTTCCCCTTCACAACCAGAGAGTGGGACTTCTCTTATCTTGGGAGCATGGGGGGGGGGGGGGGGGGAGTGGGACACAGACACCCTGAGACGTAAATTCCAACTGGTTCCACTCTGTCAACTGTCTTGTCAATCTGCATTTTCAACTAAGAAACTTCCTTTCCCACTATGGATAGAAACCATATGGAGACCATAAATCTGAGGGACACAGCCGTCTTGGGATTGTCCCAAAACATACAAAAGCTTGTCATTCTTGTATCAGGCAGTCAGAGCGTGGACTTTGGCTCCTAGCACCTACAAGCTCGCCAGTTTCGGCTACCTTTGAGGGAATCAACATGAATTTACAATGTCACCTAGCCTGTTTGTCTCCCTTAACCAAACCTTCAGGTTCACACGCCTGGCCTCAGAATCTGCAAATGCTATAAATCGGGACTTGGTGCATGGTCCAGCCGATTGCCTCGACTTAAGGAAGGGTTAATGTTGCCCATTAAAAAGAATGACCCGCCCCACTACCCCCTCACCCCCGGCCAAGATCTGGGGGTTAAACATTCACCAGCACATCCTAGGCTGGAAAGCACCTTCCAGGTCAATCCACTCATTTTACAGATGGGAAGGCTGAGACCCACGGATGTGTCGTGAATTGGTGCAGCGATCTCTCCCCTGCACCTACCAATCCCGGATTTTCACCGCCGCCCGCCCCCCTTTCCCCTTAGGCCGTTTAGGGAACAGAGGAGGAGGGTTAAAACGCAAAGAGAATGTTTTTGTCCTCTCCGCACCACCGTAGCCGCCCCTCCCGGAAACACCCTTTACTTCCCCGCCGCCAAAGCCGCACGCCGGAAGTGATCCTTGCCGGCAGGGGCGCCCAATGAACGGCCCGCCGAGGGTCCGGACAACATGGTGGGCGCAGGCGGCGGCGCTGGCCTAGGCGGCCTCTTGGAGAACGCGAACCCTCTGATCTACCAGCGGTCCGGGGAGCGGCCTGTCACCGCAGGCGAGGAGGACGATCAGGTCCCCGACAGCATTGACGACCGGGAGATCTTCGATATCCACTGGCTGCTGGGAGATCCGACGCCTGCGGAGTTTGGCGGGCCGAGAAGCCCAGGGGCGGGGGCGGGAATAGGTGTCGGGAGTATTCGGGAAAGGGCTTGCCTGACTGGAAGCAGGGGCGGGGCATGGATGGGGGGGGGGCGGGGCGTTGTATTGGTCATTCTCGGGAGCTGGGCGGAGCCTAGATGGGTGGGGGCGTGGCGTAAGCACGATCATCCTGGTGGAAGTTGGGCGGGAGCTAAAGCCTAGGAGAAAGCTCTGGAGCGCCCCCTACTGGCCTTGGCGCAGCAGTGTTTTCCTTCACTTGCTACGCACACCTGATCCGGTCCATCAATGACCCAGAGCACCCGCTTACCTTGGAGGAGCTGAATGTGGTGGAGCAAGTGCGGGTGAAAGTGAGGAATGGGTGGGGATCGGGGCTGTCCTGCCGTCAGCTTAAGGATTTCTGCCCCTTCCCCCCAGGGACCCATCCACAGGGATGCTCAGTCATTAAATCAGCTAGCTTTTATTAAGCCCCTGCTTTGTGCTAAGTGCTGGGGATGTAAAGGAAAGGGAGCGTGGGGGGCGTGTGTGGGTGTTGGTCAGGACCAGAACTCGCGGCCTTTCCTGGGCCAAAGTTTTTTTTTTCTTTTTTTAGAGGGGGGAAGGCAGGGCAATTAGGGTTAAGTGACTTGCCCAAGGTCCCACAGCTAGTAACTGTTAAGTGTCTGAGGCCAGAGTTGAACTTAGGTTCTCCTGACTCCAGGGCCAGTGCTCTATTCACTGCCTCTACCTAGCCGCCCCAGTGAGTATTTTTTGTTTGTTTGTTTTTTGTAGGGCAATTGGGGTTAAGTGATTTGCCCAAGGTCATACTGCTTAGTATTTGTGTTAAGTGTCTGAAGCCAGATTTAAACTCAGGTCCTCCTGACTCCAGGGCCAGTGCTCTACTCACAGTGCCACCTAGCCACCCTGGGCTAAGGTTCTTTATGCCAGACCACCTTTAAAGCACCTACAGAAAGCCATCCCCAACCCCTCCTAATTCCATTACCTTCCTTCTGTTCATTTCCTGTTTATCCTCTATACAGATTGCTAAGTATATATTTGTTTACATGTTGTCTCTCCTATTACATTGGAATCTCCTGGAGGGTAGGGACTGTCTTTTGCATCTTTTCAGATCCTGGCACCTAGTAGACCATTTATAAATATTTATAAAATTATTTAGTACCCCAATCCCCCAAGGTTTGCTCTCCTTTAAGATAGCTGTTTTCTTTTGCAGACTGGTAGAGTTCTTTCCCTCAATATGGAAGAAATACATAGAAAATTGTTTTTTTTTATATATTCTGAACTTAATACCAAATAAAAAGGCGTACTTCCATATTCATAGTAGAACAGAAAAAAAGGATTGTACATGAAGCTGCAGATTCACTATTATGTAGAACTTTTTTTTTTTTAATAATAGGTAAATTTAACTTGTAGCTTTCAAAACTGCCCTGCTTGACTATACTGCTTCCTGGACTTCTTTCTGGTCTCTTCTCTATGCTTTAAAAAAGATACCTTAATGGCTCTCTTTTCTAGGCAGCTAGGTGGCACAGTGGATAGAGTGCTGGTCTTAAGAGTCAGGAAGACCTGAATTCCAGTCACTTACTCAACTGTGTGAACTTGGGCAAGGAACTTAACCTCTGCCTTCCTCAGTTTCCTTTTGTAAAAAGTTGCCTCTTGTAAAACTTCCTTCTGTAAAATGACAATAATAGCACCTGTCTCCCAGGGTTGTTGTAAGGATTAAATGAGGTGATATTTGTGAGTTTTGCAAACCTTAGAGTACCATGTAAGTGCTAGTTACTCTTTTTTGGGCAACCCTATGTCTTTCCCTGCTTGCCCTTCCATCTCCCCTCTTAGAAAAAAAAAAAGAACATAGGCTTTATAACAAATTGGCTTTATAGGCTTTATAACAAATATAAAAATTGCCTCAAGATTCTTAATCTCATATACATAGAGAATTCAGGGAGGGAAGCAAGGTGGGTCTGCCATGCAGATTTCCTGAGCAGTTCTGTGGCAGTGTGACCTTGGAGGGGGCATTATAAGAGCATGTAAGAGCCCAGAGAAGCAGAATAGCTTTGAAAGTTACAAGTTGAATTTGTTACAGACTTCAAAGTAAAGCACACAGTACATAATAGAGTGTCACAATTTCATGCGTGATCCCCCCCTTTTCTGCTCCACTTCAGATATGGAAATGCTCTCTTTATTTGGCATCAAGTTCAGAATTTTTTAGAAACAACTTAGAGGCAGTGTGGGCCTTTGTGCCTAGGCATCAGTTAAAACCTAGGTGTTTCCCTCCCTATGGCAAGTTGACCTTGACATTGGGAGAAGAACCCAGATAAACAGTAGCTAGCACTCTCTCCTTCCTCTGCAGGTTAATGACAGGGAGAGTACAGTGGCTGTGGAATTTACTCCCACAATCCCTCACTGCAGCATGGCAACGTTAATCGGCCTGTCCATCAAAGTCAAGCTGATCCGCTCCCTGCCTGAAAGGTTCAAGGTTAGTGAAGGACATTAGTGCTCTGTACTTGACTTTTAAGTGGAATTCTAGTGAGGTGTCTGGCATGCTACTGTCTCTAATAAAAGGCCATTGAGGAATGAAGAGCCATAAATCTCCTCCTGAGTCACTTTGCCCCATGCCCTGAGAGGCCTGGGAGATGGGCACTTAGCAAGGATCAGAATTTCTTCAAGGCCTTTTAGTGACTCTAATTCTTCCTTTCAGATGGATGTTCACATTACTCCTGGAACACATGCCTCAGAACATGCTGGTGAGTATGGCCCCAGTCCCACACTTCTCTTCCTGGCAGTGCCCTCTCAATTCCAATGGAAACACCCAAGAAAGGATGGAATTGGGTTGTATTGTTTTCCCCTGGTTTCCATCTACTCAGTATGAAATCTTCCTCCATTTTTGGGGTCTGAATTAGGGCAACTGACCTTCCCTCAACCCCATTTCCCAAGATCATAATGAGAGTCAAGAGGAAAGATCTGAATTTAAATCTGACTATGGGCACCATCTCTTTGCCAGCCAACCCTAATTTCCACCTTTCCTTCTTAAAACATCCCTGGACATCTCACTCCCTACTTTCTTTCTTCCTGCCAATATATCCACTCCCTCAGGGTGGGGGGACCTGGTTGGTAGAAGTCTGGTCCAAGGATTATGTCCCACTGGGGAGACAGAGCAGGATCAAGGCAAACAGTCAGCTGCTGGTTTCTTGTTAGATGGTATGGGAAACTAGACCTGGAGCCAGCTAAATGAAGTAGAAAGAAAGAAGGCCATTCTGGGCAGGGGGACAGGCTGGCAGAAGGGGGGCATCTGAGGCTTCTTCCCCATTTTGTGCCTGCCTGATAAAAGGCAAATTAGGGCTTCTTGCAGTGAGGCTTTGCTAAGTACTTCCTGCCTGCCTAAATGGGTCCTGGAGAAGCATTAGGCAGGTTTTCCCTTCAGACATTTTCTAACCTAATTATTGAGAAAGAGCATAAATAATTTAAGAACAATGCTACAATAGTGAGTATGGGTGTTGTGTGAAATAGAAACACATCACTTATTTATTATCCTCATTATTACTATTGCTGTTATAGTATTACAAATTATAAAATGCTTAGGAAATTCCAGGTCAGAGGAATCACTGTGGATTAGGGTTAATCCAGAAGGTTTCACAGGGGATGAGTCCTGAGGATACAGATTAGTGGAAAAAGGCAGATGGTTACTGCTGGGGAGAACAGAATGGACAAAGTCAAGGGAGGCAGAAGGCCCTCATGGGTTTACAGCATAGTGAGGAGACTGACCTTGAGAGAAGGGGGAGTAAGGAGCCAGGCAGGGCTAGTCTGGACTGTGGCATGCTGACCTGTCCAGAATTGGCCTTGCAGGAAAATGGAAGCCAAGGGGAGTCTGGGACAAGAAAGTGAGGGTTTGGATGGCATTTGGGAAGTTAGTCTGCTGGCCTGTGCCGCATGAAACGGAGGCCAAAAACTGAAGACAGACGCCAGTTCGTTTCCTGAAGTAGCTGGAGTATAGAATGGCAGTAGCTGAACAAGGCTGGTGACCTGACTGCAGATAGAGGGGAATCTGAAGGAAGAAGCCACAGACCTGGTAACTGCCTGGATAGAGAGAGAAGAATTAGGGACACCTCCAAGGTAGCACAGGAGAAAGGGCATTAAGCCTAGAGGCAGGAACTGGGGGTTCTAGGTCTGGCTTTCCAGAGTTGTGCTGAAGACGCCTCAGTTCCCTTCTCTTGGCGTCAGTTTTGTCTTAAATGAGGAGTTGGACTGAAGAAATCTCTCGGGCTGTCTGTTCCAGCACTCAGACTCTTTGTTCCTGGGCCCCTTACAGCATGAGGGCCTTTCCAGCTCTGGCAGTCTGCTCTGAGCCCTCAGACTCTGGGACCACCAGGTGGGGAGGGGGGGATTGAGCCGGCCAGGCCCTGGGGGTGCTACTCCCATGCACTCACCCCTCCTGTCTCTGCTTGTTTCTTGTCCAGTGAACAAACAGCTTGCGGACAAGGAGCGCGTTGCTGCAGCTTTGGAGAATTCCCATTTGCTGGAAGTTGTAAACCAGTGTCTGTCAGCTCGGTCCTAACTCACTTAGGAGAGGAGCCACCTCCTGAGGATCCTGCAGCTCTGCGTGTCCATATGTGTCCTTGCTGCCTTCCCACCCCCCACCCCCATTTGCACTCATGCTCTGTTGTGTGTCTGAGGAAAACTGTGGGAGACGATGTGCCCACTTGGAAAATGGCTGGCTAGGTGGGCATGGGGATACCAGTAAATGAGTTGTACCACTGAAGAGGACATTGGAAATAGTTTAATAAACCTTTAACTTATACTTCACTATCACAAATATCACAAAAAGTGTCCAAGCCCCTTCCATACCCCTTGTCCCTCTGCCACCTAGCAGAGACAGGAAAGGCGGGGGGGGGGGAACACAACCTGGGAATGGTATTAAGTGAAAGGCCCATGGCAGAATTAGCCACCTGGAACCAGAAGCATGTGGTACCTGGAACTCTGCTTCTAGATAGCCATTCTTTATGCCCATAGCCTCTGGCCAGGTGGGGGGCCTATAGCAGGGAGCCCTGGCCTGGGCCACACCAATCACTCATCTCTATCTGACTTCCCTCTTCAAGTGAGGGTTGGGATAAATGATCACTGAAGTCCCTTCCAAGATCACTTTCAACTCAGACATTGTGTTCTAGCATTCTCTGAGTCCGTATAGCAAAACAGAGAGATAGCCAGCCTTAAGAGTGCAAAACCTGGGTTCAGGTCCTACCACACACACTGGCTGTAGTGCTGGGCAAGTCAATAGTAAACATTAAGCACCTGTTATGTGCCAGGCACTGCTAAGCACTGGAGATGCACAAATGAAAGAAGAAAGTCCTTGCCCTCACAGAGCTTAGTCTACTTAGGGCAGGTGGGGAGTGGAGAGGGCTAGGTAGCCACATGGCATGAGGGCATGGAGAAGTCAAGGCCAAAGAGTAGATGCTGTCCTGTGCTCCCTCCTAAGATGGAGCCTGAGGAGTTGGTGGCTCCACCACTCCAGTTGGGTACAAAGCTCTCAGGGGGCCCACTGATCTCCAGTGATCTCCAATCACTCCCTGAGCCACAGGGCAGATGCCAAGCTTCTTCAGAAGGGAGTATATTCTATCCCAATGAAAGCACAAGTCTAGAATTTAAAGAAATCCCTCCTAGCTGGGATGACCAGTGTTCTATGTTCAAGGAGCCCCTCTGTTTAGTCGTCTGGGGTCCTAAGAAAACATACTACTCGATAAAAGCTCATGATTCAGCTAACGTGTACACAGGAATAGAGAAGAGATGGTAAAGAATAGCATCTGGTGTTCCAAATGTGTCATGGTTGGCAGTACCTGCAATGCTCAGGGTGGTGTAGTGGATAGAGCACTGGCCTTGGGATTAGGAAGCGGGGTTCAAGTCCTGTTTGACATGTACTAGCTGTGTGATCATAAATCTTAACTTATCGGTGCCCCAGGGCCAAACTAAGACAAAAGATTATCCACAAACTGCACCTGTGCATTGAGAAGACTGTTGCAGCACACTCCTTTTGGGCTGGCTTAGATAACAAATCAATGACTGGTCTCATGCCTCAGAATTTGTAGTCAAGTGGTGTCAAAAAAGAGAAACGGGGTGGGGCATCAAACCCACAAAGTAGCTTGTCTTGTATATTTATTGATTTTGTTAAAGATTTCCTAATCACAATTTAATCTGGTTCTGGAACAGTCTGGGCCACGTGTTCAACATCCCTAATGTTCAGATAAATATAGTGAAAAGTAGGGGATAAGGAATAGGGAAGACAAAATCTGAAACAGTCTGAAGGAGAGATGTGGTGTCTCTAGCTGGAAGAATCAGGTTTCCTGGCTTTGGAATGGGACCTCGAATTGGATGCCACAGATGGAAATGGGGGCTTGGCCATGGGAGCGTTCCAAGAAAAGGGGATAGCTCTGGGCAAGCATGGGATGGGCACAGGAAAATATCACGTGTGGCCAGAAAGGGGCAGCTATGTGACCCTGGCAAGTCACACCATCTCTCTGTGCCTGAGTTTCTCATTCCACAAAATGGGGTTGGACTCAATTATCTCTTAAATTTCTTTCCAATTCTAAAATTCCATGATTCTATGTAATGTAACAGGAGACCAAGAAAGTGGCTGTCACCAAACTGAAGTTCTCTGCTTGCTAAAGCAATTATTATATTATATAATATATAATATATAATTATATAATATATAATATAATATATATAATATATAATAATAATATAATATATTATATTATAAATAACTGTGGGCAAATCGTTTCAACTTTTTGACCTTCAGTTTCCTTATGTGTTAAATGGGGAAGGTACGAAAAAACATTTACTAGCATTTGCTAAGAGGCATGATAGAGAAAGCTGGGCATGGAGTCAGGAAGGCCTGAGTTCAAATCCATCCTCAGATACTTACTAGTGGTGTGACCCTGGGCAAGTCATTTCACCCTGTTTGCCTCAGTTTCCTCATCTGTAAAATGAGCCAGAGAAGGAAATGGCAAACCACTCCAGTGTCTTTGCCAAGCAAATCCCAGATGGGGTCATGAAGTCAGACACGACGAAACAGCATCACGTGCCAAGAGTTGGGGACACAAATACAACAAAAAGAAATATAGTCCCTGAATGTTGAAAACTAAAATTTAATTTTTTTAAAAAGAGAAATACAGTCCCTGAATATTGGAAACTAAAAATTAATTAATAATTTAAAAAAAAAAAAAGAAATGCAGTCCCTGAATGTTGAAAACTAAAAATTAATTAATTAATAATTAAAAAAAAAAAAAGGAAACAGCTCCTGCCTTCAAGGGGCTTACATTCAAATGGAGAAAGACAACATGACAGGGAGCTGAAACCAGGGAAGTGTGAGATAAAGAGATCTGGCACAGGGCTGTGACTTTGAGTCTGGAAATGGGAACAGGGTCAGGAAGTAAATGAAGGCAGTCTGGCCTGGATCTTTCATAACACAGAGATTCTAGAAGTAATTAACCAGGGGAAAAGGGGAGGGGAGGGGTGTTGCAGAACAGTATTCCAGAATGAGCAAGCCACGGGTGGTGGAATGTTCTAGGGCCAGAAGGCATGAGAAAGGATAAGAAAGTTAACGGAAGCATGATTTAAATGGGGATGACAGTCCTTGTGCTACCTGCCTCATGGGTAGTATCATAAAAGGAAGTATTTTGTAAACCTTAAAGGAATGTGTGTGTCGGAGAGCTGTTACTATTATTATAACTACATTCTGTCTCATTGCTGGATTACATTTGCTACATGTCACATTCATCATATGTTATTTTAACTCCCTGACTTAATTAGGGTGGGTCCCCAAAGATGCTGCAAGTGTATGATTTGCAATCTCATATTTGAGCTCTTAGTACAAGACAGTATAGTGCTTTAAGATTTGCAAAGTTTACACATTTACAATTATACACATTCTCATATGATCTTTCTCACACCCCCTGAATTAAGCACTGGAGACTGTGCATCAGTCATTTCAGTGGGGTCTGACTCTTCCTGACCCCATTTGGGGTGTTTGTTGGTTTTTAGCTGTGCAAGGTCACCAGCCTCACTTTCTCAGACTCCACTGTATTTTGGGCCCTCCTGGTGTAGAGTGAATGTCAATGGTAACTTTTTTCTCTTTGGAACAGCAAGCCTGAGGGTCTTCCCTCCCAGCCTGATTTTTTTTTCTTTTTTCTAATTAAAGGAACTCTCCCTGGACTCACTTCTTAAAGAAGCCTATTCACTGAATGAGCCTTACCTCACTCTGAGTATCTGTGAAGGCCTTAGCCTAAAAAGGCCAGGTTCCCCCATTGCATCTTGGACCATCTCCAGTCATCCTGATGAATTTCAGATCACTGGGCCCAGATGGCTCTAGAGGAGAAAGTGAGGCTGGTGACCTTGCCCAGCCCTCCCTCACTCAAATCAAAGTCAACTGCAAGTCATGTCATCATTTCCTTGACATCATGGTCCTCTTTGAGAACTAAGGACAAACACTGTTTTTTAGCAAAGACACTGGAGTGATTTGCCATTTCCTTTTCCATCTTGTTTTATAAATGAGGAACTGAGGCAAACAAAGTGAAGTGACTTGCCTAGGGTCACACAGCTAGTAAATGTCTGAGGCTGGATTTGAACCGGGTTCAGTGCTCTATCCACTTCACCACCTAGCTGCTCAGTTCTTAGTATACCCATTTTAAGGATGAAGAACTAAAAAACAGAGAGTCTAAGAGATTTGTGTAAGTAGCCAAGGTAGGATTCAAACTCGGGTCTTTCTGAATCCAAGTTCAGTGCTCTCTCCACCAGACTACACTACCTTCAATGAGGTAAATGTAACCAGACAACAGTTCATGGGTGAAACATCTGGTGTGTTTAGTGGTCAGCAAACTAATGTGAGTCAATAATGTGATATGGAAGCCCAGAAAGCCCCTGTGATCTCAGGCCATGTTAATGCAGGAATATTCCAGAATGAGTGAGATGAGTCATAAAGTCATACATAGTTTCAGAACTAGAAGAGTCCTTAGAAATAATCTAATCTAACCCCCTCTTTTTACAAAAGAGGAAACTGAGGCCTGAAGAAAGTAAGTGATCATGGTCACACAGCTGGTATGGGAGTGGGAACAGCAGCCCTCTGATTCCACCTCATTCCCTCACCACCCCGAGGCCCCTCTGAGCTTCTACCAAGGCCCCAGCTGGAGGGGAATTCCTCCTTCAATTCCAGAAGCTCCCCTTCAAGAGAACTATGAAGGGACCGGAGCATGTCCACAGGACTGTGGCAAAGACAGTGAGGGGTCTGAAAACAAGAAATAGTTAAAGGAGCTGGGGAGGTTTATCCTGAAGAATATGAAACCTAGCGTGCATATGATTACTGACTTGAAGGATTAACAAGGCTATGGAAGGAAGGACTTGCTCTTCTTTTTTTTTTTTGCTTTTTGGAGGGGAAAGGGCAGGGTAGTTGGGGTTAAATGACTTGCCCAAGGTCACACAGCTAGCAAGTGTCAAGTGTCTGAATTTGGATTTGAACTCAGGTCCTCCTGATACCAGACCCATTGCTCCACCTAGCTTCTCCACAGGAAAAAAAGGAAAAGGAAATAATGTGCAGAAAGGAGGCTCTAGAATTATGAGGGGTTAGAAAAGGCTTCCAGGAAAAGATGGGATTTTAGTTGGGGCTTAAAGGAAGCCAGCAGGCAGAAATGATAGGGAAGGGAAGCTTTCAGGCTGACCTAAGGACAACATTTAACCAAGGGAGCTCTCCCAGAACAGGACAGCTGCACCCCACAGTCTGACATTAAGAGAAGGCTTGCTATGTGCCTGTGGTCCGGGCACTATTGCTGAACCCTGAGGATATAAAGACAATGAGAAGTCACACCTGCATTTTTTTACATTCTACTGGGAGGAGGTGACATAAATAAGTATGTATGTGATCGTTTGAGGAGATAGAGAGATACATAGCACTAATAAGTAGGAGGCCCCAGGAAGGCTCCACGTAAGAGGTGGGCCATGAGCTGGGCCTTAATGAACCATAGGAATTCTAAAGGGGAGATTGGGGATGGGGACAGGGTGCATTCCAGGCCTCAGGGATAGGCTGCAAAGGTATAAAGGCAGGAAACTGAATGCTAGGTTTAAAGAACTGGAAACAGGTCAGTCTGGCTCAAAGAGAGAGCTTGTGAAAGAGAACCATATGAAACCAGCCAGAAAGGTCACATTGTGAATAAATGCCCACCTGAGGAATTTGCATTTATCCCAAAAGCAAAAAGGAGTCTGTCAATGAAGTTTCTTGAACTTGAGTGTAATATGATTGGATGTGCTTTAGGAAGCTTACTTGGGTGGCTTGGGTAGAGAACAGATTGGAGAGGGGAAAGCCTAGAAAGAGGGTGACCAATCAGAAGATGAGAGGTGAAAAGAGTAGAGCGATATGAAGGAAGATGCTTTTTTCATCCAGAGAAAGAAATGACATGTGTGTATGTATACATATATATGTGCATGCACACACATACATGTATATAATGTGTGTGTCGAATGGTAGCCATGGTGGGAAGGGGAGGGGCAGGAAGGAAAGAAAGTTACAAAATAACTATTGTATATTTAAAAGAACTAGTAATGCCATCTTGGAGAGGGGAGCATGGAGGGAGGGAGAAAAATTAGGAACTCAAAATCTTATAAAAAATGAATATTGAAAACTATCTTTACAATGTAATTGGGAAAAATGAAATACTATTTACCAAAAAAAGAATAGCAAGTTGTACATAACAAATTTGCAATTTCAGGAATTTTCTATTGCACTGGGTTATGGAAATGCTTGTTTTATTTCTTAAGTTCAGAAATGAAAAAAATAATAAATTAAATTAAAATTTTTTAGAAAGGGTGGAGAGAAGTTTCAACTATGTCAACTCTCCTGCTCAATAAACTCCAGTGGCTCCCTATCACCTCCAGGATCAAATAGAAAATCAAATATCAGGGCATTCAGAGCTTTCATAACCTAGCATCCCCTAACCCCGCCCCAGACACACACACCTTTTGGGTCTTCTTATACCTCCCTCCTCTCTACTTCCAATCCAGTGACCCTGGTCTCCTGGCCATCCTTCCAACAAGACACTCCATCTCTCACCTCCAGGCCTCTTCTCTGGCTGTCCCCCAAGGCTGGAATGTTCTCCCTCCTCTGCTCTGCCTCCTGGTTTCCTTGAAGCCCCAACTAAAATCCTACATCCTATAGGAAACCTTTCCCAGTTTCTCTTAATTTTAGTACCTTCCCTCTGTTCATTATTTCCTATTTTTCCTGCATTTGTTTGCTTATTGTCTCCCCTATTAGACTGTGAGCTCCTTGAGGTCAGGGACTGTCTTTTGCTTCTTTTTGTATATCACACCACACACACACACACACACACACACACACAATTAGCATAGTGTCTGACACATAGTAGGCACTTAACAAACGCTTATTGACTGACTGACTGAGACAAGGATAGAGGTAAAATATCTTATGAAGGTAGAATTGACAAGATGTCCCTTAGAGCATGAGGATAAAAAAGAGGGAAGAGTTGAGAATTCCAAATTTAGGAACTAAATAATGAGAAGAATGGTGGTGTCCTCAACAAAAATGGAGAAATTTTATCAAGGGGTGGATTTAAGGGAAGAAATAAGGTCTGTTTTGGACACACTGGATTTGAAATGCTTTTTAACATTCAGTTAGAGACATCCAACAAGCAGTTGCTGATTTGAGACTGGCTCTCTGGAGAAAGACTAAGGCTGGAGCTGTAAATTTGAGAGATATCTATGTAGAGATGCTAATTGAATCCAAGAGAGCTGATGAGATCACCAAGAGAGAAAGAAGAAAAGAATGAATACCACTCTACAGAAAGAAAGGACCTATACATATAAACAGGAGCACCTTTTGCTATAACCAAGAATTAGAAACAAAATAGGTGTCCATCAATAGAGAAATGATTGAGCAAATTGTGGTACATGAATATAACTGGAATATTTCACCATAAGGTATGATGGTTTCAAAGAAACCTTGAAAGATTTATTTGAACTGATGCAGAGTAAAATAAGCAGAATAGATCCAGAAGAACAACTTATACAATGACTGCAGTAATATAAAGGAAAACAACTTTTGAAGACCTTCAGAGCTGTGATCAATTTAGTGACTAACCAGGACTTAAACAAATGAAACAGACTTTCTACCTCTTGGCTGCTAAGTGATAAGCAAGAGGTATAGAAAGTGACATACCTTAGCAGACACCGTGTGTTGATTTAAGATGCCTATGGAACATCCATAGTATAGCAAGTATAGTTGCTTAACTATATTTACTGTGTACAAAAGAGGACTTCTGTGGGGGAAGAAAAGTTAGTGGATAATTGGAGTGATGCTAAGAAAAGAAAAAGGAAGGAAGGAAGGAAGGAAGGAAGAAAGAAAGAAAGAAAGAAAGAAAGGAAGAAAGAAAGAAAGGAAGAAAGAAAGAGAGAGAAAAGAAAGAAAGAGAGGAAGGAAGGAAGGAAGGAAGGAAGGAAGGAAGGAAGGAAGGAAGGAAGGAAGGAAGATGGAAGGAAGTAAAAAGAATAAAGGAGGGAGGGAAGGAAGAAAAAGGAAGGATGTGAGGAGGAAAAAGAAAGATGGAAAGAAAGGAAGGAGGAAGGAAAAGAAGAAAGAAAAAGGAAAAATGGAGAGATGGAGAGAGGGAGGAAAGAAGGAAAAAGAAGAAAGGAAGGAGGGAAGGAAGAAAACTAAGAGGGAAAGAGGGAGGGAAGAAAGGAAAGAAAAGGAAAGAGAAAGAAAGAAAGAAGGAAGGAAGGAAGGAAGACTTTAAATATACCTAAGAGCAGAAGAAAGTTCAGAAGGAGACACAAACAGGATGGGGAAGTTTTGTTATCATCATATAAATTTAATGTATACTTTTTATGAAGCTATGTAGCACAAATTCAGTTTCATATATAATCGTTTCGCTTCTTTGTTTCTTGAAGTGTTTGTATTGTTGATGTTTGTTAAGTTCATAATTTAATGCATAGACAGGTTGGGGACAGGAATGGAGAGACTCAGGGTGGGGAGAAAAAGATGTGGGTGGTGACCCACCAAAGCGAACTCAAAAGCAATGGTCAGACAAAGGAAGAGAACTAGGAGAGACCTTGGGAGAAGTTAACAGTGTTCAGTGCAGCAACGAGATCAAGAAAGATGAGAACTTAAAAAGTCCATCCAATTTATTATGGGGATTCCTGTTCCAGTTCAGGCCTCTAGGTGTCCTCTGGGATCCTTTGCAACTTCTGGGATTGAAATTCTGGGATAGTTACAGGCCAGCAGGGGGTGATAGAGATTCTAAAGACATAGGGTCCCCTCCCACCTCCTTCCTCCTCCCACCCCGACCCCCCAGGACTTTTCTATATAGAAAAGCCATTGACTGCCCAGGAAACAAGTTGTAACTCTTTCTTTCCCCAAGGGTGTGGTCCCCTGCTTCCCCAGCAGGACTGTTCCTCAGCCATCCCAAACGGAAGGCCTCTTGTGTCAGAGAACTCCAGAGAAGATGCCAATGACTCAATGCAATTACACATTCCAGCATTTTCACTGTCAGGACCCCAAATCTCCAGACCCCAGACTCATGGCTTTTCACTATACCGTGAGGTCCGAGGACAGGGAAGGTCGTGGCAGGCCACTCCCCAAAGAGCTGTACAGACTCAGACAGTTTGAACAATCCAATGAGAGGAGTGAATAGGACATTAGAACACAGACTATCAGCACAAGAAGATCTGTTAGAACATGAGAACATAGACCATTGGACATGAAAAGGTTCTTAGAGACTGTTTAGTCCAATCCTAAAAGGGAAACAGGCCAGAGGAGGTGATACATGGGCAAATATCCATGTGAGCATTTGGAAACAATGAGCCCTTCGGGGCTACCTGGGTGCCAATTGGAGATACTCTCACCACCACCCAGCTCCCTGAACACCCATTTTAATGTGACTATTTCTGGGGCTCTACTAATAGAAAAGTCCTGCCAATAGCCCTGGCAAAAATCCCAATTTCCAAAACTAAGAAAGGTAAATTTTTTGTGTTACAAAAGGTCCTGTACAAAAGAAGCATTTATAGCAATTCCCCTACACACACCACTACACACACACACACACACACACACCCCTCCCTAGTTAAATCCACATTTTTTTCCCCAAGTCCCACTACTTCCATTAAATCATCTATGACCCCTCTAGCCCACTAAGACCACATCCCATTAACTTCAATTTAATTCCTTTTATTTTATCAATAGGTGGCACAGTGGTAGAGCACCAGGCCTGGAGTCAGGAAGACCTGAGTTCAAATCTATCCTCAGATACTTACTAGCTATGTGACAATGGACTTAACCCTATTGGCCACAGTTTCTTCATCCATAAAATGAACTGGGAAAGGAAATGGCAAACCACTGTAGTGTCTTTACCAAGAAAATTCCAAATGGGGTCTCGAAGAATCAGATATGACTGGAACAACTGACTGACAACAACATTTTGTCAATCTTTCATTCGATGTCAAAGCTGGAAGGGACCTTAGAACACAGACTATCACATATAGCTAGAAAGGATTTTAGAAATCTTCTTGTGTAGCGGAAGGGAGTGTGGGACTTGGAGCCCGAGACCTTGGGTTCAAATCCTGGTTCTACCCCTTGAATTGCTGTGTGACTTTGGGTTTGTCATTTCCCTTTCTGAGGTCCCTTCTCACATCAAATCTATGATACTATGACTAGGGAGACAGATTATGGCACCTGAATGTATGTAATAGAACAGTACTGAGCAGTAAGAAGTGATAGTTATGAAAGAGTCAGAGAAGAGTGGTAAGACTTATATGAATTGATACAAAGTAAAGTAAGCAGAACCAAGAAAAAAATATATATGGTATACATATACACATACACACATACACATATAAAATCACCATAACAATTGAAATAGAGACAGCTAGATGACACAATGGAGAGACAACTGAATTGGAGTCACAAAGTTCAAATACTACCTAAGAGCTTAGCAGCTATACAACCCTGACAAGCCACTCCACTCTTTTCCTGCTCTGTAAAATGGAGGTAATCTCAGCACCTACCTCCCAGGGCTGGTGTGAGAATCAAATGAGGTGTTTGTCAAGTGCTTTGCAGACCTTAAAGCACTATATAATTTCCAGCTCTTAAATTATTAAATGGGAGAAAATGCCAAAGTGAATCTTATATAATTATAGTGACCAAATTTAGCCTCACTGGGGAAGTGCTGAAGAGATGCACCTCCTTTCCCTCTTTCAAGGTGGAAAACAATGGGTGTGAAACAGGCAATCTGCTGCCAGATTCAGATGTGCTCTGGTCAGTTTTGCTGAACTTCCCTTTCCTCCTTTTTATTCTTCATAACAAGGGATGGCTCAGTGGGTAGGGTAGAGGAGATGGATATATGTTTGAGATGAAGATGATATAAAAACAAACTACATCAAAAATATTTTAAGAGAAATTGCTTTACAAACATATAAATGAAAGCATTAATTGTTATCCATCCACCCCTAATTTATAGGTAAGGAAATAGGTTCAGACTGGGGATGTGGCCAAGCCCATATGTGTGGTACGTGATGGAGTTGGAACTAGGAGCCAGGTATCCAGATCTTCTATTTCACTAGCCTGCCTCCTTTTACTCCAGACAAATGCAGGGCAGCCAAGGGTTGAATCCATTGGGATATTTAAACTGTCACACTCATAAGGGCCTGACTCATTCTGAGAAAGTTGGTGCCATCATCTGGCCCCATGACACCTGGTCTTGCACATCCCTCCCTGCCTGGCCCTGGACCCAGGCCATTAGTCACATATCACTGATCTCTCCCATCTCCGTTCTCTATCAACAGTTTTATTCTCTTCCTAGGGCACTCAGCAATTGTTACTAGGATCTGCTTTTACCAGACACTTACTAGCTGTGTGACTTTGGGTAAGTCATTTAATCCCATTGCCACAAACAAACAAATAAACAAAAAACAAAACCAGAACATAAGATGTGGTTACTGGAAACAACCTTAGATCATATATTATTAGAGTTGGAAAAAGGAACCTTAGAGATTACCTAATGACTGGGGTAGGGAACCTGTGGACTTGAGGCCACATGTAACCCTCTAGGTCTTGTGAGACAAAAAAAAATAATAATGATACTAACAAATGTTCTGTGAAGTTTGGAGTCAGTCAAAGGGCTGCTCTTGAGGACCTACAGGACCACATGTGGCCTTGAGGCTGCAAGCTCCCCACCCCTTCCTAGTCCAACATCTCCATTCTATCAATGAAGACACTGAGGCCCAGAGAGGGGAAGGGCCTCTTCTAAGGACACACAGCCATATTGAATTTCCAAATCTGTGGTTCTCTGACCCCACATCCAGGGCTTTTTCTTTTGGGAGGAAAAGGGGTTAGAGGGTCTCAGGGACTGATGACAGCAGTGGATGCCTAGACCCTGAGTAGCCTGTGTGGACACGGTTCCCTTGGTAGTGACAGAAACAAATCTGAGGTCAAAGGCTAATAATATCTTAGACAGAAACCCGAGTTAGGGCTTTTCCCTGACACGTTGGCCGGGCCTGACATGACCTCCCCCCTCCCTGGGGAAAAGCGCCAAGGGATGAAGAGGCCAGGTGCCTGCCACCAGCTGCCCAGAGACTCAGAGGATATTTCCAGACTCCAGATGCCCTGGGGTGGGAAGGGAGTGGGGAGAGGGGAGGGAGGAGAAGTGGAGGTGATGTTGCCAAGGACGCTGGATTTTGTTTGCCCTGCCTGGGGCCTCCGCCTCTGCAACCTGGCCCAGCTCGTGGATTCCTAGGGCCTTGTGACAAGCCCTGAACTTCCAGAAATGAGCTTCCTGGGGATCGGAAGCTCCTCCTCCCATCCCAGACCCCTCACCTTGCACGTCCTTCCTCCTTCTTTTGCCCTAGGAGGGGTCCAGAGACCCCAAACTGCATTTCTCACTCCCTACCCCCTACTGAATCCAACTCAAGCCGACCACGGGGTACCCAGCTTGAGTTGAGGCCCCTCTGACTAGACCCTCTGCAGAATCATCACTGTCCTATCCATGTAAGGAAGGGGATTTGGCCTGGGGATGCGGGGAAGGGTGCAGCTTAAGGCTTGAATTTTCCCCATCCTCCCAAGGTCCTTCAGGTAGTCAAGGCTGCTAGGTGATTACGTAGCTACAAGTGCTCAGCTGGGCGTCATCGAGGGTTGAATCCTTCCTCAGTCACTTACTAGCTACGTAACCCTGAGCAAGTGATTTATACGTCCCCCTCAGTTGTCTCATCTATAAAATGGGGATATTAATAGCGCCTACTTCACAGGAGTGTTGTGAGGACCAAATGAGCTAATACATACTTCATAAAGCTCAAAGCACAATATAAATGCTAACCAGCACTATTATTGTTCAAGGGGCTTTCATGTGGAAGAGGGAGGGGTGTTCTTTTCAGTCCCAGAGGATAGAACCAAGAACAGTGGATAGGAGTTATAAAAAGCTAAAAAAGCAAGGGGGGGGGTGATGTCAGGAGAAGCCCCAACAAAAGGGCTGGTCAAAAGCAGACTGGGATGCTCAGGAAGGTAATGGGTTCCCCCTCCAGTGGCAGTCATCAGACAGGCTTGATGACTCTTTGGTGGATGTAGATAGTAGGGAGTTTCTTCTGGGTATGGGGTGACCTCAATGGCCACTGAGGTAAATCCCTAATGGCCTGTGATTCGGTGAAGGAGGACAAGCCCATAGGAGGATTCCAGAGACCTGGGTTCTAGGTCTCCCTCTGACACAGTCTTGCTTTGTGTCCTAGCTCTCTCTAGTGGCCTTCCCTATCCCAGGTCACATCTGTGAAAGTCCTTTCCAGCTCTGACATTCTGAGCCTCTCAGTGAGTGGGCATGCAGGTTCTGGCAGCCTGGGAAACAAAGGAAGCCCCTGAGGTGTGTATGTGTGGGAGTGGGAGGAGGTGACTGACTCAGGGAGGGTGGAGAGCTGACTCTCCAGTTGCCAAGGAAACAGATGAAGGACAGCCCTGTATTGTGTCTTCTGCCGTGGTCAGGACAACCCAATGGGGACCTGACCCACGTGAGGCTTAGTGTAGGCCAAACTGAATGGAAATACCAGAAATGGAAGATGTCACCAACGATTACCTAAGGACAGCCTCCAACTAATGCTACCCTCAAACCCAGTCCCCACAACCTGGTTCCCCTATCCCAACCTCCCCCACCCCCAATTAATAATAAGAATCAGCCCTCATATGTACTTGAAAGTTCACATTGTCTTGTCCATGCATTATCTCATGGGATACTCAGCCCCAGAAAAGAGGCAGGGAAGGCAGGTATTATTCTTCCCACCCTATAGATAAAGAAACCAAGATTGGAGGAGGGCTCTCTGACTTAGAAATGTGGAATACTCCGTTCAGTTCAAGCACCAGGCACCTTCGTTGGGACTTGAGAGACAGAAAGACAAAACCAAAACCAAAAAAAAAAAAACACAAAAAGCCCAGTCCTCAGGGAATTTATGTTGGAAATGGGAATTCAGGTGGGTAATCAGCCTGGAAAGATGGGGGGCGGGGATTGTGAAGGACTTTAAATGAAAACGGAAAAGACTGGGCAATAGTGGTCCATCCACTGATGCTTTCTGAGTGACATCTTGGATTGGTGCTGTAAAAGTTTCCATTAGAGTGATGATGTGTGGTAAGTGGATCAGAGAAAGAGGTCAGGTGCAAAAAGCCCAGTCAGGAGACCACTGACCTGGAAGAATCCTCAGCGTTTTTTTACCTAGCCCCTACTCCTTGCTTTACAGACTAGAGAAGGGTAGCCACCAGCCCAAGATTAGGAAGCTAAAAAGCAGTGAACCAGCTCAAACCCAGGTCTCCTGACCCCCAGACCAGGACCCATTCTACTATACTCACTAAGGTAATAGCTCCATGATTACTCAACCATTCTGAGCTTCAGTTTTCTTCTCTGTAAAATGAAAGTGCAGCTAGGTGGCACAGTGGATAGAGTGCAGGGTCTAGAGTCAGGAAGACCTGAGTTCAAAGTTGGCCTCAGATGCTTACTAGCTGTGTGACCCTGGGCAAGTCACTTGACCCTGTTTGCCTCAGTTTCCTCAACTGTAAAATGAGCTGGAGAAGGAAATGGAAAACCATTCCAGAATCTTGGTCAAGAAAACTCCAAATGGGATCATGGAGAGTCAGTCATGACTAAAAAACAAAACAAACAAACAAAAAAAAAAAAAAACGACTGAGCAGCAGCAACAAAAATGAAGGTATTAGACTAAATGATGTCCAAGGTCTCTAGTTCTAAAAGTCCTCGTTCTAAGTTTCCTTCCAGCTCTGACATTCTGTGTTCTGAGGTCTTCCCCATCTCTCATGTTCCATATTTTAAGGTTTCCTTCATCTCTGTATTCTACGATCCCTTCCAGCTTTTAATATGCTATGTTTTAAGGTCCCTTCTAGCTCTGATATTCTGTATTCTAAGACCCCCTACAATTCAAATTTAACTCAATTCAATTTAATTTATCATGCATAGCATCTGCTACATGCAAGGCATTATATTCAGAACATTCTATGTTCTAAAGCCCTACCATTGCCAATATTCTCAGGTTAGGACCTAAAGACAGCCTAAGGTTTCTATCCCCTTCAGCTTCAGTCTAGCCCCTAGTTTACAATTCAATTCAGTCTGAAACTGTTCAATCTATTTTTATTAAATTCCCCACTGAGTGCTAAGCCATGTCCCAAGTGCTATGATAATTCAGGGCACAGTCACCTTGGATTATTCACGATCTGCTTCTATATCAGACACCTTGGAATGCCCCCTAAATTCTTATCTTTGTTTGTTATTTTGTTTTGTTTTCCAGTGGAGAGAGCATGAGATTCAGAGTCAGAGGAACTGGATACAAATCTTAACTCTGCCACTTATTGTATGTGACTTTGAATAAGTTACTTCACTTTTCTGTATTTCTTCAGCTTTAAGAATGTCCAGACTTGAGGAGTGGCCAGGTAGCACAGCGAGTAAGAGCACCAGCTCCAGTGTCGGGATGACTTGGGGATCAAATCTGGGCTCAGATACTCAGCACCACACCCAGAAATAAATGGCTGTGTAACCTTGAGCAAGTTACTTAACCCTGATTGCTTTAAAAAAAAAAAAAAAGAATGTCCAGACTAGATGTCATCTAGTCCCTTCCCATTCTAAATATATGAGCTTCTTTTTGATCTGGAGCACCATTGTCCTTCCTATCTCCCAGGTTCACAACCTCCATATTATCCTGGATTTTCTCTCCCTCACCCTGCATATCCAATCAACCGACTAATCTTGTGTCTTACCCCTACAACATCTCTATTTCTCTCCTCTATCTCACAAGGCCCTCACCATAGTTCAGGCCTTATTACATCTCACCTGGACTGTCACAATACCCTCCTAACTGGTGTCCCTGTTTTCATTATATATGACCTCTCCAATCCATCCTCCTCACAGCTGCCAAATAAACTCCAGTGGCTCCCTATTGCCTTTTGAACCAAATATAGACTCCTCTGTTTGACACTTAAACCTACCTTTCCATCTTTTTTATATTGCTCTCCTTCCTGCACTCTATGATGCAGTCAGATCACTCTTCTTGTTATTCCTTACAATAACCCTTCCTCTCTTTTCTCCATGCCTTTATATTAGTTGTCTTCTAAAACTGGAATGCCCCCCCTCCTCAGTTCTGACTTTCAGAATCCCTAGCTGCCTTCAAGGCTCAGACAAAATACCACCTTCTTCTAAACAAAATCTTTCTACCAGATGCTAGTGTTCTCTCCCCCAAATTTACTATATTTATCTATACATGTGTGTGGATAGATGGATGGATGGATGGATGAATAGATAGATAGATAGATAGATAGATAGATAGATAGATAGATAGATAGATAGATAGATAGATAGATAGATAGATAGATAGATGGATGAATGGATGGATAGGTAGATAGAGAGAGATGTTTACTTATGTACATCCCCCCCCCCAGAGTGCATCCTCCATTGCCTAGCACCTAAAAAAAGAAAAATGAACCCATAATTTCATGGGTATAAGGAGCTTTCAGGTAAGGAATTCTCTCTCCTAAGATAGACTCCAACCTTAGAGACTTGCCTGGAGCACTGAGACTTTAAATGTCTTGTCTGTATATGTCAGTGGTGGGACTTGAATATAATTCTTCCTGGCTTCCAGGCAGGGTCTCTCCACTATCTCACATTGTATGGCATATAGTGCTCACTTTAATAAATAATTGGTGTTTGATTTATCAGTGTATTCTATGATCCTACTCTAGGTAAATGGAATAGGAAATGATTTTCAAATCTTTATGTGTGAATATTTCCCAAGCTCTCTCCCCTTCTTTCTACCAGTTCCCAGGAGGCACAGGATAGGAGGCTGGGATCTCAAATACAGATCTTTTCTCCTAGGAGAAAGAAAGAGAAGGAGAGAGGGCAGGCTAGATCCTGGGGCCAGCAAACAATGCAACATGAGCCCCAGTTGGCTGACCATGGGGTCAGGGTCCACCTGGTCCAATGTCTAGGCCAGATTTACCAAAATGTCCTCATGAGCTCAGTATCCAGGAAGCTTGGAGAAGGCCAGCTGGACCCCCAGGCCAGAGGTGGGGGAGGGGTGAGGAGGACAGGAGACGATATTTTTAGCCCAGTTGCCTGTATTGGCTATCTCTGGACAGAGGCCCAGAAAACTGAGCAGGGGAAGAGGAAAGAAAGGGTGGAGGCGGCTGACCAGAAATACAAAGGCACACATTCAAATCCCAGCTCTGAGCCTTTTTGTGGCTTGGAGCAAATGTTTCCCCTTTCTTCCTTCTCCATAAAATTAGGAATTTGGCCCAGATATTGGCTAATCCTATGATACCATAAGTCCCTTTCCCCTCTCTGAGACTCAGTTTTCTCATCTGTAAAATGGAGATTATAGGATCACAGATTTAATAACTACTTCACTCTCTACCTCAGAGTTATTATAAGGGGTGTATTTTGTAAACCTAAAAGCACTACAGAAATGTAAATTCTTTTTACATTGGGGTTCCTGGGAGACAACTGCCAAGGGAGACCCCCAAACCCAGGTGATTAAAAGTCAACAGATTGTGGGGATCTCTCTCCTTTTCCTTTCCCTCAGGGCATCAGGGCCAAGGCACAGAGAAAACCCAGACCGGTTCTCTCCCAGATTTCCCCTCCCCCACTTCTGCTCCCAACCTTTCTTTTCTGCCCCATGAAAACTAGCCCTTCTGGCTTTCATTATGCCTCGGCAGAGCACCTAACTGAAAAGAATGGATAAACCAGTCCTCAGAAGGCGTTGATCCCAGGTAATGTATGAGAGCAAAGAAAGAGCATTGACAAGGAGTTAGAGGACCTAGGTTCAAATCCTAGAGCTGCCCTTTCCTACCAGTATGGCCTTGGGTAAGTCATCTCTCTGAATCTCAGCTATAAAGGGAACTCCAACTAGGTCCCTTCTTAGGGGAACTTCAAGGTCCCTTCCAACTCTACACACTACAATCCTATAATGTGTTGCTTCTTCTGGTGAGGAAGAGGTCAATCATAGGGGATTTCAGACTCACAGTATTGAGGGATGGGGGAGGGAAGATGATACATTGGGGTAAGGAGACCTTCTTGTTCATTAACTTGTTGCTGTTTAGTCATTTTCAGTTGTGTCCAACCCTTTTGGGGTCTTCTTGGCAAAAATACTCGAGTGGTTTGTCACTTCCTTCTCCAGATCATTTCACAAATGAGGAAACTGAGGCAAACAGAGTGAAGTAACTTACCCAGAATCACCCAGCTAGTAAGTGTCTGAGGCTAGATTTGAACTCAGGTCTTTCTGACTCCAGGCCCAGCACTCAATCAACTGTGCCACCCAACTACCCCTGTTCCTTAAGTCACTCTCCAGCTGGAATCCCTACCCAACCACCCTCTCATCCAAAGAGGGAAATTATTGTTTCTCCAAAACCCCACAAAGGGGGCCCTTATGCTCACTCAACTCCCATTTTTAAGATAGAGAGAGAGAGAGAGACAGACAGAGAGAAGGAGAGACAGACAGACAGAGAGAAGGAGAGAGAGAGAGAGAGAGAGAGAGAGAGAGAGAGTTACTTATGTACATGCCCTCCACCCCAGGAAATCTCTGTCTCCTCAGAAGGTATACAAGCATCAGTTTTTCCATAACATCTGTAGCCTGTATCTCCTCTTCTCTACCCATTGGGTCACCATCATGTTTCAGGACCTCACCAACTCTGCCTGGAAGAGTCTCCTATGTGATCTCCCTCCTCAATTACATTCCCTCCCAACCCCGATTCATCTTCTATTCGGCTGCCAAAATGATCGTCCTAACACAAAGCACAGATAAGAAAATCTCTTCAGAAACCTTCGATGGCTCCCCATTGCCTCCAGGACACAATAAAAATTGCCCCAAACTGGCATTTTAGGCCCTCCACAATCTGAGTTACAACCTAGCCAAGCTCCACTGCTAGCCCTTCAACAGGTTCACCCCATTTCCCACCACCATGCAGGTCAGCCTCCGTACACTCCATCCTCAACTCCACCTCAGAGAATCCTTACCCTTGTCCATGCCTCAGTTGAGGTGCCACCTCCTTTCTGAAGCCCTCCCTAACCTTCCAGTGATTTATTAATCCTCTTTCCCTCCTCACACACCAGGATTAAAGATTTGTGGCTGGAATGGATCTGAGATTTTTTTTACAGATGAGGAAATTGAGAAACAAGTAGGGAATGGAAGAGGTGAGATTCAGACCCACAAGCCCAGGTCATTTGACTCCACATACAGTACGTTTTCTATTGACCCCCTCAACAGCCCTTAAATGACCATGAATCACATTTATTAAGACCTATATTATATCTTCCCCTCCTTCATGTAATTCTTTGAAGACAGGGACTCAGGTTTTGGTTTGTCTTTGCTATGTCCACAGGGTCCAGTCCAGTTCAGAGGAGGCACTTAATAAATGTTTCCAGGCTTGAATGGGAGATGGACTCAGGATCAGGAAAACCTGAGTTCAAATACTGCTTCTGACACACACTTTGTGGTCTTGGGTAAGTTCCTTAACCTCTCAACCTCAAAGTCCCCAGTGCTGCCCTAACCTGGTTAAAATGTCATTGGGAAATGTTTGACAGAAATAAATAAAAATACAATAAAACATAGATAATGCTAATTTGTGGTTGTCCAAGTCAATATACAGTCCTCAGGGACCATCTCTATTTGAGCCTGACACTACTGCTATTCAAGTTGCATTGCAAGAGAAAGCCACTGATGATGCAGAGTTCCCTATATCAATGAAATCACAGAGTCAGTCCCTCTCCTAAAGGGACTAATCCTTAAAACTACCTTAAATCCTTCCCTAAATCAGCACTCCAGAGGCCCTAGGCCTCGGACCTAAGAATTTTTTGAAATTGAACCAAGATGGGGCAGTTAGGTGGCAAAAAGAGACTAGAGCACCAGCCCCTGAAGTCAGGAGGACTTGAGTTCAAATTATGACCACAGAGATTTACTAACCCTGTGACCCTGGGCAAGTCACTTAATCCTGATTGTTTCCAAGAAAAGTAAGAAAGAAAAGAAAGAAAGAAAGAAAGAAAGAAAGAAAGAAAGAAAGAAAGAAAGAAAGAAAGAGAAAGAGAGAAAGAAAGAGAGAAAGGAAGGAAGGAAGGAAGGAGGAAGGAAAGAAAGAAAGAAAGAAAGAAAGAAAGAAAGAAAGAAAGAAAGAAAGAAAGAAAGAAAGAAAGAGAGAGAGAGAAAGAGAGAAAGAAAGAGAGAAAGGAAGGAAGGAAGGAGGAAAGGAAGAAAGAAAGAAAGAAAGAAAGAAAGAAAGAAAGAAAGAAAGAAAGAAAGAAAGAAAGAAAGAAAGAAAGAAAGAAAGAAAGAAAGAAAAAGGAAGGAAGGAAGGAAGGAAGGAAGGAAGGAAGGAAGGAAGGAAGGAAGGAAGGAAGGAAGGAAGGAAGGAAGGAAATCCCACGTGAAATCTCTTCTAGACAAGACAGTTCAAGCCCCTCGTTTTTTCAGAAAAGGACACTAAAGCCCAGCAAAAGTAAATGTCTTAGCCAAGACCAAGTAGAAACGACAGAGGCAGGATTCAAACCCAGAACCCTTGACTCCTCCGCAGATCTTTTCCCCTACACACCGCATTGGCCCTGGAAACCTTGTTTTGTGGATGGTTGGGGGGGGGGGGGGCGGGGGGGCTTGGGCCTGGTAGAAAAGTAGGAAGGAGCTCTGCTTTACCCATCCACAGCAGCTCTGTGGGGTCCAGGAGCTGGACAAAGGGACCAGGACTGTAGCTGGAGTGGCAGGAATCCTTTTTCTCAAAGTCAGCTGGATGCCTCAAGTTCGACGCTCCTTTCTGGCTTCCCTCCACCCACTCCCAGCCTCTACCTTCCTGGCTTTCCAAAACTCTGACCTGCACCCTTGCCTTTAGTCTCTGATCTCTGGAAACGGCCTTCACAGAAGGTGAAAGCGAGGCAGGAGCCCAAGGATTGGAAGGGATCCCTCCCGTTTGAGCCTCTTGTACATAATGGGTGTCCCTCTCGTGCCCAGCTTCCCGCTAGAAGTGTTTTAAGCGTCCAGGTTCCCCATCGTCCAGGGTTGTAGAAGCTAGCTGCCCCCACCTCCATTCCCCACCCACGCCCACCTTTTAGCAGCTCCCCAGAGTTAGGAAGGGGGTCTTAGAAAACATCAAGTGCTCACCCCGCCCCGCTCCTTCCCATTTAACAGAGAAGGAAACTAAGGCTTAAGGAGGGGCAGTGAAACAGTTAGATAGTGGCATTTTGGGGACTGGAATCCAGAGGCTTGGACTGCGGGGCTCTTGCCTACACAGCCCTTCACTTCCCAAGCTGGGGCAGGGGGTGGGGAGGGGGTGCTCCTCTCCAGGATTTCCCCTCAGGTTAGGGCTAAGTACAGACACGTCAGTCCTCTCAGCCCCCGCCAGCTGCCACCCCCTCCCTCCGGGGGTTGAGTCTTGCTGCCAGAGCCTGGGGAAGGGGAGGTCGAGGAGGGGGAGGAGGAGAAAAGGGGCAGGAAGTAGGAGGAAGGACAGGGGGCGGGTCTGGGCTCGAGCGCCTGAGCAGGGACATAAATAGGCGGGACTGGGGCTCTCTAGGAGAACAGCCAGAGTAGAAGCTAAGGCGACAGGGCGGGGAGAGTCAGCTGGGTCGGAATCCGAATCTGAGTCCTTGTGTGTCAGTCCCTACGGGAGGTGAGTATCACGGAGCTCCGGGTCTCGCTTGGGAGGGAGGGTACATTCCCAGAGCCTCTACCTTGCCCGCTGCTGCGCTGGTGCCGGGGTCTGGTGTAGGACAGAGAGACTCGCTCAGTTTGGTGGCCTGGGGTGTTAGAAGGTACGGGACAGTCCTGAGAGCTAAGGGGTGTGGAACGAACCCAAATTGGTCCTAATTTGTGTGTGTGTGTGTGTGTGTGTGTGTGTGTGTGTGTCGGGGATGGACTGAGCCCGAAATGGCCCTGGGGTCTGACAGTGCCTACAATGACTGACCGACGCACAAATCTGTGCGTATTGGTGGCGCGGCGGGGCGGGGAGAGGGGTGGATAGATCTGGGAATGGTCTTCTTGACCTAGGGTAGGAACTGGCCAGGGGCAGCCCCGAGGTCGCGGTCATAGCTCAACCTGCTCCTCTCCTCTCTTTTCCTCTCCTTTCCTTCTGCCGGGTCCGCTCCTGCCCAGTCTGCTACAGGCGGCAAGCACGATGACTCTGAATCGTGGGGCTCAGCGGCGCTGCGGAGATCGTCGGCGGGGCAGCACGCCCTTCCTTACTCAGCAACACCTGCATCGCCGCAGCATGCCAGTGGACGAGCGAGACCTTCAGGCGGCGCTGCCTTCTGGCCCCCTGAGCCAGCTGTCCAACCTGGTGCGGCGCCCCTCCAGCGGCCCCAGGGAACCCAGCGACTGCTGGGCCTCGGGCTCCTCGGACTCCCTCACATCTTCAGGCAGCGAGTCAGATAGCCACCTGTACAAAGTGATACTTCTGGGCGAGCGCGGGGTAGGCAAAACCAGCCTGGCACGCATCTTTGGCGGCGTCGAGGACGGCCCTGAAGCCGAGGCCGCTGGTGAGTAGGGAAAGCAGCCAGGAGAGAAGGGGAAAGACGGGAGGAACGAGGAGAAAAGAGGACAGCCAAGCTGGGGGCTGGTGGGAGACTGAACAGAGGAGAGTATGAAAAAGTATTGGGATAGAAGACTTGGAAAGAAAGGGGAGAAAAAAGAGTAACGATTGTAAGCTCCTGGAGGGCAGAAACAGGTCTTTGTTTTGTCTTTAGTCCCAGAACCTAGGGTAAAGTCTACACTTAGCAGGCGAGTGAGTAAGTGCTCGTTGTATTGAATTGAATTGATGGGAAGGATCGAGGGGAGAGAAAGGAGGGAGACCCTTGGTTCTCCATGTGGAGGCTGGTTGGTCATGTGCTGGAGAGCCTGTAGAGATTTCCAATCGAGTAGAGAGAGGTTGAGAGTTGCTGGAGTTCCTTCCCACTGGGAGTTTATGGAAAAAGGGACAAAAGAATAATGTGGAGTGAGGGAAATGCTGTTGGGTGGGAGACTGGACTGGCTAGGAGAAAACCCGGATTTGAATCCTATCTCTACAATGAATGACAAAATACAAAAACTGACAAATAACTTCCTTTCTCTGGTCCTGAGTTCCTACTCTTTAAACAGGGGGAGTGGGTCTAGAATCTGATCTCTAGACAGGTTTCAGGTCACTTAGAGGTGTGACATTCTGGAATTCTTAGAAGAGAGAAGAGTTGGAGAAGATAAACTCCCAGGCTTAAAGAAGGGCTTTGTACCAGTTTGTCCATCTGTCTGTCCATTCTTCTGTTAGGGATGTGGAGGCTGTGGAAGGGGACCGGGTGTGGGAAGAGCATCCCTAACCTTCTTGGAGTGAAGTGGAGAGTGACAAAACTCACCCTACTCCCAGGTGTCCACAGACCCAGGCTTTGGGGCTAAAGTGATTTCCAGGGTGTGGCTGATAGACTCCCACTTTTTGGAATCTGGGGTCATAGAATTCAGAGCTCATAGGGAACTTTTTGAGAATGAAGGACAAACAACAACATAGAGACCTCAAAGATTGTCTAGTCTGACCCTCTCTTTTGGCAGATCAGGAAACAGGCCCAGGGAGGAAAAGGTGATTTTCTGAGTTCATAATGACAGTAAGGGAAGAGACAAGATTTCAGCTGAGGTCTTCTGACTCCAAATCCATTATTCTTAATAAAGGCTTGTTGGGGTGGCTAGGTGGTGCAGTGAATAGAGTACCAGCCCTGGAGTCAGGAGGACCCGAGTTCAAATCCCGCCTCAGACACTTAACACAAAAACTAGCCATGTGACCTCAGTCAAGTCACTTAACCCCAATTGCCCTCCAAAGAAATAAAAATAGGAATAAAGGCTTTTTGACTAACTGCTAGATCTTTCCACTGTACCTTTTCAAAGAGGTCCGTGGTTGCAGGGAGCTGCCTTCCAGTGGCTTCCTGGGTAAGTTTAGTACGGTTGAGTCTCCATCTTTGACCATGGGCCTCTTCCCTGCAGGCTACAGCATCAGGTAGCAGTCTGAGTTCAGGGTATTAGCTGATGGCAAATAGGATTTGTAGAAGGGGCTATGGATATTGCACATCCAACAGCTCAGCTTGTACAAGTGACTTTCCAGGTATTGGGGAAGGGGGAGGGATAGCAGCTTTCAGGAAGTAAAGGTACAATGTCCCCTAAGTTTAGATCAGCCTAATCTCTCTACTGGACAGTCACAGCTCAGTGGATAGAGGACTCCGTCTGTCATCAAAAAGATTCATCTTCCTGAGTTCAAATTCAGCCTCAGACACTTACTAGCTGTGTAGCCCTGGATGAGTCACTTAACTCTGTTGTCCTCAGTTTCTTCATCTGTAAAATGATCTGGAGAAGGAAATGGCAAACCACTCCAGTATCTTTGCTAAGAAAAACCCCAGTGGGGTCACAAAAAGTCAGTCATGATTGAACAACAACTCTCTACCACTTGGGCTAGCAGAACATTTTCTTTATGCTTTAATGTGACACCTCAGTCTGTGAACCAATCTTCCAGGCCAGGCTAGCCCAGGCAAGGGCCAGCTTAGCATAATTGCTAGAGTTGGTGTCAAGAAGTCCTGTGTTCAAATCATGCCTTAGACACTGAATAGTTTTATGGCCCTAAGCAACTCCCTTAATTTTTCCCGGGTTCAGTTTCCTCATTTGAAAATTGGAGTTACTTAGATTCAGACTTTTGAAGACCCTCCTAGTTCTCAATCAGTGATCCTATGCTTTCCTCTTGGGGCCTCTGTAGGCCAAAGTGGGAGGAATAATCCTAAGAACCCAGGAAATTTTGGGTCCATAAAGCAGAGATGGCAATGAGTTTTCCCATCCTCCAGATCCTGTGCCTGTGTGAGGCTATTATTAGTCAAATAAGCAGGGGTTCCATTGTCCTAAGGAGAAGTGGGGGCTGATACTGTATCACTCACCATGGATCACACTGAAACAATGAAAAGTGGCTGGCCTTCATATGACAGGGAGTATATTTACATTAGTAACTTGCATGTGACACCATGTATCATCAGCAACAGTGGCCGGGATCGTGGGAATAAATAATAAGGAAAAGGGATGGGGGCAGGGAGGTTAGGGGTCTAAGTGTAATAGAAAACAGATGGATAGATGGGAGGTTAGGGGTCCAGCTATAATAAGCAACAGAGGGGTGGGGAGTTTAGGAATTCAGCTATAATAGAAAACAGGAATAGATAAGGAGTTTAGGGATCTAGCAATAATGGAAAACAGGGATGGATAAAGAGGTTAAGGGCACTGCTGTAATTGGAAACAAGGGAACAGATAAGGAAGTTAGGGAACTCATCCAATCCAACAAGCGTTTTTTAAGTACCTACTATTTGCTGGGCATTGGGGGTAAAAAGACAAAGAGAGAGAGTGTCTGCCCTCAAAGTGGGCCAATTTATGAGAAATAGAGATGGGGAGGAGGCTAGGATGCTGGCTATGAGTGTGTGTGTGTATGTTGCTTGCAGGTCTTGCTATAATTGAAAACACAAGGGAGGAGAGGGAGAAAGAAGGGCAATTAAGGAACCATTTCACACAGAAATTGGTGGGAGATGGGGACAGTCAGGGATCTTGTTCTGCTCCCAGGATGCTTAGCACCCATTGCCTTTCCTCTCTCTGTGAGGTCCCAGTAATGACCTTGTTCTCTGGACATGTCTTTTCCTAGGCAATACCTATGACCGATCCATTGTAGTGGATGGAGAAGAGGCTTCCCTCATGGTGTTTGACATCTGGGAACAGGTAAGACTCCAAACCAAGACTGGGAGACCCAGGGGTAGGTAGTAAGGAGAGTTACTGGGACAGATGGACCTTCTTGGCTGCTGGTGGAAGGATGCTTATCCAGGCTGTCACAGGATGTCCCTGGGTGTGATCATAATGTCCCAGAGACCGGGACTTAGGACCATAGGATTTTAGAACTGGAAGGAACTTTGAGTTCATCTAGTCTGCCCCATTCCCTAATTTTATAGATGAGGAAATTGATCCCCAGAAAGAAGTATCACATAGGTGCTGAAGTTGAAACTTATGACTTCGAACTTCAAGCCAAGTACTTTTGCATTAAACCATACCAATTTATGGTATCCTGAGTTGCTTCAGTGTTCCATTTCTCCTTCCTTCTCTCCTCATGCTCTCCCCTCCCCCAAGCATTTGAATCTAAGAGAGGGGAAAGGCTTTTTATCAAAACTCAAACATTAGGTGGCGAAGTGAATAGAGCACTGGCCCTGGAGTCAGGAGGACCTGAGTTCAAATCCGGCCTCAGAAACTTAACACTTCTAGCTATGTGACCTTGAGTGAGTCACTTAACCCCAATTGTCCTGCCTTCCTCCTTCTAAAAGACAAAAAAACCTATAGCAATCAAAGCTGAAACATTTCCAAGTTAGAGTTAGGAAGTAGTTTGCTGGTGTGAGCTAGTTCCCTTCTAGGATCCCCAAGATTCTCCTCTTCCACTTTGCCCAAAATAAATTCTGAAGCAGGGCTTTCTATGGAGCATAGAGGGGCCACTGTACTTCTCGCTTTAGGTCCCAGCCCTTCCCTCCCTCCCTCCTTTTCTCATTCTAGTCTCCTCAACTCACTGTCTGAAATTGATGATATTGAGACTATTTGAGAGGTGGCAAGGGCCAAAAGGACTAGCTAGCCTCATACCACTCACTGAGCAATGCATTTACTATCTCTGGAGCTCAGTTTCCTTCTCTGCAGGATAAGGGGGATATAACTTCCAGCTTGTATAATTTTATGTGGATTTATAACTTAGTGCTTTGAAACCACATAGCACTTTATATACACATGACTTCAAAATGCAAGAGCTCAAGATTTGGAATCAGGAGCCCTGTGTTCGAATCCCAGCTCTGCCACTTACTTGGCTATGTCTCTCTAGGCAAGCCTCTTCCCCTCTTTGAGCCTCAGTTTCCTCATCTATAAAACAGGGATAATTCTAATTGCACTACCTACCTCAGAGTTGTTGGAAGGAGAACATTTTTAAAGCTAGAAATGTGATAGTAATAGTTCCTAAGCAGGACCCTGGGACAGGTAGGGCAAGTAGAATTATCCCCATTTTATAAAGGAGGAAATTGAAGATCAAAGAGGGACAGTGATTTACCTGAGGTCACATAGCAGAGGGATAGAGCCAGGATAGAACAAAGACTCCTAAATTCTTTTCCAGGACTAGATGTCTCTTAGCTACTCCAGGACGAGAACTGGATCTTAGAAATTGCTTGCACAAAGCAGATACTTTTTGGAGGGGAATTGGGGTTAAGTGACTTGTCCAAGGTCACACGGCTAGTAAGTGTGTCAAGTGTCTGAGCCCGGATTTGAACTCAGGTCCTCCTGACTCCAGGGCCAGTGCTCTATTCACTGCAAAGCAGATACTTTTAAAGTGTTTGCTGTATGATCCCTTATAACTTGTGACATTTTGTGTTCCAACATTCTCTGTTCTAAGGTCCCTTCCAGTTCTAACATCCTATGATTAGATGATATAAGGCTGATATTTGAAAAGAAAAACAGACTGACTGCTCATCCTCCTCCCCTGGCTGCCTGGGAGAAATTCCATGGTCTAGCAGCAACTAAGGAAGGAGCAGCCAGGTCAAGGGCAGGCAGGAAGTTGATTCTGTGACCTAAAGGGTGAATTTTCTCCCCTATTAGGATGAGAGTCAGTGGCTGTCCAATCATTGCATGAAGATGGGTGATGCCTATGTAATTGTGTACTCAGTCACTGACAAAGTCAGTTTTGAGAAGGCCTCAGAACTGCGCATTCAGCTTCGGCGTGCCCGCCAATCAGAGGACATCCCCATCATCCTTGTGGGCAATAAGAGTGACTTGGTCCGATCCAGAGAAGTCTCTGTGGATGGTAAGCCTGCCACCCTGGTCGTTGAGGCCCCAAGCCTGGGATTCAAACCCCAGCAATTGCATGGTTAAAAAACAGGGACACCCCCCCCCCCATTCCTCCGCCCCGGGGACCCGCCGAGTTTCTAAATATAAGACAGAAAAATGCTGGCTGAAGTCAGACTGCCTCTCTCGGCACGTCCGTTCAGAACAGTGCTCTGTGGGAGGTTGAGGGTTGGTGGGGATGGGGGGAAACCAGAGCAAGACTTGGGAATGGGGGTGGGGTTGAATAGCAGAAAGGATAGATCTAAGGAAGGGAGCCAGGGCAAAGCAGAAGGTGGTTTAGTTTGGTAAGCCTGATGAGAGAACTTTCTCAGAGAGGTCACAGGGTCATAGCATTATAAAAGACCACAGAGATCATCTGATCCAATTTCCTCCTTTTACAGATGAGGAAACTGAGGCCTAGGGCAGTTAAGTGACTTGCCCAAAGATACACAGGTAGTATCAGAGGTGAGATTCTAATCCAGGTCCTCTGATACTAGAAATCAGTATTCATTCTCTGAGTTTGGGGATACAGACACATGACAGAGACTCAGCAGCTCTCAAGGAGTTTACATATAGTCTAATGGGGAGAAAGGCATGGATACAAACATCTATTAAAAAAAGGAGAGGGAGACAATAACAAGAATCTTTTTCACACCAGCTCTGGGAGATACTTAGTATCTGTATGGTTATTTACATTTTATTACCTCTATTTTTAAGAGTATTTGGAGAAAGGAAGTCATTTTACTTACCCAAGGTCACATGTTTAGTAAATGGCAACATTGCTGAGACTTGAACCCAAGTCTTCCGAGTGTTCATTTTAATGTTCTTTCTATTATACCATGAGAAAAATGAGAGAATGACTTCTGCATTTCCTGTAGGAATAACTGTCCTACAATTCCCCCCACCTCCAAAGTCAAAACTAAGAAATTTGAGCAGCAAGAATTCACTTTCTCCTGATTGTAGGATAGTCAGGGAAGGCTTCATAGAGAAGGTGTCTAAGTTGGGTCTTGAAGAAAGGGAGGATCATTAGCATATGGAAATGGAAGGAAGGGAAATGTATTCCAACTATGGAGGGTCAAGTGAACAAAAGTATGGAGACTGTCGAGGGCAGAATAACAGAGTGGGGAGTAGTTCAGTCTGGTTGGAGCACAGAATATTCAGAGGAGAGGAGCTTGTTCATTATAGAGCAGGGAAGTCACTGAAGACATTTAAGTATTTATTTGAAACTCAAAGCAGGATTGGTCCATCTCATCCCAGCTGCCCCACCTCCCCAGAAGAGACAGAGACGTTCCCCTTTGGGAACTTTGGGCAGAAGGTACTCCTGGGGTCAGCCAGGACATAGGCTGTATGCAACAGGGAGAATCTGGGGTATTGAACTGCCAGTAGGGTAGAGTTTCTTCCAGCTTAAAGGTGAGAGAAACTTCTGACCCCTGACAACACCCTGGGGGAAGGAAGGCTTGCTTCCCCTAATCCTCTCTGTGCCCTTCTTGACCTCACAGCCTGGGATTCCCTCTGAAGAGGCCAGTGCCTCCTAGGCTGAATGGGGCCACAGTAGACCCCTAGGGCCAGGATATTCCCCATGTTCACCCTCTTACCATTCAACTCGATATGATGACTCCATGTGGAATAAAACTATCAGTGGACTTGGAAACAGGTGACCTGGTTTTGAATCCTTGTCCTGACTCTTAACTATCTGTGTCACTTAGTAAATAATCCTGTCTCCTTCATGGGGATAGTTGGAGGATTTCATAATAGTGAATGGTTCTGAAAAGTGTAAGATACTATACAAATACAAAGAATCATTTGGGGTTATTCAGTCAATCAATAAACATTTATTAAGTGCTTACCATGTATCAGGCACTATGCCAAGTGCTGAGAATACAAAAAAAGGGCAAAAGATGGCCCCTGCCCTCAAGGAGTTTACAATCTAACCTGAGTGGAGGTGAGAGAAAGAAGAGGCAAAATATAAGTAATCCCAACCCTATGGTACTCCTCTGCCTTGTTTCTCATGAAAATCCCAAAGCTATGCCTCCTCACTTGGTCTAACCGAGGCTAGAAATATAGAATATAGGGTGTCAGAGATGGGGAACATGGAATATTAGAATAAAGAGCATATGATTGTGTTGTCTCTCTCAGACTTATCTCTCTCAGACCTCTCTTATCCTCATCTGAAGGGGTGGGACTAAACGGTCTCTAACTCCTTTGGTCACTAAGATCCCTTATCTCTATCTCTAGTTTTTATTTTCTAAGTTTCCCTTCTGCTCTAACATTTTACTTGCTGTAAATCCCTCTTAATTCTAGTACCTTCCCTTTGTTAATTATTTAGTTATTAATAATTGTCTGTTATTTCCTATTTCTTCTGTATACAGCTTGCTGTATGTATTTGCTTGTTGTCTCTGCCTTGGACTGTGAGCACCTTGAGAGCAGGGACTAAGTGTTTGGCACATAGCACAGTGCTGGTGCATAGTAGGCACTTGATAAGTATTTATTGACTGATTGATTCTATACCTTAGAGATCTGAATCCTTACATTTATAGATAAGGAGACTGAGGTCAAAGGGAAGGGATCTGCCCAAAGGCACATAGGCTAGCCAGTGACAAGGATGATGGACCAGGCTTCTTCAGTAAGAAGTCTGTGGTGGAGTCCCTGGCCCCCTCACCCCTTCACCTGGCACCCTATCCTTTCTTCTGGTCCCTCCTCCCTCATTGCTTCTCACTTTCCTCTTGGATCCACAGAGGGCCGTGCCTGTGCTGTTGTGTTTGACTGTAAGTTCATTGAGACATCAGCTGCCCTTCACCACAATGTACAGGACCTGTTTGAGGGCATCGTCCGGCAGATCCGGCTCCGGAAGGACAGCAAAGAAGACAATGCCCGGCGGATGGCCAATACCAAGAGGAGAGAGAGCATTGGCAAGAAGGCAAAGCGCTTCCTGGGCCGAATTGTGGCCAAGAACAACAAAAAGATGGCTTTCAAGGCCAAATCCAAATCCTGCCATGACCTCTCTGTGCTCTAGGCATAAGGACTATGGGGGAAGGGGCAAGGGGAGCACCCCAAGGGGTGGCATAGAGGTATTCTTGATAGGCACAGGGCCCCTATCCATGGTATAGTGGAATGAGTGATAGATTTGAAATCCTAGGACCTGGGTTCAAATCCTAGGACTCTGCCACAAACTGTGTAATCTTGGAAAAGTTACTGCCCCAATCTGGGACTCAGTTTCTTCATCTACAAAATGAAGGAATGGGACAACTCAAATCCCTGACAGCTTGAAATCCATGATGCCTTAAGATTCATCGATGATTCTAGGAAGCAAGGCTGGAGTGACTGCTGTGGGAGACTGGAGACCAAAAGCAGCTGGAGCTCCAACCCTTGCCCCTAGGGGCCTCCCCCCAGCCAAGAGGTCTGCCCTTCTGGCTTAGCTGAGCCCTGGATGCTACAGATGGACATGGAGAGGGTGACTCATCAGACATGACTGCACTGCCCCAAATCACCCCTTGAGAGAGGCCCTAGGACCTGGGTACGCAGGCCCGTACTTGTTTCAGACCCCTGTGGGGACAGTCCAAACCACATCCCAGTGGGAGAAGATAAATGGGGAGGGAGGGGGGAGACTTAGTTGACTATTTTATGCAGTAAGTTAATATTGCACTTCCATTTAGGTTGTTTGATGAATTTGTTACTTGTTTACATGCAGACTTTTATAATAAAGGATTATTTCCTGTTAGCGTTCATGCTCAGATTATTTTCTTCAGGACCCTTGTCCCTCTGTTCTGTATTTGGCCTGGTAGGCCATGCTAACTGCAGGAAGAGCAAAGGATGTGTCTGGAGATGCAGGTTTCTAGTAACTAGTACCAGCTGTGTGACTTTGGGCTAATCACTTCTGCTCTCTGGGCCTCAGTTTCCCCAACCCCATGAAATGATATGGTTGGACTAGATTCTTAAGGTCCTGTCTCGCCCTTACCATTTTATGCTCAAGGGTCTCTTCCCACTCTGACATTGACTCATCCTTGGCATGTCCCTCTACTCTTCCTCATTTGTAAAATGGGGTAAAATAATTTCCACCTCCCTCACAGGAGAACAAGGTATTTTAATATTCTACATTCTAAGACCTAAAGTTCCTTCTAGCTCAACCAGTCCGTGTTTCAAAGTCCCTTCCAGTTCCAACCTTCCATATTCTAGGGTCTAAGAATTATAATCTTCAGCATTTTGGTGGGGTTGGTTTTTAGTTTGATTCTAACATGTACTAGGACCAGGTCAGAATATAAGTCTCTCTCTCTTCATTAGGGGCGTCTCTTACGAGTGGCCTGTATGGACCCTGTCCTATGGGAAAGCATTCAGCCATCAGGCTGTTTGCACTCCACAAGAGCAGACTAGAGAAATGTCAATGTGACCCAGCATTGAGAGGTTGTCAGGAGAGGTTGGGATCCCTTCCTGGACTCCCCCAGAGCCAGAGCTAGAAGGGAGTCGCTAGAGATTTGCCCTAGAACATCAGTCTTCCCCTGGTCCTGGCCCTGGCCCTGAGTTCTCTGCCTGGCCCTGACTTCAGGGGCTGGGCGTGTCTCCTTCTCTTTGGACATAATAGAAATCTCCCAATGGCCTGAGGTGGGTTCCTCCCTCTGGCTATACCCCAGCCCTCCCCTCTCCCCATGGCCTTCTATTCTTTCTATCTACCAGTTCTGGGGTTCGCTTCCCTTGGGCCACACCCTTAGTCAGCCTCCCATGCCCCAATCCCATCCTCCTGCATCCCTTACCCCAGGCACAGAAATTGCTAGATAGATCTCTGGACTTGAACCCCATGTTATATGTTGGTGGGACCCTTCCTGTAGTGATTGATCACAACTCTCTTCAGGAGGACAGGCTCGAAATGGGCCTTATGCATCTAAACCCTCAACACTCTCTTCCACCAAAGGTTCCCTACCTGATGCTGGGCTCCTCAGATCTAGGAACAGGCTAGGGACAAGGGGAGGACTCACCATTTCTCGGTTTCTGGGTAACTCTGGGGGCTTTGCCCTGACTTGAGGGGAGCAGGAGGTAGAAGGTGAGGTGGCACCTTGAAGAAGGGAATAGGGGTGGGGGGTAAATCTTTGCCAATGGCACACTGAAGTTTCCAGTTACCCCGACGTGCTTCATCTCCCTCCCCTCCTCCACACTCTCCCCCTCACTGTGTCTTCAGGACCATACTCTCCCCCTTCTCCTTCCCAACTTGGCCTTACCCCCTCCCCCACAGTAATTCAGAGCCAGGCCCTCAAGGGGTCCAGAGTGTGCTGGGAAGTGTGAGAAGAGGCCGGGACAACTTGTGCTAACCACTTTGTAATTAAATCCTGGTAAGGACAACTTGATCTGACTCCAGTCCTGTAGGGACCACCCAGGAGAAGGCATTGTGAGTGCAGTGTGGAAAGAATGCTGAATTTTGAGTCACAGGGACTGGGTTCTAATCTCAACTCCCTTGCTTACTCTTTGTGGGCCTCAGTTTCCTCCTTGGTTCGATTTGATGGTCTGTCAGGATCCTTCCATCTCTAGATCCTATAATCCAGTGAAAAATTATTGATGGCCATAAAGAGAAGGCCAGGGAAGAGACCAGGCAGCTGTGGCTATTTCTTTGGGGCAAAAATGTGGGGAGGCAATGAGCCTCCTGAGGGTTTTTTTTTCTTTTGGGGGGGAGGGGCAGGGAGGCAGCTCAATCAACCTCAGCAAGGGGCCCCCCTTATACCCATTGTCCGTGGATATGGAGGGGGATGAGGAAAGACTTTCATGAAGAAGATGGCACTTGAACCACATCTTAATGGAACAGAGGGATTCTATAAGGCAAAGGTAAAAAGAGAGTGCATTTATGGTTAGTTCTGTGATGCACAAGAGTTATCCCCATTTTGCAGATGAAGAGACTGAGGCTTAGAAACAAGAAGGGACTTACTCATGATCACACAACTCATAATAAATAGGAGAGCCAGAATTCAAACTCAGGACCTCTGGACATCAAGGCCAGCACTCCTTTCATATTGCCATTCTTCACCCCTCCCTCTCCCTTCCAACTTCCATCTTTCCATCAGAGTGAGGTTGATGACTCTGCCCAGCTCTGCCTCACTTAAATCCAATTCACTTGCAAGTCAAGATACCACCTTCCTAATATCATTGATCCTCTTTGAGAATGAAGGACAAAGAACCCTCCACCCATCCATCCCTTCCCTCTCTTCTTCTTTCTCTCCCTCCACCCTTCTATCCCTCCTTCCACCCATCCATCCTGTCCCTCTCTCCATCCGTCCAGCCATCCATCCAGCCATCCATTCCCTCCTGTTTCCTGCTCTATCCTATGAGAAGACAAAAAGAAAAGTTGTGAATCTCTTCCTCCAGAGAGCTTACCATCTAGCTAATGGAAAGAGTGAACACATAGAAGGAGAAGGTGTAGCGGCAAGCACCCCAAGCACGTCCTCAGGGTTTGCAGCTACCACAGGTTCTTGGATCTGCTTTGATAAAGGAAAGCAACTCAAAATGGGTTAACAAGCTTACTTTAATCAGTCAGACATATATCGTTTACCTTGTTCAGGGGAAAAAGGTCAGCACCCCGAACTTCAAAGTATACAGGCAGAATTATCAAGACAGAAACAGATCAAGTAGACAGCTTTCCAAACTGTCCAAGCATTACATCCATATCAAATCAACATCTGGCTTTCAACATCTGGGTTTTTCAAAGCCGGGGGACTCTCAACAACGGCTTCCCAGAATTCAGATCAAATCACAGAACACTTCTCAAAGTGAGTCCCAAAACAAAGCTACACATCAGGGCTTATATAGCCTTCTCCTGGCTCAGAGAATGTAACAACCTTATTGACTCACTGGCCAATCAAGAAGTATCTACTGAAAAACAAGCCTCCCACCCCAGGCTTCAGGTGCACTTTAGCCTAGGGGAAGGGAAGATCTTCCAAATTTGCATTCCCATTACAGAAGGCAGTAACAACCAAACAAGACAGGCTATAACCAGGCGTGCTGCAGACTCAGTGAGTGTCGCGGCAACAATGACACATTTTTAGAGGGTTTTTAACTTTTTCAAGCACTTCTAAATCTGTCATGTCATTTCCTTCTCAGAATCACTCTATGAGGTATCTAGAGCATGGATTTATCTCTCCCAGTTAATACATGAGAATGTTGAGGCACAGATTAGGGGAATCATCTAGGCCAGGGGATATGAATCTGAAAATGGGATAGTTTCTGCCCCCAAGGAGCTAACTTGTCTAGTAGAGGATACAACACATAATGGGGAATGGTGACCAGGGAAGGGAGCTTTGATTAGGAAGTCCCAGGGATTGTGAAGGGAGCCATAGGGCACTAGATTGTCATGTCCCTTCTGGTAACCATAGCAATATTGATTTGATTATTAAACATGAGTTGTTCCCTGAGTAAGAGGTGAGAAGAGTCTTCAGGGTAGGGAGGTTGGGGCTTCCATGGAATCCAACAGGGCAGATTGCCAGATTCCAGAGCTGGTTGGACCCTGGTGCTGGATGACTGGTTGGCTGGGAGCCAGGGCTATCTCCATTATACCATGTTTCCTCCATGGACTACGTGTAGTAAAGAAAGTGTTAGATCTTGAGTCAGAAAGCAAGGGTTCAAATTGTGATTCAGTCACTTACTGTCTATATGGCCTTGGATAAGTCTGTTCCGCTCTCTGGACCTCATTTTCCTAATCTATAAAATGAGAGGACTGAACTAGATAATCTCTAAATTTCCTCCCTTATGAAAATCTATGATCCTGTGGCCTGCCACTTCCTAAGTAATTCAAGTCAATGAGCATTTATAGCAATTAAGCCCTTACTGCTTAGTACAGTGCCAGGCCCCTGCCCTCTGAGCACTTACACTCTAATGAGGGAAGATAGTGGGAATAATCTATTACCTTAGAATTGTGGACACCACTTTGTTTTAAGCCTCCATCTTGTAGTTTTGTTATTATGATCAAGTGTTATAGCAATAAATAAAAGGGAATGGAAAGGGGATGGGGAGGGGGAGAAGATATGGTAGCAAAGAACGGATAGTCAAAAGCTGGCTTAGTTTATCCCTAGGAAGCCAAGTCTTGGTACTAAACATCTAGCCTAGCTTTCAGGTGGCTCTCGAAATATCTTTTACCAGCAGCCTAGCTTTATGGGTAGAGAGCTGGACTTGAAGCCAAGAGAGTCTGGGTTTAAATCCTATCTTTTATCCTTTATTGTTGTGTGGCCATGGGTTAGTCACTTGACCTCACTTGGCCTCAGTTTCCTTATCCGTAAAATGGGAATGATATCTGTGGCATCTGCTGCACCTAGGGAAATTTTTTTATGAGGATAAAATGAAATATGCATGGAAAGTGCTTTGCAAATTTTGAAAGGCAGCTGAGTGACCCAGTGGATAGAGCACAGGACCTGCAGTCAAGAAGACCTGAGTTCAGGTGCTACCTTAGACACTTCCTAACTGTGTGACCTTGGGTAAGTCACTTGATTTTTACCTGCCTTGGTTTCTTCATCTGTAAAATGGGGGTAATAATAGCACCTACCTCCCAGTATTGTTGTAAGGACCAAAAGCACTTGCAAACCTTAAGTGTTATATAAATGTTAGCTATCATCATCATTATTGTTCTTTGTCAGTTATTGTCACTAACTTGTTTTGTGACCTTGAGCAAGCCATAGAGTATTTCTAAACCTCAGTCTCCTCCTCTGTAAAATGGGGGTATTGCTCCTTTTTCACCTATTTCACAGAGTTATAAAAAGAGTCTTGATATGAGTTATTTCTTCTCTGGAAGAAGAGGGTGACTTTGATCCCTAGTCTGTTCCAACTTGGGGAGTTGATGTCCTATGAAATAATCTTCGCCTTTCATGATCCTAATTCTCTGAAAGTTCTCTTCCTGGAGAATATTTTTCTCTTGCTTTCCCCCCATTTCAAAGTCAAAAATCTGGGCCCAGGCCCACTCTGCTCATATCAACACCAAAAATCCCCTGACCTCAGTCCCTGATGCAGGGCCTGCAAAGCCCAGCTCTGTTTTGGAGGCCTCTCTGTCTGCCTCCCTCCCAGCATTGGTGATCGGACCATCACCCACTCTATCCTTCCCAGGAGGCCTCAGGCTAGAGGCCTACAAGGGAGAATAGAAGTTCCTGAGTCACATTCCAGGGAAGCTTTCTCAGTGTGGTCAGGTTCAAGGTCAAGAACAAGGTCCCCAGTTCTTTAAGTTTGGCTAGCTGTGTTCCTGCTCTGTTCACAGTACAAGGTTTAGGTGGGGCCTTGCTATATGGATTGGATCTGGACACATTCTCTGCCGGGTGGGAGGATCCCAGGACCACCTATTTAGGGCTAGAAGGGACCTGAGGGGTCAGCCACTGGATTTGACAGATCACCCCACCCCCAGTACCTCGGGTTTGCCCACGATCACATGGGTGGTAAGGGGAGGAGCCAAAACACAACCTTAGGTTCTCAGAATTGGATTCAAGGCCCTTTCTCAGCAGCATCAGTCCCAGATTAGAATGGCAGAAGTGGAAGATGGGGTAGCACTTGGAATGGAATGTTATGGCTGGAGGGAGTCTTAAAACACAGTTACATAGTTCCCACTATGTGCCAGTCCCTGTGCTAAGAGCTTTATAAACTTTATCTCATTTGATCCTCACAACAACCCTGGGATGTAGGTGTATTCCGCATTTTTACAGATCTGGCAAATGAGGCAGACAGAGGTTAAGTGCCTTCTCCAGGGTCACAGAGCTAGTTAAATGACTGAGGCTGATCTTAACTCAGGTATTCCTGGCTTCAGGCCTAGCACTCTGTCTTAGGGACCCTAAGACAGCACATTAGAACACAGAATGTCTGAAGAAGTAAAAATCTTAGAGACCACCTAGCCCTCTCCCCCTTTTTATAGATAAGGAAATTGAAACCCACAAGAGAGGGGGAAGTGACACAGGTGTCCAAGTTCACATATTGAATTAGTGACATCAGTGTCTTAAGCACTCTTCCCTCCCCAGTGGGATCAGGATGTCCAGTCTTCCTTAAAATGTCTCTGTAACAGCCTTTCCCATGCACAAAGTTATTTCTAACCACCTTCTCTTCAGATCCCCCCACTTTCTATCTGAACTCATATCCAGCAACCTCAGCCAGATTCTTCTCCTTGGTTCCCAATCCTACACTCCCTTCGCAGGGATCTCCTGTTGTCTAGCCATGTACAACCTCACTTAAAACTAGAAAGGAGAAGAAAGCCTGATGGCTGCTGGGCTGCCCTACAGGACTGGCTCCGAGGGGAGAAACATGGATGGAATGGTCCGTGTTTTCCTTGAAGAGATGAAAGGGGAGGGTGGGAAGGGGTTACATTCCTGTGCCTCTGGCACCTTCAGCAACTCTCAGATGGAGCTCTGTTCTGACTCTCTCCACCGGCTCAGCTACCTAGCTCCATCCAGCCCTGGTCGGACGTTATCTCTCGGTTCCAGCTGAACTCATAATTGTGTACAAGGAGAGGGAAATGAGAGGGTGGGGTGTGCTGGATGCTCAGGGAACCAAGAAAAGGGGTGGGTGACTGAGTCATGGAAGGCCCTTGGGGAATTCTACCCAGGAAAGGGAATAGCCAAAAGCAAAACCCCCAACCAAGCTCCTGGCCTCAGGGACCAATGCCAAAGGGCCTCATCCTAAAGCTATCCCTGTCCAACCTCAGGGCCTGGGGAGCTGGGGAGAACAGCTCCCCTTTCCTCTAGTTCTTTAAAGCATTTTCTTCACCAAAGTCCTGTAAGGTATCTGGCAAAGGTATGGTCATCCCTAGCTTTTAAATGAGAAAAATCACATTGTGACAAAATGAATTGATTTACCCAGAAATCCACAGCAATGTATGAGAGCTGGGATTTGAACCTAAGTTTTCCCTGATTCCATCTCTAGAAACAGCTAAGTAATGCAGCGGGTAAGTCATGGAAAACCTATGTTCAAATACCAATTCAAATACTTCCTAGCTGTGTGACCCTGCATAAGTCATTTAACCTCTATTCACCTCAGTTTCCCCAATTGTAAAATTAGGATAACAATAGGCCCTACCTCCCAGGGTTGTTAGAAGGAGCCAATGAGATAACATTTGTAGAATGCTAAGCACAATATATAGTAGATACTTACAAATGTTTGTTCTTCTCCTACCTCTTTTCAATCCAGCTCCATGATCATGGAAGTCACTTTTAACTGGGAAGAGTGGCAGTCCAAACCCTCTACCTCTCCCAGAGCCTCCTGCAAGAAAGACCTGTCCAGGAGACTCTAAGGCAGGGGTGGGGAACCTGCAGGCTTAAGGCCACATGTGACACTCTAGCCCCATCCCTCCTCTAGGGGAATAGACAGTGAAAGAGACAACGGGTAAGGAATTCCCAAATTATCCAGGATTCCTCATCAAAGAAGATGGGACAGTCTCAGGCTGCTCAAGATGAAAAGGTCTGCTGGTCTGAGGAAATTGGGGACCTGGAGGTAGGGAGAAATTATGTGAATTGTACCCATTCCTCCCACACTCCCCCAACAGGGAAACCCCATGTTACAGGTGGGAATATTTAGGCTGTCATTTCATGGGAAGAGAGGCTGGCAGGAGTGGCAGGCAGGAAAGCAGGAGTGAGACCAGTGAAAGGGCTAAACATGGAAGACACTCTGTTTAGAGGCCAGGGTGCTGCGATTACACTTGACCCCGTTTTCTGTAGAATCACCTATTCTATCCTTATCTACTTCGGGGCAGCTACAGCTGGTCTGATGATTTAGAGGATCCAGTAAGCCACTCTAAGGACAGCAATTGAGTTGGGACAGTCGGAGAAGGGAGGCTCATGAGATTGTAGATATGAAGACAGAAGCAACCTTGGAGGCCATCTAAAAATCCAAGCCCTTCATTTTACAGATGAGGAAACTGAGGCCCAGGTAGCTGCCTAGGAGCCAACCAGGTGGTCTAGCCAATAGAGCCGGGGACTTGGAGTCAGGCAAACCTTCCTAGGAAGTCAGACTTTCACTCTCAGGGTTAGCTTCCTCACCCCTGAAGCTGGACCGAAAACATCATGGCATTGGCTATCCCTGTGGAAATACCATCTCCTAGGTTACCAGCTCCATGGAGACCAGACTTGGAATCCTGCTGTGGCTGCTTACTAATTATGTGAACCTAGGTGAGTAACTTCACCTTTCTCAGCCTCAGTTTCCTCATCCATAAAATGGGGATAAAAAATAAGAGTACCTACCTCCTGGGGTTGTTATGAGGGTCAAATAAGGTAATGTAGGTATATAAAACACTTTACAAACCTTAAGGCCCTATATAAATGTTAGCTCTTATGATTAAATGATTTGCCCAGCAGAACCTAAGGTTCTCTAAATCTGAACCTTTGCTCTTTTTACTGTACCACACTTCCTGGACACACTTGGCAACATCCAGTGGGAGATGGTTTGGAAGGTGATGCTGAGACAGAGCACAAAATATTAGATTTGGGAGTTTCTCTGTACTTAGAATGCAGAATATCTATGATGGAAGAAAGCTTAGAACTCATCTACCAGGGGGTCTTAACCTTTCTTGCATCCTGGACCCCTTTGGCGGCAATCTGGGGAAGTCCATGGACCCCTTCTCAGAATTGCATTTTTAAATGCATAAAATTAAATATAGAGGATTACAAAGGAAACCAATTATATTGAAATATAGTTATCAAGAGATAAAAAAGGAAAGTTCACAGATCCCAGGTTAAGAATTCCTGATATGATCCAAAGTCATTATTTTATAGATGTGGAAACTGAGTCCCAGAGAAATGAAGGGACTTGCTAGAAATGACAATGCATTTAAGCAGAACTGAGGCCAGACCTTCTGCCTTTGCTCATGTCCTTTCCATTGTTCCCCTAGTTAGACCATTCTGCCAGATGGTTGGTCCCCAATAAGTACTATGGCCCCCAGCTTGGGCTCTGGGCTACCTTGGGGCTGGGCCTTACCCTGTCCCTTGATGTTCTATGCCCAAACACACCAGTGCCAACCATCTGGAAAAACCCCAACCCAAAGCCCAACTCCCGGTCACACGGCTGGTAATCTCAGTCAGTGGCTCTCCTGAGTTAGTCATTGGGACTTTTCTTAATTAGAAAGTCAATCAGTAACTAACGAGCAGTTAGGGGCAAGCTCTGGTGAGTCAGGCCTCTGTCCTTCAGGCCCAGTAGGAGGTGAACGGAGTTTTCCTAGACTGAGGCACCCTCCAGCCCGGACATTACCCCTAAGTGAGCCTCCTGTCCCTGTAACTCTCTCAGAGCCTTCCTGGAGAAAGACCAGCCTGGGAATCTCTCTAGAGTGAAGACAATAGTAGGTATGGGTGTTTGTGACCAGAGATGGGGATGGAATCTGAGACAGAGGTGAGAGCCGGGAGGAACAGAAGCTGGGTAGCAAAGGAGTGCTGGAGAGAGGGCATGGGTAGAAGTTAGGAACAGAGGTAGTTTGGGGAAGAGGCAAAGACCATCAGAGGGGCTTGGAGAAAGCACTGGGGAGGTACAAGGCTCGGTGAGAGATATAGAAGTCAAGGGTGGGGGGCAGTGAAGAACAGAAGGAAAGGTGAGAAGGAGGTTGGGGAGATAGCTGTCACTAGGAGGGGCAGAGGCCTCAGAGAGGGATGGAAACCCTGGAGAAGGGCTAAGACTGAGGGCTAGACATAACCACCATCCCCAAGGGTTCCAACCCCAAACTTTGGTCCATAAATTCTCATTTAATTGAATTGAATGAAGGCTGATGCTTTTGGCTTAGATTGGATCCCTTAAGACTTCTGTGTGGTCCTAGATGGACACTGAAGGGGGGACAGACCCCACTGAACTTATGGCACCTTCTAGCATCCTGATAGTGACAGAGAAGGAGAGTAGATTATAGGGAGAAGGGACCAGAAGACAAGGTCAGTCATTTCCTGACCCCTCTTTGAAGGAGACATAGGAGGTTAGGGAAGGCTGGGGGCTGATGAGGCCACATCAGCAATGAAAAGTTGCTCTGGGCCAGAGATCAATCTGGGGCTAGAACTAGATACTAGGGCTAAACATGAAGTTCTGGAACCCACTTTTGGGTTGTAATTATAAAAGTTTATTCATAGAATTCAAAGTTTTAAGGAAACTTAGGAATCAAATTATTTGACATATGAGAAAATGTTTAAGGTCCAGGGAAGGGAAGTGATTTGCTCCCAAGGTCACACAGTGTCAGAGTCAGAATTTGAACTCAAGTCTTTTGATTTCTAACTCATTTCTCTTTCTGTTCATCTCCATGATGCCTCCCTTCCCTTGTGGTATGTGTGAAGATTTCTTTGGTTCTTTTGTTTCCACTCTTTGGAATGAGGCAAGTTTCAATGATACTGTGCAAATTGTACTTCTATTCGGGGTCACGGCCACCAAAGTCACCCACTAACAGCGTGAGCTGACAAGTGGCTTCATTCCCACCTAGCACTTAGCACAGTGTCTCTAACGAGCACTTTATAAATGCTCAGGGATTTGACTTGATTTTGGAACATGTTTTGTATTTCAGCAGCCCCTAAAAACATTTACGGAGCAACTATTAGGTGCAAAGTCTTCTAGGAAAGACAAAAATGGCTAAGACAGTCCCTGCCCCCAGGGAGCTTCCAATCTGGTTAGGGGGCATGATACCCTTGGATTCCATTATGTACTAGCTCTGTGACCTTGGGCAAGGTCCTGAGATCACATATCAGAGCTGGGAGGGCTCTCATAAAGCATCAGGTCCAATCCCCTCATTTTATAGAGGAGGCTGAGAGAGATTGAGTAACTCTCCAAGGGTCACACACTCAGTAAGTATCTGAAGCCAGGATTTGAACTTGGGGTTTCCTAACTCCAAGCTCAAAACTCTATCCACTACACCACCTGACCTACAGTTTTCTTTTCTGTAAAATGAAAGGATTGTACTGGAGAGTTTTTAAGGTCTCTTTCAGCTTGGAATCCTACTGTGAATCAAATTGAAGTGAGGTAGGGGGAATATAAGGCCTGAACACAGCATACTAGGATGGAAAGAACAAGAATTTAGAGGCAGAAAACTCAGTTTGGCCTCAGCTCTGTTTTTTGCTTGCCTTGGGCAGGCCATTTTCACCCTCTGAGTCTCAGTGTCCTCTTCTGTAAAAGGAGAAATCAGACCAGATGAACCTCTTAGGTCTGTTCCAATTCTAATTCTATGATCCTAGACAAAGCTTTAACTAGGGTGACATAATCAGGGCTTTGTACCTAACCTTCTGATGTTCTTGGGGAGATTCCTCCCCCTGGAAACTATACCTAGATAAGCTTTCCTCTGCTCTTTCCAACCCTCCCCCAACTCTGACTCTAAGTTTGCTCTAAATTTGAAAATCCCTAGTTATAACTCTGACCCTATGATTGGCCTGATTGAAGCAAAGGGTATGCAATAAGGCTGGAACCAGCATGGGCACTGAGTCAATCAGTTTAGCTTTCATTCAGGTAGGCAATGGGCCATCGTTGGAGGTGTGATTTTTGATGGGTGAAATTAATAAGACTATTCATTAGAAAGATAAATACAGAAATAGGAACGGGTAGCATTAGACAGGCTCCCACCATGGTCCCACCTGAGGGGGATGGATTGGGCAGTGGCAATATAGAGAAGGAGGCATGTGGATGACATATTGCTGAGATGGAAGCAGCAGACCTTGGTAGCTAATTAGATGCAGACAGTGAGGGAGAAGGAGGACTCAAGGTTGGTATTGAATCATAGCTCTACTTTGGCCAAGTCAATTTCCTGCTCTGGGTCTCAGTTTCCTCTTTAGGAATTTGAGGGTGTTGAACTAGATCAGGAGTCCTGAATATGAGCTACGTGGGCTGCCTTCTCTTGGGTGAGGTCCATTTCAGAAGGTCTGTGAATTTGAATGAGGAAAAAATACATCTTATTTTCACTAACCTCTAACTGAAATGTAGAATTTTCTTTGACTGTTTAAAAACTTTATCTGAAAAGGGGCCTATAGACTGCCACGGGGGTCCAGGATATAACAAGGGTTAAGAAGCCCTGCCATAGAGAATCTCTAAAGGTCCTTCCGATTCTAAATCCTGTGATTCTATGATTTTCACATCTGGACGTAATTACAGACCACTGAGCTCTGGGACCTTGAATAGACACAAGAGAATACCCAGTTGGAGCTTTGGTAGATTAGCTGGATCTATTTATGGGGCACTGTCGATTCTCACATTACTCAGTGGGAAGTCAATTGGTTCTAAGGGTCTCCCTAGGGCTGCAAGCAAACATGGTTCTACTTACTACTACTTCCTTTCACACCTTAATGCAGTGACACTGTCCTGAAAACTGTCTAGACATGGTGTCTGCCTTTAATGGGCTATTTTCTTTTTCTTTTTTTTTTTTTTGCCTTTTTTTGGAAGGCAATTAGGGTTAAGTGACTTGCCCAAGGTCACATGGCTAGTTAAGTATTAAGTGTCTGAGGCTGGATTGGAACTCAGGTTCTCCTGACTCCAGGGCAGGTGCTCTACTCACTGAACCACCTAGCTGCCCCTTAATGGGCTATTTTCTAAAGTCACTGAATCTAGTGAGGTTTGGTCAGTGGGAACAACAAAGAGACAGGCTCTTCTATGAGATTTAAATTCCCAGGGCCTCAGTTTTCTCATCTGTAAAAAAAGAAAAAAATTAGAAAAATGGTATCTAAGGCATCATCTCCAATTTTTAAAAAATTTTGTACACTCCTCTCAATAAAAGATGTTTGATATGTATATTTTCTTACTTATACGTTATATCCATGTATCACTATACTAATGATTATGTACAATACAAAATACTAGAATAGAAAATATTGAAAGGATGAGATCAAGATGTTATATTTTGAAAATAATATTTTATTTCTTAATGGTGCAAAAATGTTTTGCTTTCACCAAAATGTTTTTTGCTCTGATTTGCAGATATTTTGGTGAAAACATTGCAACTAAATGTTTCATTGTTTTTTCAAATTTTGGTTTTACCATTGGGGTAGCAATGATTCCAAAGCTTGGTTTTTATAAGTTCAGTCCATTTCAATGCTTGGTTTTCATGGTTTTTATAGCCAAAAACGATGCCTCACAAAGATACCTATCTCCAAATAAAAGAAGGGCTACATAATAAGAATCATTTTCTAATACCACCCACCAATTCTACAAAGGTTTTTTTGCTGACATTTGGTTCGTAGATTTCCATCTTCCCTGATGTCATTCAGTTGCTCTTCCAAATTAATCAGAAGGTGTTGCATTTTTATCTTTTTAACAAATGGGTTTAAAACCCACTGAAACTTGCTCCATTGGGAAAGGTTTTAACACAGGGAAAATTCTGTTTCCAAGTTTTTAAGGTGGGAAGATTCGAGAGTTTTTATGTGACATATTAACACTGTGAACTAGAGAGGAGACCAGAGCAGAGAGTGACGGACAGTGTCAGAGGATGCAGAGGGCAAGAAGGATAGGGACTGAGAAAAAGCCATTGCATGGCAATGAAGAGATCGCTGGGAACTTTGGAGAGCAAAGTCTCACTTGAGTGAAGAAACAGGAATAATGAGGAGGTTGAGAACCTGGGATTCTGAAAAGATAGTAGTGTTCTTGACAGAAATAGGGAAGTTCAGAAGAGGAGTGGGTTTGGGGAGGAAAGATAATTGAATGGAGTTGTCATTTCAGGTCACAAGCCATCCATGCTGGTTTATCCTGTCCAGCTCACTCAATCCTACCAAAAATAGAAGTCAGAGGTGGGGCATCTTACCAGACACTGTCCTGTATTGCAGAACCCAAACTGTCAAGGCACTGGCTACAACCATGATGTGGTTTTGGGGGAAGAGGATGGGTATTCAATGGGGAGGCTGGAGACTTTGCTGCAGCTACTGGGGTTGAGATTAGGTTTAACCACCTAGAGGAGCCAAAGGCTGACAGAAGGGGAGGAGTAGAGACCCAGCTGTAGGCCTGGGCGCAGTGGAAGAATATTTCTTATTAATGATGAAGGGAGTAGTTAAGCTGTGTTGGAGAAAAGCCCTGAGATTGGGTGTCACTGAGAGGATGGGATATGACCCTCCTCTTTCCACATTCTGATTGCTTACCCCTTGGGATGATGCCTTGGCCTACTGAGGTGCGGTAGGCATAGCCCTCATTTTCAAGGCCACTGTTCTAAGGTACCTTCCACCTCTCAAATCCTCTGTCCCCTCCCCTCCCCTTCCCTCCCCTCCCCTCCCCCCCCATCCCACTCCTTTCTCCCCTCCCTTCCCCTTCCTTCCCCTCCCCTCCCCTCTCATCCCTTCTTCTCTTCCCTTCCCTTCCCTTCCCTCCCCCTCTTCTCTGTATCTCTCTTCCTCTCTGTCTCCTACTACCCCCTTCTCTCCCTCCCCCTACACATACTACTAGTATCTCCCTCTAAGATTACTGTCCATCTACTCTATGTGTATATATACATATATACACATGTACACACATATACATTTGTACACATAATATATGTGTATGTGTATATAATACATATATGTATATACATTTGTTTTCAAGTCATGTCCAACTCTACATGACCCCATTTGGGGGTTTTTTTGGCAGAGATACTGGAGGAGTTTGCCATTTCCTTCTCCAGTTCATTTGCCAGATGAGGAAATTGAGGCAAACGAGGTGAAGTGACTTGCCCGGGGACATATAGCTAGTGTCTAAGGCCAGATTTGAACTTAGAAAGATGAGTCTTCCTGACTCCACGCCTGGCAGTCTCTCCACTGTACCACCTAGCTGCCTCTGTATTCATTATATGCATACATATGTATACATAGGGAGATAGAGAGACAGAGAGGGAAAGAGGGTGTTGTCTCCCCCACTAGGCCGGGAGAACTCAAGGAGGCTGCTGTTGCCTTTCCTTGTATCCCCAGGGCTTAGAAGAGTGCCTAGTAAGCACTTAGTGAATACATGCTGACTGATGACACTGAGGTTGTGAGCCTGGGGGGCTGGGAAGATGGCGGTGCTCTCCAGCAATCAGAAAGTTCAGTCTTCAGACTCTAGAGTCTGTCTTTCCATGGTACTGTGCCTCCTCCCCTGACTAGACTGTGGAGGGATAAGACGGGGCGGGGGGGGGGGGGGAGGCGGGGCGGAGAGGGGGGGAAGGGAAAGGGCCTGGGGACTCAGATTAACTGTGAGCTTGGGTCTGGGAGGGAGGGAAGCTGACCAGCAGGCTGCTCATCTTAGACCCAGTCTCCTCTCCTTCAGTGCAAGACCTCCAGTGATGGCTGCCATCTGGCTCAGCATCTTCTACTCTTTCATCTGCCAGGTGAGTGGTAGACATGGCTCTTCCTTGAGGCCCAGCCCAGAGTGGTGGATGTCACCTGTGTTCACCATGGGGTCATGAATGACCAAACTGGCTGCGCCAAAGCCCTGTCCTCAGGGAGAGTGGGGAACTCTTCAGGTTTGATTTTCTTATTCACGTGAGCTGGGCATACATTGAAGGCCAAGTCTGGTCAAACTGAGGACAAGGGTAAGTCCAAGGAGACACAGAGACCTGCTAAGGGATTGCCGGTAGGAGGAAGCGAGCCTGTTTAGATGGGTAATACAAAATATATGGGGGAAATGAGGAACATTTATAAAGTAGACTTTATATATATATATATATATATATATATATATATAGTAGACTTTATATATATATATGTATGTATGTATGTATACATAAACATGTATACATGTATGCTATATATATATTATATATATTTATGGGGCCAAGAGGCCTGGTGCTAATTTCATGTCTTCCTCTGACTCACTGTGTGACTGTGGATAAGTTTTTTCCTCTCTTTGGCCTCAGTTGCCTCCTCTGTGATCTCTAAGGCAGCATGGAACATTGCATAGAGAGCTGGACCTGGAGTCAGGAAAACTAGATTCAAATCTTGCCTCTGATCCGTGCTAGCTGTATGACCATGGGCAAAGTGCTTAACCTCTCTGTGCCCCAAGCAACTCTCTAAGATTCTAAGTTACAAATAAGTTGCCTAGCTGCATTAGTGGAGGGAATTTCCACAGAAGAGAGTTCCCCGTATTGATGAAAGAATGGATCCTGTGCCCCAGTCTCTGGTTCCTTCCCACCTTAACCCTATGATTCAAACCTGGAATTCAGGAGAACATGGGAAAGCCAGTGTCCTTCTTGCTCTCTCTCCCACTGCCTCCCCACCTCAGGGAGCATGCCCAGTAATGAGCGACATTGAGATGGTCCCCAGCACTTTGACTGTTGGAGATGAGACTAACAGCCCCATGGCCCCTAGGCAAGGGGCTTGAGAGCCTTGGGGGCTGGGGATGTTGGGCTATTATAAAGTCAAGATGGTCTAGAGATAAATTGACAGTCTTTCCTTCCTAGAGCACCTTAGGGTTCACAGTTTAATCAAATAAATACTTATAAAGGGCCTATGTCCTGTAAGCCAAAAGGCAGGGTAGCATCATGCATAGAAAGCCAACCTCTGTGTCAGCAGACCTGGCTCCAAGTCCTGCCTCTGACAAGCTGGTCAGTCAATAAGCATTTATTAAGTACCTACTGCATGCCAGACTTTGTACTAAGCACTAGGGGTACAAAAGAAAAGCGTGAGTTCAAATCTGGCCTCAGATGCTGGCTGTGTGACCCTGGGCAAGTCACTTCACTTGGTTTGCCTCTGTTTCCTGTCGAATCTGTCAAATGAACTGGAGAAGGAAATGGCACACTACTCCAGTATCTCTGCCAAGAAAACCCCAGATGGGGCCAGGGAGAGCTGGGCATGACAATGCCCTGGAGGAGCTCATAGTCTAGTCAGGGAAACAAAGTGCTAACCACACAAACAAGTTTATACACAGGATAAATAGGAAATAATAAGCAGAAGGCGTTAGTCATCCTAGTGACCCTGGGCAAGTCACTTTACCCTGTTTGCCTCTGTTTCCTCATTTGTGGAGAAGGAAATGGCAAACCACTCCAGTATCTTTACCAAGAAAACTCCAAATGGAGTCCCAGAGAGTCAGACATGACTGAAACCAATCGATCGACAACAATAAAAACCCTGTTATAAGGGAGAGGCTGAGCAGAGAGACAGATGTTGTGGAGGTAGAATGGACAAGACTTGATCTTGTACGATCCTGTATGACAAGACAGTGCAAAGATAATTGTTCCCTTTTTACAGATGAGGAGACTGAGAGAAATAAAATGACCTGCTCCTGGGCACACAGTTAACGCTAGAGTCTTTGGACTTAAAAACATCCTCTAGCACACCTGCTACCCCCGCCAGTGTACTCTGCTAAGAGCATTCCTGTATTTAGATAAAAAGGGAAGAAACTGAGCCTTGGAGACTGGCTAGCTTGACAGCCCTGCTCAAGGTCACACAGGGTCAGCTCTTGTGACCCCAGGTCTGTCACTCTTCTCCATTATGCCCCAAAGTCATTGTCTTTCTTTTTTTTTAATGGTCATTTTGGAGCAATATCTTGGGGTTGAGGACATCTTCCCCCACAGGTTGTACCTGAAGCTGTCACCAGTGGGCTCCTTGTGGAAGTTCCAGAAAATTATGCAGGAAACTTTCCTTTGTACCTGAAGAAGGTAAAGATGAACTATTGCCATAGACCTTGAACTGGAGGAAAGGTGGGGAGGGAGGGAGAGTGACTCTCAGTCTTGTTTTGGATAACAACTTAATGTGTTTGTAGTTCAGGGTGGAAGCAGGGGTTGGGGTAGGTTTGTGTTTTAATAGAGGATGAGTCAAATTAAGAGAGGTGGGATTTCAAGCATCATTGAGCTGAGACATTTGGAGGAAGGGAAATTTTCTCAGCAGCACTGAAATCATAGACCAGTAAGCTGCCCCACCCCTCCCCCATATGTACATACATGTGCTCCGGACTGTGGACCATGACACCCTGCAATCTCCCTCCTCACTGAACCAAAGATACTCCCTTCTAAGCAGAGCACTGCTCACATACCATACCCACCCAACCCCACCAAGAACTCTCCTTTAGATCCCAGCTCCCCCATCATCTTCACAAGCCAGGGCAGTCAGCAAACCTCAATCCCAGTCACGT
>NW_027185771.1:17876644-17891073 GCF_028583685.1 Petaurus breviceps papuanus
TGCCCCCGCATTCAGAAGGCCCTGATGTGGTCCACGTGACTGGAGATGAAACTGCAGAAGGTCTTTTTGGGGTGGAATCTGACTCTGGCTTCCTGTTTGTGACCAGGCCCCTGGATCGTGAGGAGCAGGCCCAGTACAACCTTCAGGTACCAACCCCTGGCCAATTCCCATGGCCCTCAGGGAACTAGGAACACCTGTGTGCAGTATCTGACAAGAGCTTTGGGCTTACAGCTCTGACACATGCTAACTGTGCAACCCCAAACAAATCACTTGTTAACTTTTCTGAGCCTTGGTTTCCTTCATCTCTAAAATAAGGGTATTAGCATGTGCACCATGTTGGGAGAAAAGTGCTTTGTAAATCTCAAAATACTTAGAACAGTTCCTGGCTCACAGCAGATCCTTCAAGAATGCTCCTTGTTGATTTGTTGATTATGGATATGAGTTGTTATTACCGGGGGAGAGACGGCTCCTTGTCTGCTGGGGAGGTAGACCCCTCCACCCCCAGGTATCCTCCTGCTTGATAAAGAAAACATGGCACATCCTTCAGAGTACTAATTCGTTTCCCCTGGTTCCCACGGTGACCTCCCAGGTGACAATCACTGCTGAAGACGGGAGCCTCCTTTGGGGCCCACAGCCCTTGATAGTACAAGTGAAGGATGTGAATGACCATGTGCCTCAATTTACCAAAGCTGAATACACAGGGACCCTGAGCCAGGGTACCCATGCTGGTGAGTGACTGCAGGGTTTGGGGGTCAGAGGGTGGAAAGAATGGGCAACATTCATGTTCTAATGGCAATACATTCCATTGTTGAACAACTCTAGTTGTCATCAGTTCTCTTCTGGAGGTCTGTTACTTTGTCTAACCTCGGAGGAGAGCTCGGGAATCGAGTAATTGTAGAGGAAGCCTTGGGGGACATACAATTCATGATGCTTCGTTTTCCTCATCAATAAAAACATGGATAATGATTTTTGTACTACCTACCTCGAAACAGTGTTGTGAGGCAAGCTCTTTGTAAATTGTAAAGAAATCAAGGGAAACTAATCAATTATTAGTCATATTGTTCCTCCACTGAAGTTCTACCCTGATGATGTGGAAGTAACACTGTGTTCTCTTTCTTTAAAAAAAAATAATTTTTAAATAATAAAATAATAAAATTTTGTTTTTATATCTCCCTTTTCTTTTAATAGCCTTTCCTGGGGATGGTTTCCAAAAACCCTAGGAAGACTTACATATACAAAGTGAAGTGAACGAGGAGAACATTGTAGATAGTTAACAGCGATATTGTAATGATAATCAACTGTGAAAGACTTAACTATTCTGTTCAATACAGTGATGCATGACAGTGATAAAAAAAAATGCTATCCACCTCTAGAGAAAGAACCGGTGTAATCGAGTGCACATTGAAGCATATTTTTTTCTTTATTTTTCTTGGTTTGTTTGCTTTTTGCAATGTTGCCAATGTGGGAATGTTTTGCATGACTCCTTATGTATAATGGATATCATATTTCTTGCCTTCTCAATGGGTGGGGAAAGAGTTGAGGGCAGGAGAGAATTTGGAACTGAAAATTAAAATTAAAATTTTAATATAAAAAAATAACTCTTCCTCATCCCACTAGAGAACCATCCCTTATAACAAAGAATAGAAAAGAAAAAGGGAGAAAAGCCATTCAACAAAATTAAGCAATGTGTTTGTGAAGTCTGATAGTGTGCGTTGTGTTCCATTCCCATAGCCTCCCACCTCTTCAGAGAAGAGAGGAAGGTGCATTCTCATAGTTCTTCCAAGCCAGTCACGGTCAATTTAAATTAACAGAGCATACATTTGGAATTGCGGTTCTTTCCGTTTACATTGTTGGAGCCATTGTCTACGTTGTCTTCCTGATTCTGCTTACTTCACTTTGCATCTGTTCATAAGTCTTCTCATGTCTCCCTGCATATTAAGCTTCTGCTATAAGTATGGGTCTGACAATGGCTAGCGACAGTCTATTTTGCAGTGATCCAAAAATCTCAGGAATTCATGAAAACCATCTACCAAAGTGTAAAGGACTTAAAATCTTTACTAGTGTGATAATCGCTCCAACTGATGATATCACACACTGACTTTGAAATATTGATGATTATCAAAGTTGGGCCAATAAGCTGGGAAGGATGTGTGTGTTGGGGGTGAGTAAATAAAGTAGGATGGTGTGAATGGTCCTCATGGATAATCAGGACCATTATGATGATAGCTAGCATTTATATAGTTTTTTTAAGGTTTGCAAAAAACTTTGCAAATTTTGTTTCATTTGGTCCTTACAACAATCCCACGAGGTAGGTGCTGTTACTGCCCCCATTTTACAGATGATAAAACAGAGGCTGAAACAAATTAAATGGCTTGACTTAGGTCACACAGCTAGTAAGTGTCTGAGGCTGGATTTAAACTCAGTTCTTCCTGACTCCAAATCTATGCTGCTTCCTCTGGTCTATGGTATAATGGAAAGAACATTAGATTTGTAGTAAGTAGCCCTGGGTTTCAATTCTGACGCTTCTACTTACTAACTGTGTGACCTTAATCAAGTCACTTTCCCTATCTGAGTGTCACTTTCCTCTTCTATAAAATGAAGTGATTGAACTAGTTGATTTCAAATGCCCCCCCCCCTTTTTTTAGCTCTGAATAATATGATCCATTGTACCAGGGAGAAGTCGAATATGGAGGAATTTGGGATGAATGTTAAGAGAAAAGAAATCAGGAAGAAAATTGAAATGCTAAGGTCCTTCTGAGAGCAATCATTTCACCATTACCCAACTTCTCTCTCTCCTTCTCCTCTGGTCAGGCATACCCTTCCTCTACCTCAGTGCCACAGATAGGGATGAGCCAGGCACAGCCAACTCAGATCTACGTTACCACATCCTGAGTCAGACTCCAACTCAGCCCTCTCTGGACATGTTCCAACTGGATGCCAGGACAGGGGGCCTTGCCCTCACCGAGAAGGGTAAGTAAATCCCATGTCTCCTAACCACTCCTGGGGTCCAAGTGATCTCTATGTCCCTTAGTGAGATGAGGGTCTTGGAGGAGGATATCTAAAGATAAGAACCAAATTTCTGAACTTTATGGCTCTCAGGAAAGGAACCCCAAGTCTAAGGATAGTAGCAGTAGAGGGACCCCTTCCTAAATTTTGATCCTAGGTAACATAACTCCCCTTTGTCTCTTATCCTCCTTATAGTGAACTACAAGCAGCAATAATTTCTTAGACCAGTGATCCATACATTAAAAGTCATCAAGGCACAGATACTTTCCCAGGTGGCAATTCCATAAACAAGAAGAAGCTACTACTTGTGGGACACTCAACCTCCTTGAGCCTCATTTTTCCAATCTATAAAATGGGGGTTTGGACTAACTGGCCTCTGAGGACTGTTCCTACTCTAAATCTACTATCCTATAATGCTACAATCCTAGATTCCAGATTTGTACCATTCAGAAGACAAATCTCTCTGATATCCATGACCCTGGTGAAGTTTATTCTCTCCTTTAGGCCCCAAGTCCAACTCCTATCTTAGACCAAATAGCTTTCCTGACTGCTCTTATCTACACTCATACACTCAATCTACCCATTCATCCATCCATACATTCACCTACTCATCCTCACAGGCACCTATCTATCCATCTATTCATCCAACCACCTACCCATCTGCATTTATCCAAAGAGCTTAGAGCTCAGATAACTATTTTGTAATACCTCTGATTCCTCTATACCACAATTCCCACCCAATGAGATTGTACATTCTAATCTGTCCCGATACCAGGCTCTGGACAGAGGTTGTGAATTTCCGGTGGATTTGCCTCCATTCCTACCTACAGATAATGACATTCTTCCTCTGTACCTTGTAGGAAGCTCTGGGCTTGATCCTTCTGTGGTGAGCTATTACCAGTTGCTGGTGCAGGTAAAAGATCTTGGAGACCAGGACTCAGGCCACCAAACCATGGCCACTATGAACATTGCTGTGATGGAGAATACCTGGTTCCCTCATGACTCTATCCACCTGGCAGAAAATCTCCAGAATCTATGCCCCAATTCCTTTGCCCATGTAAGTAAGAGCATAACCCATGCAGAGACCAAGAAATGGTGACCCTGGAGTAATCACTTTAAAATTATTTATATGAATCCATATAAGAAGCGACAAGCACTTTTTGGGAGACATGGAACAGAGGAGTATTGAAATGAAAGTCAGGAGACCTGAGTTTTAGTCCAGGCTCTGCCACTTACCAATCCCAACGTCATCATCTACCAGAATAGCCTTGGGCTAACACAATAACAACAACAGTAACTAAAATGTCAATGTTTAAGATTTGCAAAGCTTATGACATATGCTAACTTATTTGACTCTCATAACCAGAGGTGCCAAACATGTAGCATTCCTGAGTAAAGCCAATGTCTTTGGAAAATATTTAACAAAATAAAAATGCAATAAAACACACATAACACTACATTTTAAAGCTAAGCCAATGTGTGACCCACACGGCTGGCCCAATTTTTATGTGAGTTTGACACCACTGCTCCTAATAACCATGAGAGGGGAGTGCTATAAGCATCCCCATTTTACAGATGAGGACACTAAGCCACAGAGAGTTTAAGAGATTTAACCACATAGTTAGTAAGCATCTGTCCCAAGCTCCCTGCACTTAACCACCCAGCTACAATCATTTCTTTCTGGTCTTCAGAGTCCTCATTTACAGAATGAGGAGATTGCGCTAGGTGGTCACTAATGGACTTCCCATTCTGGCGTCCTACCCTGCCATGAGTCTGTAGCTCTGTGGTGTGAGGGGTCTGTATTTCTGAGGGTATATATGGTTCCAGATTGCTATGAGCTGCCTTATGGTTCTATGAGTCTACGAGCCTACAGTTCCATGGGGCTGTAGTGACACAGCCCAAGAAGTCTATTGTTTTCTATGTCAATGGTAGTGCTATGATTCTGCAACTTGACTATTCTGCCCAATGGCTCTGTCAGTGGTTCTGTGACTCTCCGGTTCTTTGTTGTCTCTATGGGTCTAGAAGTGTGTGATCAGTTCAGCCATTATCTTTTTCATTACCCCCAAACATGCTGTCTTACACCCCTCAGTGGTCATGTACATACATTAAGGGTCTCAGACTTTGAGGAAAACATGATTTTTGTCCTCGGGGATTTTATAATCTCAATAAAGGGTCTTTACCTTACTTGGCTATATCCATTGGAGAGTCTTGAGTAGGAAGCAAGAAACCAGGTCTACCTCTGAGCTTCCCTGCCTATCCCTTAGCCCTGCTGGCTTCCTCAAGGTGAGAAAACTCAACACCATAGCTAGGGATTCACGCCCCACAGAGAGGAATGCCTTTCAGAAAGTCTTAGCTTCCAGACAAGAGTCCAGAGGAGCCTAACTAAGCTCTTTCCCCTCCCCCACACTGTCTCTGCTCCCTTAGCACCATTGGGGAATCCCCTGGAATGCCCTGGGCCAGTGGGAAACTTAAAATAGCCCACTAGGCCATATCACAGCCTGTAGGGGGGCCTAGGAAGGGGAGAAAAGAGAGCCCTCTGCTCTGCAGCCACACAGTTTGAGAGGTGAGTCACATAGCCCAAGAGATACCATGCCCTCTCCTTCTCCCATGCCCCCAAACTGCCCCTTCCCTCTGAACCACACCAGCAGTGACCCAGATGAAGGCCAGCTTAATTTAGTAGGGGGAAGGACATACACACTTACATAATCCCTACTGTATACCAGCCACTATGATAAGTACTTTACAGATATCTTCTCATTTGATGCTCATAACAACCCTGGGAGGTAACTGCTATTATAACCCCCATTTTACAGTTGAAGAAACTGAGGCAAAGAGAGGTTAAGTGACTTGTCCAGAGTCACCTAGCTGGTAAGTGTCAGAGGCTGGATTTGCACTCCGATTTTTCCACCTCCAGGATCAGTGTTGTGTCTAGTGGGCCACCTAGCTGCCTCAGATGGAAGCAGTCATTCTGGGATCCACCACAGGCCGCCTTATGTTCCCCCTTCCACTTACCCCCGTCCCAGATTTCCCATCCTCATTGGTAGGAGCTGGGACTTTGCCAAGGCCATGTACAATTGCCAGACAACTGCAGCCAGGGACCGTGGCAATCTGACAGGGGGAGAGAGTACTGGCAGGAGGCAGGAGATCTGGGTTTCCAGCCTTCCTAGCTCCATGGCCTTGGGTTTTCTCTTCCCTTTCCTGACCCCTAGTCCCTTTATCAATATCTGTAAAATGAGGGTGGAGGACAAGATGGAACCTAAGTCCCCCAGCAGCACCCACAGCTTTAGAAATGGAGAGGACTTTAAAGACCATCTTTGATTTTACAGATAGAGAAACTGAGGCCTTCAGTGGACAAGTAACATGGCCAAGGTCCTAAAAGTTAAGTAAATAGCAAAACTAAGGCTTGAATTCAGGTCGTTTGACTCCAAATTCATATTCTTTCCACTCCTCCACTGTCTCCATTTAATTTAATTAAACTGACAATTTTAAGGGTCTACTCTATGCAGAACACTGTTTAAGGAGCTGGGGGAGATACAAAGTTTAAACTGATACAAGTTCTCCCTTCATAGAACTTAAAGTCTTCTAGGGGTCAGATAACCATAACATTTAACATTAATATTATAGGATCTGTCCAACAGAGAGGTATAAAGTAAAGTTAGGTATGAGATCAAGTAGAAAAGCTGTTACCAACCAGGGGGATCAGGGAAGGCTTCCTGGAAGAGGCAGCATAGGCGCTAGGTTTTTAAGGATAGACAGGGTTTCAGGAAGCTCAGTGGCAACTTGGAACCAGGAAGACTCATCTTTCCAAGTTCAAATCCAGCCTCAGATACTTACTGGCTGTGTGACCCTGGACAAGTCACTTAACCCTATTTGTCTCAGTTTCCTCATCTATAAAATGAGCTGGAGAAGGAAATGGCAAATGACTTCAGTATCTTTGCCAAGAAATCCCCAAATAGGATCGTGAAGAATCGAACAAGACTGAACAACAAAGCTTCAGGGTTTTCGTGTCTGAGAGGGATAGCAAAAACCTTGCAAACCTAGGGGAAGCAGGTGAGAAGTCCAGTCGGTGTGAGGGCAAACCACAGTCTAGTCTGGCTGGATTCTAGGGTCCTTAGCAGGGAACAGTCTGAGATAAGACTAGAAGCCATAATAATGATCCAAGAGGCTGAACCAAGCCCAGGGAATTCTCTAAGATCAGTGGGAGGAGCTGGAGAAGTAGTCTCATAGGCACTAATGTCTCTGAAAACCCTGTTCTCCCCCTCCTCTGAAACAGGCATCCCCTGGCTGAATGACCACAAGCCTAACTAGTAAACCCATTGAGTGGCATAAAGTTCTATGATTCACCTGAGGTCACCCAGGGCCTTAGCTCATGGCAGAGTCAAGAATCAAACCCATATGTCCCAGCTACTTCCTCTCCAGGAAATAGGGTATGGAGAGTGTGATTAAGCTCCATTCCCTTTATCGGGTGTTGGTTTAGCTAACCCTCCAACCACTTCATTCCTTTCAAAAAAGGAAAGGTCTCTGGTCCAGGATTCTACATATTGGGGTAAATAGACTGGTCCCTGTTAGGCTCTTGGTGTAGGCCTCTATCCAGACTCCCTTTCCTGGCTTGTTCCCTCACCCTGTCTCCAACCTTCACCCTACCCAGGTGCACTGGAGTGGTGGGGGCGTGGAATATCACCTAGAGAGCCAGCCCCCAGGACCCTTTAAAGCAAATGCAGAAGGAAACATCTGTGTGACCCAGGAACTAGACCGGGAGATGCAAGATAAGGTGAAGATTCTGATGGTTGTTGGGGGGAAGTTGGAGTATAGATACAGACATAGACATAGATAGATGTGCATATGTATAAATAGGCGTGTGTATGTATGTATATGTACATATGTGTGTATATGTATATTTGTATGTGCTTTGAGGGGACTTGGGGACATTAGGGCTTGGCAGTAATATACTACTATATTGTGTAACCTTTGGCTATACGAATTTGATGAGCATCATTTTCACCATCAATCTCATGTTTTATTTTAAGAGGACTCAGGTAGGGGCGGCTAGGTAGCGCAGTGAATAGAGCACCAGCCCTGGAGTCAGGAGGACCTGAGTTCAAATCTGGCCTCAGACACTTAACACACACACACACACACACACACACACACACACACACGAAACTAGCCGTGTGACCTTGGGCAAGTCACTTAACCCCAATTGCCCTCCAAAAAAAAAAAGACTCAGGAGAGGGGAGGGTACATCAGAAGTGTTCATGAGCTATCAAAGAGCCAGATTCTCTTAGACTGGGGGAGCAGGGGACCATTCAGACCATGCTACTAGGAATCTCTCTTGGGGGCTAGGCTAGATGTAGTCTCAGGGCTTTCTTGTTTTCATGACTTCAGCTGAAGACATTTATCCATCTGTCTGTCTATCTATCTATCTATTATGTATATGTATACATATATGAAAGGAAGTGTATATTTTGTATATGTGTATATACTGTATATATGTGAAAGGAAGTGTGCCTATGTGTATGCACTCATACATATATACACACTTCCATATGTGTGAGTATATGTGTGTGGGGGGGTGTCTGTGTAAAAGGAAGATACAGAGGCTATCCCTGTGAAGGAGCATAGCTCTGTGTGTGTGTCTATGTATCTGTGTATGTATGTGATTATACACACACACATATGTGTGTTGTGTATATGCACATACACAGAGCTATGCATCATCACAAGCACAGCCTCTGCATTTTTCTTTCCCTGTCCTCACCTTATGATTTGCTCTCTACAGTACCTGCTCTCCGTGTGGGCCAGGAACATGGAGGGCCTGCCCTACAGTGACCCGCTGGTGCTAACAGTCCTTGTGACAGATGAGAATGACAACCCCCCTAACTGCCCTCCTGCTGACTCCCCCTCTGAAGTCCTGGAGCTCAGTCCCTCAGGTGAGTTGAAATTCTGGGATTGGTTTGGAAAAGAGGAGGAGGGGCAGATCCAGATTAGGCAAAATGTGCCCAAACTGCTCGTCCTAGGGGTACAATGCTGCACTGGACGTTAGAGAACCTGCAGCCCAGCCACTTAATCACTGTGTGACCTTGGACAAGTCATTTGACCAGTCCAGGCCTCAGTTTCATCAGCTATCTCCAAATATACTATAAGCAGTCACCATAAAACTGTGCTACTGGTTTAAAAAAATCAGAAGGTTGATCAATGGGATGTGCCCCATTGCATGCCTCAGAAGCAATCAAACATAGTAGCATGGTATTCTATAAACCCGAGGATGCCACATACTGGAGTCAGGACTCCCCTATTTGTTGAAAACTGCTGAGAAGGCCAGGATGACCTGGCAGAAATTAGGTGTGAGATCAACTCCTCACAAGTCACATAACACAATAAGCTCCAGACAGATACAGGATCTAAACATAAGAGGTCATATCATAAACAAATGAGAGGAGAAGGGAGAAGAAGGAAGATCATTTTCACAGCAATAAATAGGAAGAGAATTCTTAACTAAACAAGGGATAGAGATGATAGTGAAAGATAAAATGGGCAATTTCCATTACATAAAATTGAAAAGCCTTTGCAAAAGCAAAAGCCAAGCAGTTATATTTAAAAGATAAAGACTTTTAAAAGTCTTTGCAGCTAATTTCTCTGATAAGGATCTGATAGCCAAGATATATAGGGAATGCAAGCAAATATATAGGAATATATACATAAATATTTATATACATACAGTACAAATAAATAGCAATATTTCCTAATGAATTAAAGGTCAAAGAATAGGAACCGTTTGACTGTTTTCAAAAGAAGAAATGCAAGCTATCCAAAACCACGTTAAGGAAAAAAGGATGGGAGGAAAGGATGGGTGAGCAGGAAGGGGATGCCTCTGGCTTGGGTTCTGGGAAATGAAGAATGGGAATGGAGGGTGGCAAAGGACAGCCTATCCTTCTCCAGGTTCAGCCACACTGACTTGGAGTGGTTGAGCATAATCAGAGAGAGGGAATAGATGCTCTCCCAACCTTGCATTTATGCATCTGTGCAAGTGATGCATCCCTCTATTAAATTTGAGGGTGTAGACCATTTCCTTTGTATCTCCAAGTTCTAGCAAAGTACCTTGGACATAATAAGCGCTTAATAAATGTTTTCCCAATTGTATTATTTAATGGGGGCCCTTGCAGGGAATTGTGAGTGAAAATGGGAAAATGCTACTTACCAGATCCTTGTTTCTGGAATGTCCGGTAGCAGGTCATAGTAAAACCACAGTGAGGTTATAGTCAGATTGTGGCCAAACCAAGTGAATCATGGGCAGACCGTGGTTGAGCTATGATCTGGTTAGGATTCAGTCATAACCATCCCACAGCTGCACTACAGTCAGGCGAGGGTCATGTTATAGTCATACTGTGCACCCCTGGTGACAGCTGCCATTTTCATCATGTACAGGTATAGAGGTGACCAGGCTTCAGGCCACAGATGCTGATGACCCCACCTCTCCTAATGCCCATGTGGTTTACAAGCTACTGAGCCAGGAACCTGCTGGACCTGATGGGTCCTCCTTCACTGTGGACCATGACACAGGGGCAGTAATGGTACAGGATACCCCACTCAGGGCAGGAGAACTCTACAAGCTGCTGGTGCTTGCTGCTGACCTGGCTGGAGAAGAAGGCGGTAATTGTCTAGATACAGGGATGGGGAATCTGCAGCAGGTTCCCCACCCCTGGTCTAGAAGATCCCTGTCCAAAACAGAATTCATCATCTTTCCCCTCAAACCCTGCCCTCTAACTAATTTTCCTGTTACTACTGAGAACATGACTAGCTTCCCAATCACCAGCCTTGGTGTATTCCTTGACTTCTCCCCCTCATTCACCCTGCATATCCAGATCTTACCTCTCACCATGCCAAGACACATTCTTATCACATCTCACCTGCACTGTTGCAATAGACTTCCAAGTGTTTAAGTGACTTAAGGTCTCTCTCCCACCAATCCATCCTTCACTCAGCTGCCAAAGTGGTTTTCCTAAAGCCCAGATCTGACCATGACACCCCCCTGCTCAGTCTACTCCGATGGCTCCCTATCACCTCCAGGATCAAATAGAAAATGCTGTATTTGACTCGGAAAGCCCTTTATAACTTAGCCCCTTTCTTCCACCTTACTCCCTTCCACATACTGAACCATCCAACAACATTGTTTTTCTTGCTGTTCCTCTAGCAAGACACCCCACTCCCATCTCAATGCCTTTTCAAAGTGGCTTTCTCCATGCCTGGATTGCTTTTCCCTTTCATGTTCCCATCCTGTTTTTCTTCAAGACTCAGCTCAAATTCCATCTTGTGCAGGAGATCTTTCCTGGTCTTTCTTAGTGCTGGTGCCTTTCCTCTTGAGACCATCTCCCATTTATACTGCCTTTCCCTTGCATGTACACAGATATCTGTATGCTGTCTCTGCTCATTGACTGACTGATCTGGGCCACCCACTGGGATCTGACCCCCTTAGGTGGTTACAGGAAGGGTACTTCCCCCACCCAGACACTTCAGTCCAGTGGAATACAACCGTGTTTTGTCTGTCCTTTTGTCTGATGTCTCCTTCTTAGAAATAAGGGTCATCCTCCCCAGGCCCAGGAGGACCTCCAGGAAGACATGACCTGGACTTCCCCAAACACCCCCTTCTCCATGCTTCCTGGATTGGAGTGGGTGCAGAGGAGAGCAACTAGGGGATACAGTGAAAACAATGCTAGGCCTGGAGTCAGGAAGAACTGAGTTTGAATTCAGCCTCAGACCCTCATTGTATGGTATTGGAAAAGTCACTTAACTGTTATGTGCCTCATATTCTACATCTGTAAAATGGGAATATTAATAGCATCCACAGGATTGTTGTGAGGATCAAGTGAGACACCAACATTTGTAAAGTGCTTTATAACCTTAAAACACTATATAAATGCTAGTTATTATTAACCATTAGAGAAGGTGGGGCAAACAAAAGCATTTATTAAGCACCTACTGTGTGCTGGGAACTGTGCTAAGTGATTTGCAAATATTATCTCACTTGATCCTCACAACACCCCTAGGAAGTAGGCTAAGTGACTTGCCCAGGGTCATGCAGTTGGTAAGTGTCTGAGGCTGAATTTGAACTCAGGTCTTCCTAACTTTAGGGATAAGGGTCATCCTCCCTAGCCCCGGGAGGGCCCCCTGGAATATATGCCTATGAATATGGGCATGCTCTCTTCCTTGTTCCATCTAGATGCCTGTAGGTGAGGGTACCCCAAAGCCATGACATAGATGGATATTTAACCTAAAGGACAAAAGACTTAGGGGAGACACAGTATTTGAAAGACCTTCGAGTATCGAAGCACCCTCATTTGGGAGGATTAAGCTTGTTCTGCCCCTTCCCAGCATCCCCAGCCCTAAGGGGAGGATGAGGAGCCATGAAAGGCAGAAGTGGATTTAGGCTCTTCAGAGGGGCAAACTTCCTAAGGGGAAGGATGAATGGGGCTGCCTAAGGAGGCTGGAGGTCTTCAAGCAGAGATGCAGTGTTGATTTGGAGGATCTTGTAATGGGGACCCCTGCTCAGGCACGGGTGCAACAAGAGGTGTTTTCAGTAATTCTGTGACTTCCAGGCCTCAGCAGCACCTGTGAAGTTGACATCAAGGTCCTGGATGTGAATGACCATGCCCCTGAGTTCACAGCCTCTCAGGTAAAGGCAGATGCTGGCAATTGCCATCCCACACCCACGAGAGAGAGGGGTATAGCCAAGGGGGTGATGCAGGAGGAGTGGGTGAAAGGGGCTGGAGACCCAGAGGGAAAGATCAAATCCCCCACTATGGAGAAAACCTTGGAGTCAAGAAGACCCAAGTTGAAATCCACTTACTAGCTATGTCACCATGGGCAAGTCACTTAAGCCGGTTTGCCTCAGTTTCCTCAACTGTAAAGTGAAGATAATAACAGCACCTCCATCCCAGGGTTTTCTGAGGGTCAAATGCATAACACAGTACCTGGAACCAGTAAGTACTTAATAAATGCTGCTTTCCTCTCCTTTCTTCCATTGTGCTAAATCCCCTTCATCCTGGGGTGGATGAGAAGATTTATAGCTGGAAAGGAGCTTAGAGATGATCTAATCAAACACCTTCATTTAACAAGATGAGGAAACTGAGGTCCAGAGATGAGAAATGACTTTTCCTATCACAGTGAACAGCAGAGCAGAGATTCGAACCCAGGGCCTCCGATACCAGGTCAGGTGCTCTTTCCATTGTATCCCATTGCTTATCTCTTGTTCTCAGTATGGACCAGTCAGCCTTCCCGAAGACACAGTGCCAGGGACCCGAGTAGCCACAGTCATGGCCACAGACGCTGACCTGGACCCAGAGTACACCCTTATTGACTTCTCCATTGTGGAAGGAGACCCCAGTGGGACCTTTGTCCTAGACTCAAACCCACAGAACGGCCACGCGGACATTCGACTTCAGAAGGTGAGTGGCCTGGGGAGGGATACTCCATGATCAGAGCTCTTGGAGCTTCTCTCCCAGGGCAGCTATATTCCCTGTCCCTGGAACTGAGAGATCTGGGGTGGGAGCCACAAGAAGAACTTTCCTCCTCAAGACCTAGGTCAGAACCCATTCCAGGAATTCAGGAATGGACAGTCGGGAGTGGATGGGGGTAGGGTGGGAAGGCAGGGAAGGACAAACTCCCAGGGCTTGGCAGAGGGATCATAGGTCACTCATATGGGAGCTGTACTCTGTCCCAAGAATGGGTTATCCCCCCTACCAGGAATGCTCTCCCCCCTCATCTCCACCTCCCATCTTCCCTGGCTTCCCTTGAGGCCCAGCTTAAATCTCACCTCCTGCAGGAAGGCTTTCTTGGTCCATTCCACTACCACCCCTACCCCTGGCTACTAATACCTTCCCCTTTCAGAATGCCTTCCATTTATGCTAAGTTGTTAAGTGTGGTCTCCCTAACTAGACTGTGAGATCCTGTGAGGACTTAAGCCAGTACCTACCACAGAGTAAGTGCTTAACCAATGCTTGTTGACTGACTAAATGACTGACTGTGGTCAAATCAGAAATCCAAGTCAGACAAAGCATGAAAGAATTGAAGATCTAGTTATTCTGTGTGTGTGTGTGTGTGTGTGTGTGTGTACACAGGATAGCATGTGTGCAACAGGTACATGAGTGTGGAATTCACATCACAAATATATCTATATACTCATGTGATATATACTACTAATAATACTATATACTCATGAGATATATACTACTACTAATAATGCTATATACTCATGTGATATATACTACTACTAATAATAATACTATATCTTCATATGATATATACTACTAATAATACTATGTATACATGTGATAAATAATATGTACTCATGTGATATATACTAATAATACTACATACACGTGTGATATATACTAATAATATTACTATGTACGCATGTGATATATACT
>NW_027185771.1:17891083-17902395 GCF_028583685.1 Petaurus breviceps papuanus
TATACTACTACTAATAATAGGTACATATGTGATATATACTAATAATAATACTATATACTCATGTGATATATACTAACAAATAGTTATAATATATACTCACCCTTCTCTAGTGGTTTAAGATTTTGTGTGTACTAGATAAAGCACTGGCCCTGGAGTCAGAAGGACCTGGATTCAAATCCAGCCTCAGACACTTAACTAGCTATATAACTCTGGGCAAGTCACTTAACCATGATTACCTCAAAAAAAATGTGTTGTATATTTTTCTCACAGCAATCCTGGAAGATGGATTGTGAAAGAACTACTATGTCTATTTTATAGACAAAGAAATTGAAATTGACAAAGGAGAATTATTTTGCCCAAAGTTACACAGCTGTAGTAAGACCTGAAGCAAACTTTGGTCCCCTGCATTTCAGTCAAAGTCAACAGAGGGAGAAAGAGAGGACATATTGTCATGGGAGTTTATTACAGAAAACTTGGACAGAGGGAAGGAATAGATGAGACATTCAGGAAACAGATCACAGAATCTGAGAAGGGATCACAGTGGCCATCTAGGTACCAGTTATACCCAAAAAGATTCCCCACTATCAAACGTCCATCAACTGGATATCCAGTCTCTACTTGAAGACCTCCAAGGAGAAGGAGCTCACCACCCCTTGGGGCAGCCCATTGCACTTTTTAACAGCTCTGATTGTTAGGAACTTTTTCTGACATCAAGCCAAAATTTGTCCTTTTGGAATTTCCACTCCCTGTTCCTGTTCATTCCCTCTAGTGCCAAACAGAACAAGTCTGATCCTCCCACATGAGAGTCCTTCAAATACCTGAAGATAGCCACCACTGAATCTCCTCTGAGTTTTCTTTTCTCCAGGCTGGAAAATCCTTCAACTTATTCTCATATCCCATGGGGTCAATTACACCATCTTGGTTGTCTTCTGAATGCTTTTCAGTTCAACTGTGATGCCCAGAATTGAGCACAGTACTATAGAAGAAGTCTGATGAGGGCAGTGGGTAATGGGTCTATCACCTCCTCATTCCTGGGAGGAATGCAGTCCAAGATCCCATTAGCCTTTTTGACTTACCACCTCATGTGGAAGACTTGTATTAAGTCTATGGTCCACTAAGACCCCCAGATCTTTTTTAGGAACAACCCTATCATGTACTTGTGATGTTCTTTTGTTCTTTTTAATCTAAGTTTAAAACTTTATATTTACCTTTATGAAATTTATTTGATTAGATTCAGCCTTTTTGGACCCTTATTCTGCCATCCAAAGTGCTACTTCTCCCCTGTTTTGGTGTCATGCACAAAATGAGGGGCATGATTCTATGCTTTTATTCAAGTCAGTGATAAAAAAAATGAACCAATTCCAAACCATTTGCTAAGCACTTCCTATATGCCAGGCACTGTGCCAAGCACTCAAGATTCAAAGAATGAGAAAAAAAGATCCTGCCCTCAAGGAACTCACATTCTAACCAGGGAGCTAATGTGCAAAGAGCAATGCATAGTGTGTGGAAAAGTGTGAAGAGGAAGGAAACTGGAAAGGCAGAATGTATTCAAATTACAAAGAATCTTAAATACCAGAGGACTTTATAGTTTATCCTGGAGCTAATCATGGGCCTCTGTTGTTTACTGAGTAGGGGAAAGGAAAGGAAGAAATAAACATTTATTAAGCACTTACTTTGGGCCAAGGACTCTGCTAAGCCCTTTACAAATATCTCATTTGATCCTCATGCCAGCCCCAGGAGTGAGGTGCTATTATCACCCCCATTTTACAAATAAAGAAACTAAGGCAGACAAAGGTTAAGTGATTGACCCAGTGTCATAGAGATAGTAAATGTCTGAGACAGCATTTGAATGGAAAGGAAGTAAGGAAGGAAAGAATGAGAGACAGAGAAAAGGAGATGAGAGAAAGAAAAAGAAAATAAGGAAGGGAGGGAGAGAAGGAGAAAAGAAGGGAGGGAAGAAAGAAGAAAAAGAGAAAGAGAGAGTGAGGAAGAAAGAGAGGGAAGGAGAGAGAAAAAAGAAAGAAAATAAGGGAGAAATGGAAGGAAAAAAGACAGAAAGAATAAAGAAAAAGGAGGAAGAAAGAAAAAGAAGGAAGGAAGGAAGGAAGGAAGGAAGGAAGGAAGGAAGGAAGGAAAGAAGGAAGGAAGGAAGGAAGGAAGGGTGGGTCTTGTGCTTTATACCCTGGGCTACCTGTTTCTGTTAATAGACCAGTGAGGCAGTGCTCCATAATAGAGTACTAGACTTGGAATCCGAAAGCCCTATGCCCAAATCAAACCCCTGATATTTACTAGCTATAGAACTGTGAGCAAGTCCCTTAATCTCTCCAGCTTTTAGGCAATTTTCTAAAACTCTAAGTTATATCTAGATTGTGATCTGTCCTGGTAGAAGTCCTGACATCAGCAAAATAAATCACAGTATACCACCTAAACCAATCAACCAGGAAAATTCTATCAATGTTGTTTACCTAAATTTTAGTGAGATTTCACAAAGGTTCTCATGCTATCCTCATGGACAAAACATGGAGTCTTAGCATAGACAATAGTACAGTTAGTGGTTTTGGAACTGGCTGAATGATTGGACCCAAAGAGTTTTTAATTACTGTATGTCAACTTGGAAGAAGGTCTGTGGTATAGTGCCCTAGGGAGCTGTCCTTCATTCCATACTGCTTAATACTTGGGTCAGACTTGAATAAAAGCATAGATAGCACATTTGTCCATTTTTCCAATGACACTGGATGAGTCAGGATCCAAAAATATCCCAGCCAGCAAGCATGATGGGATGAAGCAAAGGAGCTGAAACCCTCTGTAAAATGGGAATAGCACCCTCTGAAGTACTGACCTCCCTGGGTTACTTCTAGGCTCAAAGGAGATAATGTCTGCAATGCATTTGCAAAGTCTAAAACACTCTACCAAGATCAGCTGTTACTAGTAGTAACAGTAATAAGATGAAGCTTAATAAAAATAAATGGAAAATCCTACACAGGTTGAAAAAACAAATTGCAAAATCACAAGATAAGGGAGATGCAGCTAGTCAAAATTAGTCTGAAAAAGATGGGGTGGGGTGATTAGTAAAAAGAAAGCTCAGTAGGAGACCTCAGGATGATGGAGCAGCCAAAAAGGTCCAGACCAAGGGAGGTGATGGTCCCGTTGTCCTCGGCCCTGGTCAGACCATGTTAGAAATGTAGTGCTCACCACTGGATGGCATATCTGGGAGCTCTTCAAGGGCAACGAGGGTGATGAGGGGCCTCAAGGATGTGCCACATGAAGACTGACAGAAGGACTGAGGACACGTAACCCCAGGAGGTAGAGGGTGGCAGACAGGAGACATCATCCGGGGCTCCCCTAGGGGGAAGGGACCGGTTCTACTTGGCCCCAGAGCTCATAACTAAGAGCAAAGTTGCAGAGAGCACATTTCAACTCCTTTGCAACATGATAACAAGGAGAGCTGTACCACAGTGGATTGCACTGCCTCAAAAGGCTGCAGATTTCCATTCACTAGAGATCTTCAGGCTGGAGGCTAGATGACCATTTGGAGAGGTGGAAGATGGAAGAAAATGGGAGAAGCTAGATGGCACAGTGGATAGAGCACCAACCCTGGAGTCAGGAGGATCTGAGCTCAAATCTGGCCTCAGATACTTACTGGCTGTGTGACCCTAAGCAAGTCACTTCACCCTGATTGTCTCAAGTTTCCTCAACTGTTAAAATGAGCTGGCAAACTGCTCCTGTGTCTTAGATACAACTGAAAAGACTCAACAACAAAAAGGAGAAAAAATTACAGCTCAAGTACTGGACCTGGAGTCAGGAAGACCAGAGTTCAAATCCAGCATCAGACTCTTACCAGCTGTGTAACCATGGGCAAGTCACTTAACCTCTGTCTGCCGCAGTGTCCTCAACTGTAAAATGGGAAGAATGATAGCACCCAGCTCATAGGGTTATTGTGAGAATCAAATGAGATAATATTTTAAAAGGGCTTAGCACAGTGCCTTAAGCATAGAAGGCGCTTAATAAATCCTTCTTTCCTTCTTTCCTTTGCATAATCATGATCTGAGTTCAAATTCTGACTCACTTACTAGCTGTGTTACCCTGAGCCACTTAACCTCAGTTTTCTCATCTGTAAAATGGGGATAATAGCGACACTCATCTCACAAGGTTGTGGCAAAGATCATCTGAGATAACATAAGGAAAATGCTTAGCAAATCTTCAAGTTTTATAAATGCTAGCTATTGTTATTATTATGACTACAGAAATACAAACATTGGTGCAAACACAAAAATAAATACATAGACTTAAACACACATGTTTTGTGTTACTGAGAAAGGACCAATGCCTCTTCTTCCCCTAGTCTGATACACGAATCTCCTATCATAGACCCTGGGGGAACTCTAATGAGCTAATCTCCTTCATAGGTGTTTAGGGCCTGGGGAGGGGCCCAGTCTCAAGTGTTCATCGTTCCCTCCCCCTCCCCTTCCCTGCTTGGAGCAGGGAGGTGGGGAATGGGGGAAAGCAGCAGGAGTCTCTAGAAACATGTTTAGCCAAATAAGGCGAAAACTGGCTTTCTCCTCCTGGCACATCCTGGGCCCACCCCAAGGTTGGCAGCTGCTCCTGTAGAGGCCCTCCACACAGGGGCAGGGAGGGGTGGAAGGAGGAGAGGTGTCAGGTGCTGTGGCTCTTGGACCATTTCAGATTGGAAGGTGGAGAAAAGAACTTTTGTGGGGAATCTTTTCAGCCTAGAAGACAGCAGATGTCTAGTCCAAGGGCAATTGTTATCTGAAGGGGTGTGGGCTGATTGGAAGGTAAAGAAAGCTCTTGGGGAGTCAGGTTTACACCTCTATTTCCCTGTTCCTGCCCAAGTCCTAACCGTGGGCCTCCCACATGTGTGCTGGGGGTCACAAGGAAGATCTGCTAGAGATTGGGGATGCTTCTATGTATTACATCCCCACTACTACAGGCACAACTCAGGGGACCCACCCCAGGGTTTTCTTATATAAAGAACTATACTCTGCTTTCCTCCATTACCCCCAGCCTTAGAGGATGGTGACTCTGTTCCTCCAGCTCCCTTGGGGAGAGGTAGTCTTTTAGGCTGTGACAAGAGGCATGGTGTTCAGACACAAGGGAGAGCTGGGGGATCAGCTTTTGTTGGTGATATTTGAGGAGAATGTAATACCTTGCTGTTGAACTCTCAGGACCGGTATACTTAGGTAAAACATAATCACAGCTAAATTGAATTTAGCACGTTAAGATTTGCAAAGCCCTTGATAGACATTACTTCATTCAATCCTCAGATCATCCCACTAAGATAGATAATGTGGGTATTATTATCCCCATTTTTCAGGTGAGTCAACTGAGGCCCAGACAAGTCAACATGATTTGCCCAGGGTCAAAAAGATTCACAAATAGCAGAGCTTGAACTAGACCCCGTTTCCTCCGACTTCAGACAATACTCTTTCCGGTCCCTTTCAACACATCAATAAAACTTAGAGAGAGTAACAGAATGGCCTAACCCTTAGCATGGAGTGCCAATGCCATAGGTACATAGGCATATGACAGTGACCATCATTTGTTAATTCCGTTCAATTCGATTCAACACGCCTTTATTAAGAATGTACTAGGTGTCGGGGGGATGCTGGACACTGGACATACAAAGACAAAAATGGCCCTGCCCTCAAGAAGTTTACATTTCACTGGGGGAAAACCATGTCACAGGTAAGTCAATAGTAAATATCCACAAAGTATAATAAAGGGAAAGGGGAAGAATTCACAGCTGGTAGAATCAGTAAAGGCATCACGTAGAAAGAAGTAAGCCGGCTGAGCCCTAGAGACAGCTAGGACTCCAAAGGCGTAGAGGTAAGGAGGGAGAGCATCCTGGGTTTTGGAGCCTAGCCTATACAAAGGCAGAAGATATTACATATGGCAGATGGCAAATAGGCTGGTTTGACTAGGGAGGTCAAGGAAGGCTTCCCATGGCATTTGATGAACTTAAATGAAGGGGCAGGAAATGTTAGGATCCCTAGGGAGAAAGAAATAGAAAAGACTTCATGGTGACCCCCACCTTCTCTGGTCCCAGAAACTGGACTACGCTTCAACCCCAAGCTATGAGCTGGTGATCATGGCAAAGAACCTGGCGGAGCTCGTGGGGTCAGGGATGGACTCTCCAGTCACAGTCACCGTGACGGTGTTAGTGGAGGAACCCATGTGGCCCCCCGTTCTAAGCCAGGAGAGCTATGAGGTCACCATCCCTGACAGCACCCCACCTGGCACCATCCTGCTGACCATCGGGCCTGAAGATCCCCAGAGCCCTCCACTCAGGTAAACAGCCTGCTCTTCTTCTCTTCAACCAGGGGCCCCAAGGATTGCCCAGCCCATCAGCACCAAGATCCCTAGCAGAAATTTGGGAAACCTTCTGCTCTCTATTACCAGATTTGTGGGTTATTCTTCACTTAAATTATGGGGACTCCTACATTTAGAACTGGGGGGAGACTGAGAGATCATCTAGACCAATACACTTATTGTACAGAGATGGAAAAATGACATGCCCGACGTCCCACAGTTAAGTGGCAGACAAGATTGGAACCTTGGTCCCCTGATTCCAAATCAAGCACTCTAGCCACTATGCAATGCTGTATATGATAATATGCAATGGCATGGATGGTCTCAAAACTCAGATAATCCCCAAATCATTTCTTTCATCTTTGGAATGTTTCCTCTGATGATTTCTGCATCAGAGTCTAGGACAGGAGTGAAGAACCTGCAGTCTCAAGGCCTTCTAGGTCCTCAAGTACAGTCTTTTAATTGACTCCAAACTTCAGGGAACAAATCCCCTTCATAAAAGGATTTGTTATGTGAAATTTGGATTCAGGCTACATCCAAGGACCTAGAAAGCCCAAGGCCAGAGGTTCCCCACCCCTGGTCTGGGTTCAGGATGATATTAGAACATATATATGTATATGTGTGTGTGTATATATACTATTTTTTATATTTATATAAATTTAAATATTCAAATATAAAAAATATTCTTATACAGTGGGTTGGGGCCATCCAACCAAAGACATATTTGGAAGGAATTGGCTGTGGACACTGGCAAAGCGCGGGGGGTGGGGGGGAATGGGGGGGTTTTGAAGGGGGGAAAAATCTTTTTGTGCTCTGAAAAAAAAAAAAAAAACTTCCAGTCATGAATTTTTGAAAATTGACTTCAACTTGTACCCCTAATAATTTCTGCAGTATATTGCTTGTAGTAGACATTCAATAAAAGTTTATTGAATTGAGAGGGGGAAAGATTGGCTTCAAGTCAAGAGACAGAGCACTAGACTGATGTCAAGACCTCGGTTTTTATGCTGTCTCAGATACTTACTAGCTGTGTGACCCTGGGCAAGTCATTTAACCTCTGTCTGCCTCCATTTCCTCATTTGTAAAATAGAAATAATACTATTCATCCCATAGAATTGTGAGGAGTGTGTTTTATACATCTCAAAAGTATAGAAATGAGAACTTTTATTATGATTTTTTTCTTCATTCCATTACCATCCACTCCCCCACCCACCTGGTGGCATTCCCCCAGGAGGGACAATGTCCTGGTAGATGGGATAGATCCCTCCTGCTTGGGGAAAGGAGATTCTAACAGTCGGTCACAGAATGACAGAATCCCAGGACTTAGACCCAGAAGGAACCTTGGAAATGATCTGGTCCAACTCTCTCATTTCACAGATGAAAAAAATGAAGGCCAGATGTGACTTGGCCCCGGGCTCAGCTCTGACCTCATGTGATCAGCTGCCTTCTCCCATTCCCAGCCTCCAGTTGCCTTTGGCCCATCCCCAGACCCCTGTCAGACAGAATAATATTCAAGTCAAGTCAACTAGCATTTATTAAATGGCTACTATCTGCCAAGCACTGTGCTAGGCACTGGGGGTTCTAAGAAAGGCAAAAAACAATTCCAAAAGTCTTTTCTTTCAAGGAGTCACAGTCTAAAAACTATCATTTATTTAACTTTATGGTTTGCAAAGAGCTTTACATACATTATCTCCTTTGATTCTCACAACAGCCCTATGAGGTAAGTGACACTATTATTCCCATTTCACAAATGGGGAAACTGAGGACCAGAGAGAGGAAGAGCCTTGCCCTGGGTCACCCAGTCAGTGCCTGTGTGGCAGGATTTAACCCAGCGCTTCCTGACTCCAAGTTCTATACTAAATCCCCTCTGCCACGCTGTCTCTCACTCCATCCCCATGTTGGTCTATCTCTGTCCCCCAGAGCATTCATGTCCCTGATGCCTTGGCTGCAGTTAAATGATCCCTTTGGAGTTATTCCAAGCTCCCCCATTCCACCCTCCATTGCTCCCACCCCAAACACACAGGCCTAGACCACCTTTCCATGATGGTCTCCTTGGTCCGTTGTCCCAGAAATGGTGAAAGGGCCACAAACCTCCTCCCTCCTCCAGGTCCACACATCCAGGACCTGATGCTTGACATGGGGCACTGATGAATAACAGATGCCTTTGTTTGCTCTCTGTCCCCACCCCACCCTTCTCAGATCCCCCTCCATCGCCCTTCATGGAAACACAGAATGTCAGAGCTAGAAGGAATCTCAGAGGGAATCTAGTCCAACCCAGACCTCTGCAGGAATTCCATTTGGAACAACCAGACAAGTGACCTTGGCATTCACTGGAAGGCCTCCAGTGAAGGGGAGCTCACTACCTGCCCGTGTGGTCCATTCACCTCTAAACAACTCCATCGTTAGGAGGTCTTCTTTTGTACTGAGGGGCACTTGGTCTTTGGGAAGCTTCTAATTTGCTCTTCTGTCCTTGTTCTCCAGTTTTCCTTCTTTGACTTCTTCTCTGGCCACCTGGGAGTGGCCACCCCACCACTCCAAGATTCCTTGGGTAAGAAAGCTTGGGTCTGAGAGAAGGTGGCCGTAAGCTGCTGCTTACTACCTTCTAGACCTTGGGCAAGCCTTTTAACCTCTCCTGGTCTCATTCTTCTTGTGTGTAAAATGAGAGGGTTAGGTAAGATGGTCCACCCCTTGGTCATTTCCTTAAAGATTTAGAGTCAGGAAGACCTGAATTCAAATCCTCCTTCTGACACTAGCTGTGTGACCCTGGGCAAGTCCCTTAATCTCAAGGCTAAGGCCTTGGTTTCCTCCTCTATAAAATGGGGAGAATAATAGCACTTGCTTCACAAGGTTGCTGTGAGAATCAAAAGAGCTAATAGTCCAACAGAGAAGGAAACATATACATACAAGATAAAAACAATGTAAATGGGCAGTAATTACAAATAGGGAAACAGTCCCAAAGAAAGGGAAAGACTTTCCCAAGTCCACATATAGTAAGTGACAGAACCTGGGTTTGGGATCCATGTGTCATGACTCTAGCACCAAATCATGCTGCCCTACCACCAGGATGATATGTAAGGGAAGCAGCATAACTCAGTGGAAAGAGGTCTGGATTAGAGCCAGATCCCAATAACTAATTGTTATTGGGCAAGTCTGTGTCTCAGTTTCTTCATCTGTAAAACGGAGTTGAACCAGACGGCCTCTCAGGTCATAAGGTTCTAAATATGTGATCCTATACGGTCCTTCCAGCTCTAGATATCAGGAAACTATGACAAGTCCCCCTGCACAACTAGGTAAACTGAGGTACAAAGTGGTTTTTGTCAGAGGACACACTTTTTCCTGGGAGCTTTCTCCCATTCTCTCATCCCCCCAAATTCTAGGTGTCCCTTTCCTTCTCCCAGTCTGTCCCATGTCACTTCCCCACCTTATGTGTTCTTAGGTTCTCAATGATGAATGACTCTGAAGGGTGGTTGTCCATCGAAGAACACTCTGGTGAAGTCCGAACAGCTTCAAAACTGGGATCGGGACAGCCTAAGGAGACATATACTGTGCAAGTAGTGGCCGAGATCATGGGTAAGGGAGAAACTGGGAGGGGCTGGCCCCACACTGTGAAAGACCCAGAGTCACACAAAGGGATCCTAAGAAAAAATAGTGAGAGGAAGACAGACAGAAAAAGAATGTTTTTTTCTCATCGAAGCCCAGAATCACAGAGTCTGACTGGAAAGGACCTTAGAGACCTTCTACACCACCCCACACCCAAGCAGCCAATCCCCTTCGATATCCCCAACAAGGCCATTCATCCAATCTGCTTTCAAGAAAGAACTGATGGGAAATTCATCCCATCCCAAAGCAATGCATTCCACTTTGGAATAGCTCCGTCAGTGTCTCCACCCATTACCTAGGTCTATGATATATCTTTAGGAATATTTTCCCCAGGTACCCAACTCCATGAACAGGGTTCCATGACCCCCACAAGGGCAGAGAGTTTTCCCTTTTCTCCTCCCAGCACCCTCTGCCATGACCTTCTGGCTCAACCAGGTGAAAGTAACCAGTGGTTGACCAGGATATTTGATGGGAAGGTGCTCTGTCATAAAGAGCAACTGTCCCTTTGGTGTCCCTATACTCCCTACACCCTGCCCAATAAATAAGTCACCTCTCCATGGCCCAAGGGGAAAAAATTACCCCCATCGCTCCCACCCCCACCACTTAGGTGAGAGACCCTGCCAGAGTCCCTGGCATAAGCTGGTTACAGCTGTCTTCCTAGAGAACAAGAGCCCTTCCATTAGCTGGTGACCACCGATGTCTGGGTAGTGGTAGGAAGAGGCAGGCTTCTTGAGGGAGAAGACTTTGACTGGAATTTCCTACTTAGCACCTATGTGGCCTTGGACTCTGGGTCTCAGTTCTCTCATATATACAATGAGGGGTTTGGATTTGACCCTGGGTTCTTAAACTGTTTGTGCATCATGGATTCTTGGTCAGTCCCGTGAAGCCTATGGACCCCTTCTCAGGATAATGTCTTTAGAAGCATAAAGCAAAACTTATAGGATGACAAAACAAATGATATTAAAATATAGTCATTAAAACATTTTTTTTATGTCCACAGATCCTAGGTTAAGAATCTCTGGATTAGATATCTAAGGCCTTCCCCAAATACAAGGACTTGGGTGTGGGTTGAGGGGGAGGGGGCATGTTTTCCTGTCCCCTGATCGAGAATCAAAGAGAATAGACCTGAAAGGAGATCTCAAAAAGGAAGCATAATTTAGAGATTAAGCACTAGATTTAGAGACAAGAATCACCCAAGTTTAAGGGCCACCTTTGACACTTACCAGCTATGTGACCTTGGAGAAGTCACTTAACCATCTATGGAAAAAGGGAAATAAACTAGATGTTCTCTAAAGTCTCTCCCAGCTCTAAAGTCAAGAGATCATGCCATTCACTCCCCTGTTTTAGAGATGAGAAAATGGAAGTGGGAAATTTAAAAAAAAGAAAGA